>NC_137877.1:7779854-8192354 GCF_963924005.1 Protomyctophum bolini | reverse complement strand
TATAGAATAGGGGTTGGGCAAATGTGGGGAAAAAGGAAAAGCAAAGGCTGGCGCTCGACTGTGAGAAGGGGGATTTAAGGGGGTATGACTGTGTGTGTGTGTGTGTGGCCCCCGGGGGGCAGATTCTCTCCCTGGACTAGATTGAGCCCACCTGAGTCTCTCCCGCCCCTCCAGCTGTTTCTACCCTCGTATCCCCCCCACCCCCACCCAGCCTCCATCCCGCCTACCGCTCCCACCTCCACCGCTGGCAACGCAAGAGCGCTTCTCTATTGCTCACGTGAGGCTCGTTCGCCTCACCTTTGTATTGCATCCATTTGAGTAATGTGTGTGCTTGCTTGTGTGTGCCTTGTGTTTTGCCTGAAACCCACATTATTGATTTGAATTGGAGATAACTGTATATGCTGCCGTGTTGGTGCGTAGACTTTGTACCTGCCGTGCCGACTGTATTCCTAGTGTTGTCTGCTCGTTTCAACTCCAGCCTTCAGGCTGCATCACAAGCGGTGCACTTTAAATTCCCATATAAGGCAGGAGGGACCCTTCCTATAACAACGCTCCCTCCCTCCTCACCACGCCCCACTCTTCTCTATAGCCTTTTCACTCCTCTGTTCCAAACCCCTCTAGAAGCTCTCCTCACTGCCAGCACCCTCTGTCTATATACTCTTTCTACTGGGCCCCTGGTCCAGTAACTTTTACACGCACGCACACGTCGCACACACACACACACCCGCGCACACACATGCACGCAGGTTATGCTCTGCGAGTCACATGCACCATCACATAAAGTATAAAGTAGAAAGGTGTCTTCTGTGGAACATATATCTACGCCAAATCCGACCATGATTATATCTAATGTGTTTTTGTTTTTTTAATCTAAAATATACACAATATGTGGAGGTACAGTACGTCCTTAGCCTACAGTATACACCAGCAGTGGGCACAAGACAGTTGCCGTTGATTGGTCCCGCGGTGTGCGAGTTTAGCCCCATGCAGAGAGACATACAGACAAACAAACAGTTGGAGCATAAATAATCTCTCCTCTTGCCTGTGGCCTGACGGAGATCATTAAGACTGATCCAAGCATCAGCAGGAAGACGTCTGACAAGACAAGGGTGTTCAAAAAAAACACGTCACAATTCACATCACATGCATGCCTCCCAGAGTACTGATGTTTTGTGTTATGGCCCATCAATGCCCGACTTTTTTTTCTTTCTCTGGAAATATACCTTATCTACAGCTGTGTGGGTGTGTGTGTGTGTGTGTGTGTGTGTGTGTGTGTGTGTGTGTGTGTGTGTGGGGGGGGGGGGTCAGCGAGGAAAGCATAAAATACACAGTAAATATTGCCGTGCCTAATTTCCAACAAAAGGGCCTCAGATCAAAGCTCACATTTCCGAGGGGAACGTGAGCACACAGAAGAGGGGAAAGGGAGGAGAAGGCAGGGCATGGGACAAGGAGGGAGGGATGGATGGATTGAAGGATGAAGATAGGACAGGGTAAAAAACACAAACAGCGCTGATAAGGCCCTCGGCAGAGGAAGTGTCGTTCTTGGCCAATCCCCAGTGGACTACCATGCTATCCCACTGTTCCCCTGCTGCAGGAAGTGTCCGCGTGTGGGAATACGCCAGGAATGTGGCCTCTTTTGTTTAGTGTGCGATAGGCCCTGGATTTGGCGGCCATTTGTGTGTGTGTGTGTGTGTGTGTGTGTGTGTGTGTGTGTGTGTGTGTGTGTGTGTGTGTGTGTGTGTGTGTGTGTGTGCGTGCGCGCGCCGTGAGCTCTGGGATGTATTTGGCCATGTGTATATGTGTGCGAACGCGTGTGTCTGTGTTTATGTGGGACAAGCTCTGGGCTTGGCGGGTGGATGATCAGAGCGACACACCATTCTCCTCTGTGCAAAACCCCTCCTATGAAAACAATGAGTGGGCACAGGGCTGCTATCTTTCACGTCCCCGTCCCCCCACCACCACACACCCCCATCCCTGTCTCCCTCCCACTGCAGGCTGATTAGAACCCTCCGTGGGTTCTTTCAGAGATTCATGTCCATAAAGTATTAGGGGGGGGGGGGGGGGAATCTAAGGAAGAAGCAACATGAAAGTGTTCTCGACAAACTCAGGAGGGTATCATTTGCAGTATGGAAGAAAAAAGAAAACAATCGTGCATGTCCCATTGTGACATTGAATCGGGAGTCTGAAAGGTTTCCATATCTTCCATTTAACACTTTGAGGGCTTTATATTAATATGACATATATATATATACCGAGGGCTGCTGGGATTGTTTAATTATACCTTTGGAGCAGCATATATACGCCAAAGTATTTGCACCTTTGATCTATGAAAATCCGCTTGAAAACACTCCAATGATGTGTTATTATTGAGCCGACAAAAAAAGCCACTTCCGTGATCCGGGTCACAGACAAAGAGCAAAGCGAGCCAGGACTCAGTTTCCCAGAAGCCCTAGCCCTAGCCGGCGGTTGGTTGATTTCCGGTTACGTAACGCGCGCGCCTCGTCACCAGGTCCGCCACAAATCTGCTATTTCTTTCAAATTATTACAAAACGGTGAATTAAACACATAAAACATAAAACTTACAGGTCCATTTGGTTTCATTTCACGCTCTGAAGAGTTAAATTATTGTTAAACATTTGCATTACTTAATTTACAAGAGGTCTATACACAATTAGAGAATGTAGAAGAATTGATCATCGTTTGCCTGTCATCTCTTCTAATGGTAACACATCAATATACAGCATGGAATCTTATCCGACGACAACAAAATATTCTTTCGTTTTGGGGCTAAATGTCATCAAAATGGTGTTCCGTGGCTCAAATGACCAATAGTTAATTAATGGGCCTTGATATGAAAGGAAAAAAAACCACTGAAAAGATACAGCATGTGCAGATCTGCAACTGCCTCACTGTCTTTATAGCATTTATGAGTTTGGGGGGAATCATGCACGCACGACGCACGTGAAGCGCCAACAGTCTGTGTTGGGGTTTACCGTTACTTGTATCACAGAGGCTATAGATGGTCAATGACACACTTACTTTGCTTATGGTTGTCCATCGAATCCGATGAGGACGTCCACTTATGTCCTTAACGGTGAGTTCTTTGATGGCTAAAGAGTCCAATCCTGGAATTATACATGTTTTTATTGCAGGTGGGGCATGGGTAGGTTGTAGTGGTGGTATAGTGGTAATGGCAGTCATGGGTGTGTTCCTCCTGTGTCTCTGTTGCTGTCTTCTGACAGTCCTGTCCTCCTCCAGCCTCTGGGTTCCGCACACACACCACACACAACACACACACACACACACACACACACACACACACACACACACACACACACACACACACACACACACACACACACATATATATTAACACCCCATTTCTTCACAGTGGCAGAAGCAGCAACAGTGCAGCAACAATAAACAATAATGTATATCTTACCTATTTGGGAGAAAGTATATGTGCCTTCCCTTTCCCCATGAGTTTATCCAACCTGAGTTTGCAACACCTCTCCAGGTCAAAGGTGAAGAGGTGCAACCATTAACAGGTTCCTGTGTCACGGACTACCTGTTATATAAGGTTCCTAGTTCCTACTACCCAAGCAACAGACAGACACCCATATTACTAAAAAACAAACACCTTTTTCAACATCAATTTTATTCCCCAGTCCCCCAATACAGTAATAGATATATTTGTGTACCGTACTTTAAAAAAAAATATTTATTTATTTTATTTACAAAAAAAGAAAAAGAAAAAAGAAAAAGTTCCCCTCGGGGCACAGGTCTCCACCAGGAGGATAGGAGTGTTTGTGATGGATTGTGTACACCGATTTGTGTGATGTATGGATACAATCTGTATGAGTAATATGTAAAGAAATGTGTGTGGCAGATGTGAAAAATGCAGGGCAAAGTTTTTTCCTTGGCCTCTAGGGAGTGCACATACAAAGTTGTACACAGATCAGTGCAGTTATAGGTAAAACCACTTGGCCTGTTATAGCTCCCACCATGAGGCTGATGTGAAATCATTTAAGTGGCGTTTTTATAGTATGTGGTAATGTGCATTTCACAGATTTCATGATTTGAGCCATTTTGTTATAAACGGGCCAGTCGTGTAAACTTTAAATGTCAATCGTATAGCCAATCAGGATGGAATATGAAAGATCAAACAGATCCGTGTTGGTCACATGACTATAGAGATAGTGTGTAATATGCGTCGACATGGATAAAATCTGTGTGAGTAATATAAAGAAATGTGTTTTGCAAAAAATCAGCCTCATGGTGGCGCTATAACAGGCCGTTCAGAAGAATTTGAGGCAGAGGTTAGTCGTTGGCATCCAGGGAGTGTGTGTGCAGAGTTTGGCATCGGCCGGAACAACGGTGCCGGAGATTATAGCTATACACGGACAAAAGTGTGCAAAACATACCACCCTGAATATAAGACAACTCTGATTATAAGACGACTCCCATTTTTCACGAAAAGGGTGAAAAAAAAACATTCTTTTCTCCATGATTTTGCAACCCATTTTTTTCACCCAGTGTCAATTATCACTTCCTCTGCCAACCTGGGGGGGCAGCGGACTGACCTCATGCCTCCTTCTATGCATGAGGAGTCCAAGCTGCTATACTTTTCACCCGAAAGGGGAGAGTTTCCCTGGCCGGACGTAGCGCGTGGAAGGAACAGGTTATTCCGACCAGTCCCTTTCACCTCCATCAGGCGCCCCGGCTGGCCAGGGAGAGGTAGTTTTAGAGACCAGGATGCCAACCCCACCTCGGGTATGGGCACTGATGTAACGGAGGAGAGAACAGGCCCCCAGCACCCACAGCAGGAATCGAACCCAGGACCTTATAGCTGTGAGGCGACAGCACTACCGACTGTGACACCGTGCCCCCGCAAAAAAAAAGGGGATGACGAAAATGACATGGACCACTTCAGAAAGTAGCCAGCAGAGGTATTGCGTAATAAGGCAGTGTTATACTGTACTGTACAATATGTGAATACATTGAGGGCGGGATAATAAGCCTAGAACCTTGACAGAGTACAATAGCAATTGTTGTGTGAAATGTCGAATTATTTTGGAGCTTGCGTGTGCTGTGAGACCCAGAACAAAGCTCCATGGCCATCGTCTTGGATTGGCGTAGCTGGTTTAGACCACCACTACTACACCATTGTTGATATATATATATTTTATTTATTCATGTATTATTATATTATCCACAATGTTGGGGAAGCTAGAATATAAGAGTGTCCTTGTCAAGAATATAGTACACTGTGAAATGTTGTATTGTAACTGTGGGTACTGTACTCAAGGCGTTTTACAGAGAAGAAATAATGGGGGAAAAAAAGAAACAAAACTGATTAAAAGGTCTTTAAAATAGTGTCTAAAATTGCCTGCATTGGCCTTTTATGCAATGTTTGCGCACATGCGTGTGCCCGCACGCACGCACACACACACACACACACACACACACACACACACACACACACACACACACACACACACACACTCTCTGCTCGGGGCTAAATCGTTACTCTGCGAGTGCTACCATGTACAACTGCAAGGAAGCATGATTTCTTTACGAGAGCTTATGGGAGATTAAAGACACTCAATGAGTGGATAGAAAAAAAAGGCATGTTGAGGTTTATTGAAGAACTTTGTGTAGGCCCCCATGTCAACAGAAAACACTCAATTCACATTGCCGTGAGGACATACAAATACTATTTAAAGAGCCCAGCATCAGAGCACCAGAAGGAAAATGACTGAAGCGGTAGAAACCTGTTGCCATGAAGCAGAAAGATGTGCCTTATAAAACAGAATTAATGTCGCCATCATGTTCTTCTCTCTGCTGGCAGTGGATGACAGAGACTTCCTCACATTTTGGCACTCACCAATACACTGAGAGAAGAAAATACATCTCGGGTTTGAAGGTTAAGCAAACCTGCTGATTGCTCTTTTGATACACTCAAGAATGTATTGGCAGTATCTGATATTATTTCAAAGTAAGCTAAGGTTTGTGAAAATACGAAAAGAACAGAGTGGTTTGCACGCAAATGATTTTGTCAAAGTAATTGTTGACTTTCAACAACAAGTCCAAAGATAAGCAGTAGTACTGATGAAAAGGTCATTGCATTAAGCATTGTATTCAACGGTAACAGACAGAAAGCCTTTTGTGACACTCACAAATTGAGAAGAAAGCATCACATATTTAGTTCCATAATGAAATGAGACGATGCAGACTGCTCCACAAATACTGTAATCATGCAAAACGTATAGCACATATGAGCAAAAGAAAGTGTGGAATTGCATCCTACGCAGGCCCCTCGGTAACCTTTATAATGGATATTCCAGATATGTATCCACTTAAGGACAAACTGCAAAGAAACCCCTCCATTCACTGCGGTTTCTGAAAAGGTCGGTGAAAAACCTTCACAATGTCATCTCAATTATCTCAGAGACCATTTCCCAGGTGGAGATAATGTTTTGTTTTTTTATCAATGTCTGGATTAGTTTCATTATTTCAACAAATCTATAAGTGGGCTAATGTAAATCAGGTGCGAAAACAGCAACACCGGCTCTCAAATCAGAGCTAATTAACACTGCTAATCAGAAGTTAAATTCCCAGGAATACATCCACTTATCTTTTCCATTTTAATAACTTCCTCAATATTTTTATTGCATTTAAATGTTCATTTATAACGTGATACGTGTGTTCAAGAACTTTGTTGTTGAAATGTCCTATACAAATAAACTTGCCTTGCCTAGACAAAACGTTTGAAAAAGAACGAACAAAAAGAAAGGGTAGGGCACACTGGTAGCTGACTGCATGGGTGTCGACCACATTATGGCAACATAACCTGTTTGATTTCCACCTCAGCTTCCTTTGTCTTTATTTTACCAAAAGCAACGGAAAAAGAACGTTTCTTGTGTAATGTTTACGGTGAAGTGCTTACAACTGATTCAAAGAAAGTGACATTATTATTAATGGCAGGCAGGAAGATGATGGACAGCCATGAAACAATGCACTATTTTTGAGTGGTGCTAGCCACACCCTATAGACAGCTATGTGTGTTCCTGGCTGTGCCTGTCTGTCTGTCTGTCTGTCTGTCTGTCTGAGTACCACTCACTTTTAACTAGACATTGAATTGGACAAAAGGTTGTCAGGGTGAAAAGTGGAGCAGAGTCTGAGCGTATCTCTTGCTTAGATCAGAATCACTGGAGATGATGAGTCAGATACAGAGGTGGGGATGGATGAAAGAAAACTGAGTGTGAGAGAGAGCATGCCAAGGACACTCACGGAACACAGTGTCTATTGGGTCAGCCTGTTCGCTGTCTGTGTGTATGTTATCTCAAGTAGACCTATAGCGGGCAGACAGACGCATCTCAAATGAGACAGTGAGAGGAACAACTTTGTGTTCTTCACATTTCCTGTTTGGCCTTTCTCGCTCTCTCTGTCTCAATAACTGTGCACTGACGCGCGCACGCACACACACACACACACACACACACACACACACACACACACACACACACACACACACACAGCAGCCCATGTGACCAACTGCAACGTAACCACAGGCAGTGGGTTGCCTGCGAGACTTGAGCAAGACAATATCATCATTAACCACCTCACAGAGAAATGCTGTCTGCTGATTGCCCCCCCCCCACACACACACACACACACACACACACACACACACACAGGAAGGATAAGAGTAAAAGGACGATGATAATGATCAATCAAATCAAAGATCTAAAAATAATAATATATCAGAGCATTGCCTCGCATTACACACTTATATTAAAATCCTGTCTTATCCTTTTTAGTGCTTTCGCAAGAGAGCTTGATGACATCTGAACAAAGCAGCTGCCACGAAGCGTCTGATTGTAGCCAAGACGACGGAGGCGACACCTCGGTCAGTCACACAGGAAGCCGAGAGAGAAGGCAGACAACCTCACATCCTGCCTGGGGGCTTTGGGGAGAAGTATACTTCCTCCCGAGAAGCGGCAGAAAGGAGTGCTAAGTATTTGGTGCGCTCCGCTCACACACATAAGCGTTTGCAGCTAGAAGAAGTCCCTTTGTAGTTAGTGTGATACTGAGAGATTATTCATGCACGCACGCACGCGTTCCCTGCGTGCCCAAGATGTTGCTATACCAAGCAACATGAGGCAGTTGCAAAGCTCTTTGGAGGGAATCTTATACATTCACATAATTTTCAAGTGTAAAAAAAAACAACACATGGTGATTAGAAAGCAGGGTGGTGATCAACCTGTTGCATTGTCAATCGCATACACAGTCATAGGGAGTTCACAGACAGTGGGGGGGGGGGGGGGTAATCGTTCAACTCCCAATATTATAAGGCCTATAATAACAGTTGCCCTTGAGCCAGAAGAAGGATTGTGTGCCAACAACAGGCACACTTTTCTGTAGTGTTTACAGAACAGGGGGGGGGGAAAGTTTGATTGCGGAAAAAACTTAAGGCAGTGCATATGAAAGACCTGGAGGAGGAGACTCATTTCTCATACTTTCAGCAGAAGCAGCAGAAACAGCCCCAGTGATTACTCACAGAGATGAATAGCGGTGTTGGGCCATCTCAGTCTTTTACCTTGTAACTGGCAGTGAGAACGGATGAGACTGAGAGACCGGGGGAGGGAGGGGCTTTGGTTCACTAACAGCACCGTCTAGGGCTCATATAATTGAAGCAGTACTCCCACCACAGTCAGAGGACTGTCTGCTGACTAATAGCATACAGATATTCGCCGTGCACTTTGCGCCTGTCGAAAAAGCCCAGACATCACGCATTAACGAGAACCTTCCTGTTCTTTTTTTTGTGCGGCAATAACAATGAAATAGACAGTTATTCAACCAATATTACATTGGTTTGTTCCGTATTGTTACAGTCACTGTCTGCCATGTCCATCTGCCTGTCTGTCTTGTCTGTCTGTCTGTTACCCCCCCCAGCAGCAAGGCAGCCATCACGGCTTCTTGGTGGCCGCCGGTTTGGCTTTTCCGTTGGTTGCTTTAATCTGGGTCATCTCCACGTCCGCCAGGGCGTCCGGAGGAAGGCAGGAGCGCATGCGCTCGATGGTCTTCTGGTGGTTCGCCCTCTCCTGCTCCAGGGAGCGTATCGTGTGCTTCATCTTGCTCTCCCGAGACAGGAAGCCCTCCACGGTCGTCTCCAGCGTCAGGATCTTCTGCCGCGCCGCCTGCCGAGGACAAGGACGCTAAGTTTAAAGCTCGTTAAGCCATTTTTGGGGGCGGGAACCTCTTTTTGGTGTTTTAACCCGTTCTAAAACGTCTTCTACATCCTGACAGTTTTCTGAAAAAGCTAATGTTTCCATGTCAGTCGTTCTTCGATTTTTCAAAAAATTAGCAGATGTGTCTGAGCAAATAGACGTGTGACGCCATGATGATGTACACGATGATAAGAGCGTCCCTCACTTCACACGGGTGTGATTTTTCACGAGACAATATTGCTCAAAAGTGGTGAGAAAGTGGCTCAAAAATAGCCCATCTACAATCTCACAACTTCATGACTCAATGTGACGCGTTCTTTGAGGGGCACTAGCCCTTTAACATCGAAGACAAAAATTAAGATGGAAAAAAAGAGGACGCAAAAAATAAGAACGCCCCTCACTTCACACGGGTGTGATTTCTATTTTTTATAAATATTTGAATATTTTTTGCCTATAATGACATGCCCAAAATAGGGAAGCCAGGTTGAAGTTTGTGTCTGAAGTTCTATAGATATTTAACAAAATAGTAGTAAAAATCACACCTGTGTGAAGTGAGGGGCGCTAATATATTAAAGTCTAACTCATGTTGCCAATAGCCAATAAGGGCACATTATAGTATTTTTTTCCCCCCGACAATACAACGACTCAGACTTAATACAATCAGGTATGTTTTACGTGTAACTCATGTTGATCAGGTGATGTAATGGTGATGTAAAACAAACGGTGCCAACACAAACATTACATTCTCTTTATTGTTAATGGTATTTAATGTTTGTGTTAGGGACAAAATGACGTAAGTTTTCCCTTCATTGTCAGTGGCGTTTATTAAATAAACATTGAACTAAAGACAAACATTAAACCTGTATATAGGAGGGGCTAGCGCCCCTCAATAAATAGCGGTATTAACAAAGAGCTTGTGACCAAATCATAATAACTACATTGATCCATTGGAACCTTACTGGAACAGAGATCAATTCTTCCATGTCCTGAAAAGTTACAGTTTTCGACACACAAAGTGACGACGTTGTACCATTAGCAACTAACCAGTCCGAGTTCTTAGCAAAGGTTTCGATTTGTTGAGTTAACAGAGGAAGACCAGAATTGTCTGTTCTTATCGTTAGGTGCTTCACTGCCTTATCTGATCTGGATCAATGATGAGGCCCTCAGCTGTGACTGTAACTGTGTGTGACTGTGTCCTACTGTATAGACTAATTATCACAGAGCCAAATGGAAGAAACATTTCGAAGGAAGAGAAAAACAGAATTTCATTCCTTTGTTTTTCCACACGTTAAACAGTTGTACTTTAGTGCCATCTATGGGTGGTCTGAGATAGTATTGGAGGTAGTTTTATTTATTTTTTGGTTTTTGAAGACTTGAGAGAAAGGGTTACACACAGTATGGCAGAAACCTCTATACAATCAACAGGGGGAGAATTCACAGGCATTTCTATACAGACTGACAACGCAGTACTATATTTTTTCAATCCATGATGTGCTGAGTATTTCCAGCCATCTTCCTAGTTCAGGCAACAGGGCAAAAGGAAAGCTGGTTCTAATCTGTAGTCAGGGCTTTATTCCTTCATGTGCAGGGAATTATACACAATAATATCCTTTTACATGGCCGAGCGGATCTCTCCACTGCCCGGACAGAGGCTATTTCCTGAGTGTTTGTGGAGATGACCGATTTATCCTGTTGTGCCTTAATCAAGTCCATGCACAACAGGTGCGCAGCCACACCCAGCTCTGAGTCCAGTTCTAGTTTGACTCAGGCCAGGTGTGACTGCTTAAATCAGTCATCTTCCCTCTAAAGGCTCATACATAGTCTGGATTTACGGCGGTGGGGTGACCACCGAACTACAACATGACGTCACGAGCCGCGGTGTAGAGCAAACCACCGCCACCGCTCCAGCCCTTCTCTCTGTTTTTACTCACCACCGCTCAACGTTATTTCAGTTCCGGTGGTGAGCTGACCACCGGAACTGAAATAACGTTGAGCGGTGGTGAGTAAAAACGGTGGTCACCTTACCACCGAAAATCCAGACTATGAATAGGCCTTCACACAGGGCTATGGAAAATGTGGCCCAGCTCTTTCTCACCTGCAATTTCTCCAGCAGTTCCATGTTCTGTTTCTTCAGCTGGACGTTGGTCTTCTCTAGCTTGTCCAGCCTCTCGCCGTCGTCGGACACAGGGCCGCACGCGTCCACCATCTCATCCTGCAACACGTGGTACTCCACCTCGTACTCGTGCAGTTGCTTGGAAATGTCCATCTCCAACACCTGGCAACGCACAGGTCACACGGCACGGCAGGTCACTCGGCATGTATCCTCGAGTGGGTAAGTACGCGTTATAACATATTTCTTCTATATTATGCTCTATATTTGCTGAATGGTGAAAATGAACGGTGCAGATTTATGACACAGTAACTCTGTGGGGTGTACACTGTACATAAAAACACATCACCGTCATGTGACATCCCGACATTGCCCCCAGCCATGATGCATCATGTGCTTTTTCCTTTTTTTTGGTGAAATGGATTATCGCCATAAAATGGAATGGCTCCCCATGGAACTGTTGTTTTTACAGCCAGAGCTGAACACATTCAATAAAAACAATACTACTGTTACCCAGAGGCCCTGCACTGCAATAAAGAACACTCTGCTCTGCCTTTATGACAATAGAACAAACACGGCTCAGAGGATACGTCTAAACTGGGTTATTTATGTTTTTACCATTTCATTTCTTTCTTTTTTCCAGACAGCAAATTAATTAAGACAATTCTCAGGTCACCATCAGAGCAATGCTAGTGTTATAGGCAAAATGTGCTTTCTCATACAAAATCACACCCGTGTGAACAGAGTGGTGCAACTCCCCTCTCTCTCTCCCCCCTCCTCTCTCTCTCTCTCTCATTAGCAGGCAACAGTGCAGCACTGTCTCTCTCGCCCCTACTGGTACTCATACTGGTGCTCATTAACCAACACATACATAGGTGAACAACACATAGGCGGACACGGACATTGCTGTTCCTTGGAGTGGTTGCACCACTCAAAAAAATGTGCTTCCTCATACTACATACTGTACAAACACCAGACTAGTTCCCCCACTCCTCCTCCTCCTCCTCACAGTACCTTGGTGATGGCCTGCTCCATTTGTGTCAGACTGAGCGAAGGGATCGTAGTCTTCAGGTAATCCACGATGGCCTCGAAACCATCGCACTCCACTATTTGCCGCTCGTGGCTGCTCAGGAGGCACAGGGCCACTTTGAAGATCACCTCGGTCCCCTGGACAAACAGGATATCTAAAAGGAAAATAAAATAATACAAAGGGACAGCAGTGAAAACACAGTACAAATACAAAACAAACGCAGTTTAAATTCTATAAAACCAGGAACACACACACATTCAGGCCTTTAATGAGCATACCAAAGATACGGGAGACGAAGCTGAGGGGGAACTGGGAGGAGAAGAGCGTGAGGAACCAGGGGGCGGCGTAGAGGCTGGGAGAGATCTCGTGCTCCTCCAGGTGTCTGTACAACTCCCGATGGTAGTCGTGCAACAGGCGCGAGAGCTGGTACATCTGAATCTGCAATGACACCACGTGCACAAACACGTCCACACACACACACACACACACACACACACACACACACACACACACACACACACACACACACACACACACACACACACACACAAGAAACAAGATTGTTATAGATTGTAGACCGAAAGTGGCACAGGTCAGCACACGCAGTCACTGCAACTGAGAAACTGGTACATCTGGATCGGCAACGAGGGCAAACGATAATAATGTAACTCATTTAGCCTTTTACCTGGCCAGGAAACAAAATGTAAGCTGTAACATAGTTTTGTCAGAGACTTGCTCAGACAGGCCGCAGCAGGGACAAAAGCATTTCACAGCTATTGTGCAAACGATTAAACACATGTTAATGCTGTTTACAATGAAAAGGGAAGCAGAAGTTAGCTCAAGTTTGAAAACACACCCTTTTTGTCAACACAATATAATGTCGGTTAAGACAAGAGTAATAATACACTTTACCGTAAACACGCTCGTACTGAATAATCACCAAGAGACAATGGAGAAACGTCCTATCTCTATGAACATAGGGTTGGTCTTTAAGTACCGCAAAAGGTAGCACGTTGCGAGAACTAGGCGGGCACTGGTTAGCTGGGAGAAACCTATGAACCTGATGAAGATTAAACATTACCATGCCTGCTGACGCTTCTAACCCTGTGAGGTCAGAGACTACATAGCTGAACCTAACAGAGCAAGCCGTGCTCTGTGGTTTGTACAAGGGGTGGACACACCCGTACACTACTAAGGGCAGGCTACTATTTGTTGTTGATAGCTAACTGAGTTCTTAATCCTTCACTCTTTAACAAAACATTTGAGTGTGATGTTCAGATTATACTTTTTTCCCCCTCCTTTAACTTCATCATCAACATAGTTTGGTTTAAAGTGCAAAACTTGCCTGAATTGGCTTCAGTTTGATGTGTATAGGCATGTTTTGCAACTACGATTCTAAATAGCTTGGAAGTTGAAATAGCTTCGACATAATTTTTATTTTTATAAAGTATATTTATTGGTTTTAACAAAATTAAGGACAATAAACATATACATTACACAACAAGAATAATAATAACAAACAAGAAAAGAAAAGAAAGAAAAGCGCCCCCCCCGACGCAACGCCCAGGTGACCCCCTCCATACAGAAAGGGCCCGACATTTTAAATAGCAAAATGTACTACTGCATTTTCAGGACGTTGGTTCATTTCAGTTACGCTTGTTCAATCCAGGCCAGAAGAATCACAGTGCGATCCATTCATCCATGTTACTGTACCTGTATGGAGACCATGTCGGGTCTGTACTGGCGTCTGAATCCCAGGTCGTACATCAGGAACTTGAGCATGTCGAAGGCGTGCTCCTCACTCATGTGGAGCAGCAGCACACCGGCCACAAAGCTGATGCCTTGGCAATAGCCCACCTGTAATGTAAGCAATACAAAACAATGATTAATCTATGAGTCAGTGATGTGGCTGGACCAACATGCTAAGAGTCAAGGGGCCTTATCTCGCACCACCCCTTTACCCCTTATCCCTAGACTTATTCGCTATTTTTTTACTAGCCGATCTACATCGACACGTTGTGAGCTTGTAGATTGCACCACCATAAGGGGCAAGATATAGCCCAGGGTCTATAATGGGCGATGGCCTAGTCGGTTAAGGAGCATAGTACCACCATAGGCTCTGAAGCAGCCTGACAGAAAGTCACAGGTTCGATTCCCAAGCTCAACGGCCTATGCTGTGTATCACTCCCTGTCTTTCTCTCCATGGTTACATCAATCTCAACAATACTAATAATCGAAATGAAGGAAGAAAATAAAAACTACATTACTGATAGATACTGTACAAGGTGATGTGAATCCCTAGACTCCTTCAAAACCGCTCTCAAAGAGCAGCTACGCGTGGCTGCAATTCGAAACTAGCCCCTATAAAAAAAACAAAGCCCCCTCCCCTTTCTCCCATACTGTACTTAACTGTACATGTTTTTCCCTTTTTTACTTTCTTTAACTGTATATGATGGGTGATTTCCTGTTTTTCAATTTTGTATACTTGTACGTCTTTAAATGTTCTGATGAATTGGGGACCAAGGTGGACCCTGATGTAAACATGTCTTAGTGCATTTCATGGTTTCGTACTCGTAGCAGTTTTTGTATTGACTTCAATCAATCAATCAATTCAATACAAGAAATAAGAGCATGGCCACCCCAAACAGCTCTGAACGCTGCATGGTCACTTACACACCACCAACCACTGGATGGCAGCAGAGAGGTCTTCAGACATCCCACCTCAACTCATGGATACCTTTGAATAATCAGAAAATGTCCCAGAAAACCCACAGTTCTATTCAGCATTTAGCAGTCCCACAACTTCCTCCAACAGTGTGTCCAGACTGTCCAATATTATGTAACCACATGGATTCGACCCTGGATCTATCTCTACCTCATGGGAAACTAAATATCTCCAGTTCATCCAAAGGAAAATAGACAGGGACGGGCTACAGACAGGTGAGTGACTATACCTCTGTGTCCAGCAGAGAGTAGGCTTTCAGGATGTTGTAGAGGGACAACTGCCCTGCTCCCAGCTGGGCAGAAAAATACTGGTGGGTGGGGAAGGTCCGTCCTGGGGGGGAGAAGAGAGAAGAGGGGGTCACTGTTTCACTGTTCATTGTGACCCTCAGAGGTACAGTAAGTAAGTAAGTACAGTAGCCTTGCCGAGCCATGAGGCCCATAGGGCGTGAGGCAGCTTGATGTACAAGTACACCCCCTGGACATGACGCTAGTATGTCGCAGGGACTTAACCCCAATCCAACCCTTGATGCTGAGTGTCAAGCAGGGAGGCACTGGATCCCATTTTTAGAGTCTTTGGTATGACCCGGCCGGGGATTGAACCCCAACCTCCCAGTCTCAGGGCGGACACTCTAACCACAAGGCCACTGAGCTGGTATCAGAGGTGCAGTGTAGTATGGCTCTTTTAGATGTTGTAGATGCTCTTTTCCATCAGTTGTAAAAAAAAAAAAAAAAAAAAAAGTTTCATATAATGAAATAAGTGTACCGGCCTACAGTATGTACCGGTATGTTTACGCGTTCCTACGTTGTTCATGAGTGGGCCTGTTCTAATTGGAATGTTACTCCTGTAAAGAAATAACTGCAATGGCAGGCGGAAAAAAAGTAAGGCAGGGTGAAACCAATCAATCAACAAGTCAGTTTCCAAGAACTCTGCTGTGGAAAAAACGTTATGTAATGGTGGTTTGCTGTGTGTGCACACCTACCTAGGTCCACCAGAATGGAGTGCTGCTGCGCACACAGCTGCTTCAGCAGGTCCTGGTAGGGGGTGTCCAGGGGGGCTTGCTGGCGCGGGGGCAGACGGTGGTGGCGCAGCAGCCGATGCTGGTGGGAGAGAAGCAGCCACACCTCCCCACGCCTGCTCTTAGGAACACCTGGAGACACACACACAGACGGGGAACAGGTGTGATGATGATGATCCTGGAAAGCATTTGCCACGTTGTATGACCCCAGCCAGCGCGCAAAGAAACATGCACACACATGTACAAAAACACGTGCGTTCGCTTCTTCTCTAGCTCCCATTAAGACGTGTGAATCCCTTGACTCCTTCAAAACCGCTCTCAAAGGTCACCTACGGAGGACGGCTGCAATTCGAAACTGGCCCCCGTAAAATCTGAATCCCCCCCACCGCCCCCCCTTTTCCCTCACTGTATATGTTTATTTTCCCTTTTTACCTCCATCATGATGAATTCCTGTTCTGTTCTTTGACTAAATTGAAGTGTCTATTTGTACGTCTCTAAATGAATTGAACATGGTGGACCCTGTTGTAAACAAGTGTAATGCTTAATTTGGTCGTCCACTCACAGTTAACAGTCTTTGTATTGATTTTGTGCTTGAAATGTACTGTAATTCTGCAAACTGTTAATAAATATTTCAAGTCAATCCCTCGCACGCACACGCACACGCGCACGCACACATGCACACACACACACACACACACACACACACACACACACACACACACACACAGGAGAAACAGCTCTCTCACCCTGGCAGATTGCGTTATACACCTCCTCCTTGTCCTGTGGGACCGTGGTTCTGCCAGGAGCGGTCAGTCTCCTTTCCCACAACGCCTGGACCTCTTTGGAGCACTGGCCCACTTCTTCATAGTCCAGCTTCATCTTACGGACGTGCAGCTCGTCTCGGCTCGCTGGTGCAAGGTCAGCAAAGTGGAGAAAGAAGAAGGGCGGGCAAAATATACATTTATTTTTTACATTTTCTGTGTTCATGTTGTAGTGGAACCCCCAGTAAGCACTTAATGAATATAATGTGGTGATATGTCTTATTATGTGTCAAAGTTATTAGTCTGGAGAACAGTTTCAGCTTGGCTACAATCAGCAGAGCAGTTCATTAATGGTTCAACGAGGAGGCGGGCCCAGTAAATCAACACGTACAGGAGGGTAACGGGAGATAAAAACGGTACAAAGGCACAAAATGCACTCTTGGTTGTGCGTTTGTGAAATGGAAAGGCGACTGATTAAAAGAGAGGTCAGACTGCAGAGCCAGGGATTCACCGTGGAGCTCTCACCCGGCAAGAAAAAAACCCGAAAAACAGTTCCCATGGTAACCCAGATGGACACAGAGCTACAAAGCCACATTCATCTCGCACACCATTTCAAGTTTTGACGTGGGAGGCTGGGGAGGTCGGTTTGGTTGTCAACATCGAGATAGAGGAGAGAGAGGTTCACAGGATGAGAAAGACACCGACAATAGAGTCTGATTGACCCTGAACATGCAAACACAAAGAGGTTGATATGAATAGGAGAATAATAAATAAACCTACAGAATTTCACCAACACCAATACATTAAATACATGCAAAACATCACCCTCGACCCCAAGGGAGTGTCTTTCACATCACTTACCTTCTGTTCAATTGGTAATAGCGCCATAGCACCAGCATTGGTATCATAGCAAGCAAACAAAAGGGAGAGTTGTGTTGGTGCTAAGTGGAAAACAAAACTGACATGACATGTTGTATAGTCTTTAACTGTGCGATTCTGGCCAACAGAGGGCGATATTTTCCCAAAGCCCTGTCTCGTTGCCTTTAGTCTATGGCCTTTATACATACATACATCGCTTTTACATTTCAAATGAAACGGAATCAGTTCTGTGCGCTTTGAAACCAACCGAACATGTTCATGCCAGCGTGCATCTACTTGTGTGTGCATGTGTACGTGTGCATGTGCACGTGTCCGTCCGATCCAAGCATTCCTAGTCTCTAAATATAGCCCCTCTCCAGAGTCCCGACGGGAGAAGGCAACATTTGACTCGTCCCAAAATAAACAGTGGGCTCAAATGACACTTTTTAACGTGGTGGCTATAGCACTGGGCTCTCTGTTGCCCTCTCTCCTCGGACAAGCAAAGCAGGCGGCACATAAGAATACAAGTACTTCTAGGGTTACAGTAGTGTTACAGTAGTGTGGTGAAGAAGAGTGACGGTGCAAATGTCGGTTCATCACGGTGGAGGGAGATTAAGAACGGTGGATGGTCGCTGGAGCATTTCCATTACAACCACTAACTGCTAAATGAAGGACAAGCACAACATTCAAGAATTCATAATAACAATGGCAGCCAGTGTGTGTGTGCTGTGCATGTTTTTCATTTAAAAGTGGCCCTGTGACATACATTATACATAATTCCTACTTCCTACAGTTTACATACATTTTACAGATATTTTATGTTATCATGAAAGGCCACTGAATGGTCTAATGCAACATATCATTCTATATTAGTCCTTTTTATGTGAGGGTCAGAGAAGACTTGTTAAAATAATATAAACTATGTTAAAACTGTTTAGTAGCCAAAAACGTCAAGACGTGGATGCCACGGGCGTCAAGAGGTTTTTTTTTTAAAATTATTCTTAAATTATTATATCTTTTTTTCATCCATATTTTGAAAATTACTCTAATCTGGTGTACAGGTGATGACATGCACATTACATGCATAATAGAATTACAAATTCTTTCTTTCTTTATAATGGGAGAATTGGCACTCAGAGCCTAAACTGGTGACCACCAGGTGGCGCTGAAAGAGTTTTAATATGATGGATATGAATGATGCACAACTAAATAACCGTTTATTCGAAAAATATTTATTTAAATTGGCAAACTATTTAGAGAAAGCCTGGGGGATGTACAGCCAGTAAGGGATATGTATGCCGTTTTGTTTTATGTTTTGTTGTATTTGTATTTATGTTGTATGCGATCAGTAATGCCGGTAAAGAAGTGTATACTTTGAACAATTGTAACTGTATGTAAAGGTGTCATATAATCCCATGAGGGGATGGCATGACACTTAAATAAAATCATTCATTCAATTCATTCATATTTGTGAGATTCATGTGAATAACGGATAACTAACTAAATAGATGGTCAATAAATCATGTGACCCGTCCCGTGCCCAACTTATACTGTAACTCACCCTCCAGCCTCTGGTTCTCTTTCTCCATGCGGAGCAGCAGGATCTGCTGGTGAATGGCAGTCTTCCACAGGGCCCGGTAGTCGGACCCGGTCCGTTTGGGCCTCTCCCCGGTCCTGTGGACTCCACCCGGGGGCTGGAGGAGGCTGCCCAGGGGGTCATGGATCTGGTCCAACGCACGAGGAGAGAGGGGCAGCAGCTCTCTGCCGTCACAGTGGTCTAGAACAACAACAACAATGTCCAAAGAATTACAATCTCTCCCTCAAAAGAATAATGCAGATGACTTGCATCTTTTAAAACAGGCCTGAAAATCCACCTTTCAGATGATAGGTTGATGAATTTTGTTGTAATTCTTCATGTCTATGTCTATGAATTGATTGCATAGGGCCTAAAAATGGAAACAAGTCCCTTTTGAACTGAGTGTTTGACTGTACTCTGTTGCTGTTTTTACATTACTATATAATAAAGGTTTTACCTTTGGATTTGGTATATCAAGATCTGTGGTTACACTGGAAATTGGCAGGGACTGATCGAATTGACATACTTCTGACATACTGTACCTTGACGATACTCACTCAATTATGATTTTGTTTTACGTAGGTCACTAATTCACTATTGTACTATACCAAATCATTTATTTTTTTGTGACAATTAATTGGACAGAATCTTTGAAAAGGTAAAATAAACATATATTTGGCAAAACTTTCTCAATGGACTTTGCGGATATCTGACACTCAGCTGGTATTCTTCTGCAGTACATTTTAGAGTGGTAGTATTCTAAGAAATACTATTATCAGTTAAAACTAAGTACATGTACAAAATGCTTAGCGGATTACGCTGATATCAGGACATACAGTATGGCTGAGATTTTCAAAAGAAGTCATCTTTCCGACAGCTTTTCTTTCCCCCTTGCGCTTTGTACCACATCTATATGCTTGTGGATAATTTAGTGCCTGTCCTTTGTGTATCGTGTTGTTGTGCCTTTGGGTAAATGTCAGTATAGTGATTGTGTTACAACAGGCCCCGTGCGTGTGTCTAGAGTCACACCTGGGTCCAGCATGGAGGCAGCGGGCTTGTTCATGGGCGAGGCGACCCTCAAGAAGATCTTCTGTCTCCAGGAGACCCTGCGTGGGGTCAGCGGAGGAAGCCCTCCACTCAAAGAGTCGTTGCTGCAGAACGACGACGTCCTCTTTCTGCCTTCTCCATTACTGGGAGACAAGAGAGCCCCAGTCACTGACCACCGACACCCAATGAAAGTGTCATCTTACACTAGACTCTTTTAGCACCATTTCAGAAGGCATACAGTCAGTCAGGGGTGGTGTACACATACACGCACATACATACACACACACACACACACACACACACACACACACACACACACACGCGCGCACACACACACTGTCTGTCTCTGTCTCTCTCTCCAATGTGACAGCATGGGGATTATACAACTATTATACAGGTGTATCATTCATCAACAACCGGAGTGTGAGAAACAGTGAAGAATTATAACACCATTGCTGACAAACATGCAAAAAGGCCCATGCATGAGGTCACAGCATTACTAAAGCACAGGCTAGTGCTGCAGCACACATTATTAGTATATCACACTAGAACAACAATCAGACAGACACATACTGTAAGCCATGTGCATGAATGTTCTGTTCATTTCCTGGAAAATAAGTGGCTTTTGTGGGGAAAAGCATTAATAAAGAGCAGCTGGCCCTCTGGTCATAAAGACACTTGAACTTCCAATTTAGCACGACAACTCATATATGTCCACGCGCGAGACGCAGGAGCTGTTGAGTGTCAAGTGTCAACACTGAAATGTCAAAAGACATAAAAAAGAGACTGCTGTGCTGCACAATGGTTTCTTAGAATGGTCGTCCTTTATCTGTAAGCCCCAACGATGCTTCTCGGTAAAAAATATTTTTTAATTAATTACTTAATTTATTTATTTTTTCCTTTTTTCACCTAAACATCATCATTGATGTTCATTGTTTAGTCTTGCAATGCCATTGTGTCATGATATTTGCATATAAATACCCCCCACCAGAGGCACACTGGTGGGGGGTTTACACAACTTCAAACTCTCTGGACAAGTTTTAATCAAAATTGACCTATGACCTTTAACCTTTAACCCTGATAAAAGTAACTAAAATGCATGTAAAACATATATTTTTGTGATCATTAGAATGTCTAGAACATGCGTTATGTATTACTGTGAAAGATATCCACCGAATGTAAATGATTAATTTATTGTTATTATTTTAATAATTATTATAAATGTGCATAACATTTTCATAAATCTTTATTTATTTATTTTTTACATAATTTCCTCTGCAAAGTCCTAGTAGTACAAAGTCGTAGTAAGGTTGAAATCTCTTTTTTGCAAGTAGAAATATATCCGTTTCTGCTTGTCCATCATGCACTTTTCAACACTGACGAGATGAAATGTAAGTCTTTAATCCCATTTTGGGGCGGGAACCCCTTTTGGTGTTTTAAACATTATGTTATAATTTAGCTATTGAAAAATAGCAGATCTACAAGCTCATAGCGCGCCACCGAGTGGTGCGCTACGAGCTTGTAGGTCTGCTATTTTTGAAAGATCGTAAAAATGTGGCGCAAATCTTTGAAAAGTTGCAAGGAATTCATTTCAAAAGCACCACTGTATGCGATGAGGCCACGTTAAGAAACGTAAAGCTTTTCAGGTTATGGTAACCTAACCTTGCCTTCTTAGACGTAACCAGGCTGAAGTGTCCTGAAATCTCTCCTCACCCCTTGTTGGGTGACATCAATAATGCAAAAGCTTTTGGGATTATTGGACTCTGTGAGAGGGAAAGCATCCCCGGGAATTGACACCCTACACTAGTCTGTAGAACTGACTGTCATTCATAATGGAAATGTTAACCTTTACTTTCCAACAACAGACAAGCTGTCATTTCTTCACAATGCTAGACTGTGTGGGGCACGTGTCAATGTACAAACACCGCCAGGAGACGGTGTATAACAAATTCAACGCTAATCCTTTGCCTGGTTTCCTTGTTCAAATGTTCACTGGATAATTACCACGGTTTAATGCCTAAGGGCACGGTCACACATTCGCATCAGAAGCAAGTTCAATTCCATGGGAGTGAAGGGGTGGAGGTTCCTGTTACAGTGTGTTGACCCGTATCACGTTCAATGTGTCTGAAGCTTGGAGTAAACATTGGTGAACTTTGACAGCTTGGCAGCTTCATGTACAAGTACAATATTTGACTCACTGTTGTCGTTTAGCGTCAGTGCAATTTGAAATGTATTTTTGAAATGCAATGTACTATTTTGTAATGTAATATAATGTATTCTGTAATGTTTTGATTTATTTCTGGACTCTTGGAAGATTAGCTGAAAGGCTAAAAATATAAATAATAAAATACACCCCCTGGACATAACGCTAGTATGTCACAGGGACACATGGCACTGGGTCCCATTTTTTTCTCTCTTGGTATGTCTTTGGTATGACCCGGCCGGGGATCGAACCCCGACAGTTGTAGCGAGACGTTGCTCGCAGAGCAAGCGGACTCAGTCTTAAGCATGCACATATAAATGTGTTGCTTTTTGAAATGCCATATTTATTTTCACCTACAAGCCAAACTGAGAGAGGTGCATTCAGCAACTTTTTCCACACATTTTTTTTTTCACATCGATTGATCTTCCCGACTTCATTCAACTCCGTCGGTAGTCTGAACAACAACAACGTTTAGTTTGTAGCCCTGCTTATTAAGTGACCACGTGCCCAAAAAGGTTGCACCGCCGCTGCTTTAAAAGGATTAGGGAACAGCTTCCGTTAAGAAAACAAGAAAAAGCACGTCAGAAAACAGTGGCGGACAGTGTTAATGATAGGTTGATATTGACATTTTGCCGTGGCTGCGAGAGAGAGGCGCATTCACATGCAAAGTAAACACAAGCACTTTAGCGTTGCAATGCAGCATCTCCTCCTGCTTCAGGGGGGAAAATAGGGAGCGGAAGTGCCCTGCTGACTGTAGAGAAAACAGCCGGTAGCTCTTTTCTGTTAAGAAAAGGAGGTCCGCAGATAGATAAGAATAGGTTCATAGACGTATAGGGACAAGAAGCTAGATGTTAAAAGGTTTGACCAGACAAAACAAATATGACTGCCACCATATATGGCTCTCATAACACAGCCTTTATGATCACATAAACCCGGCCCTCCCGCCCCAAACCCTCTGTCAATTCCCTGGCCGTTCCTTTTGGCGGTGGCGGGTATAGGGGTGGTGACTGTGCACCTCCCTCTCACCTCTTAAGGGTGTCTCCCTCAGTCAGGGAGCTAAGGGAGCCCAGGGAGCCCTGGTAAAAGCTTTTCAGGAAAGTGGGAGCGGAGAAGGAGGAGGGGAGGCTGAAGGCGGTGGAGGAGTCGCTCTCCGAGACACTGCGCGTTCTCGAGACGTTGGCCACTGGGCTGGTAGAGCCAAAAACACATGAAACGGCCACAAGTAAAAAAGGACAAACACGTTATATACAAAAGATAAAGGCTTCAGACTCCTACAGTAACTATGCAGCATCAAAGGGTGTCAGGAGGAAACCTGCGGTGCTATTGTTCAAAAAGGACCGTGAAGGCTGACGACGGGGAGATTTCTCAGAATAGATCACATTGTGTATAAATATTTAACCCATTTTGAGTGGGAACCCCTTTTGGTGGTTACATACATTATGTTATAATTTAGCTATTGAAAAATAGCATATCTACAAGCTCATAGCGCGCCACCGAATGGCGCGCTATGAACTTGTAGGTCTGCTATTTTTGAAAAATCGTTAAAATGTGCCTCAAATCTTTCCGATTTCTTTCTTTTTTTTGAATTTCGACGTCAGGCCTGAATGGGTTAAGACAAAACCGATTGAGGAGCGGGGAAATGTTAAATGTTAATGCTTTTAGGTAGGGGGGGGGTAAGTGTCTTCAAAACCAAACCGTAAGATATTTCATTATACATGTTAAATATCAGATTCTAAAGCAGCCAGAGATAAGAGTTGATCTGCTTCCCACCGGGTTCACATTAGGGAAACGAAGGTGACTCTGGGATCAGGAAGTGATGCTGTTGCTGTTAACCCATTCTGAACGGGTACCCATTTCGGTGTTAGCATTACGTTATGCTTTAGCTATTGAAAAATAGCAGATCTACAAGCTCATAGCGCGCCACCGAGTGGCGCGCTACGAGCTTGTAGGTCTGCTATTTTTGGAAAAATCGAAGAACGACTGACATTTTTTAGAATCTGATCTCAGGTCAGAATGGGTTAATCAGACCAGTGTGTGTCCAGTGGAAACCTCGTATATGAATCTGATCTCAGGTCAGAATGGGTTAATCAGACCAGTGTGTGTCCAGTGGAAACCTCGTATATGAATCTGACCTCAGATCAGAATGGGTTAATAATACTATACCTCTGCAGCAGTTCGGCGTTGACAGACTGCTGCCTGCGGAGCGGGGCTTGCCTGGCGGCCGGCTGGCCTTCGAAGGAGATGCGCTTCTTCACGGGGAGGTGGCTGAAGGTGTGGGCCCGCCGGCGGAACTGAGGGGCGTCCGGGTCGTCATCGGGGAAACCGGAGGGAGAGCCTGGAGGGGAGTGACCCGGGGACTCTTCGTCCTGCTGAGAGGGTGAGGATGAGGGTGATGAGGCTGATGTTAGAAGTGTGTTCATTATTGGTAGTGTACTTGGTTGAACAAAATGTATAATGGTCGCATTTACTATGAGAACCTGCATTTCCGCGTGTCACGTCACGCCTCCATATATGGTCACGCCTCGTGACATCACCTCTCGTGACACCATATATGGCCGTCTCCATATATGAAGATCACGACACTGACCTCATCTAAACCCTGGATAACCATACAGTACATGGAGAAGACTGGATCATCACCTAGATCTGCATACAGTATAATGGAGCCGGCCAGCAACTCTAACTCTGACCTCAAACCCTTAGGTCTCCATATATGGAGCTGACCTGTTCTGACATTCCACATGTTGATCACTTCCCCCACCCGTCCTTCCTGTTCTGACATTCCATTATGTTGATCTGACCTCATCAAACCCTGTACACTCAAGACACGCTCCATATATGGCCAGTGCAGAATTCATTCCATAATGTGGATCTGACCACCCCCGCCCCCATGCCAAAGCGCCAGCGCTCGCCCAGCAGTCTGCCGTCACCCAGGCGGATGTGTGCACGCGACCTCGCCCCTTTAAGGCGTCTTACTGTTCAGAAATTGCATAGCATTTTAATCAGACCAGTGTGTGTCCAGTGGAAACCTCGTATGAATCTGATCTCAGGTCAGAATGGGTTAAATAATATGTGCTCAAGAGCGTGAAAAAAAGGTTTCTAAGAAGTGCGACATTTGTATTGAGGTGCAGAACAGCCCTGTAGGTCTTCATCGCCCTACAGCCTCGCGAGCCAGTCTCTGGTTCAACCTGCCAATATTCCAACATACAGTATAACACATACACATGACACGTACTGTACCGTACGTACGGCATACATTCAAATACGGTGCACACTTTCAACCCACATCCTGCATAATAATAACTATAAAACAAAATCCCACTCAGATGTCATGCAAAATTCACATTAAAGTACGCTATAGGTCTGCACTCACCGGGCTGTAGCTCAGTGCCGTCTATAGAGCTAGACTCACAAAAACAGGTTCAACAACACACCACTTGTGCTACAGGCCTTTACTATCACAACCTCCTCACGCCTGCTCTCCCCACGGCTCCCACGTCTATTGTATTCTAATCGCGGAGAGTCCTGTGACTCACAGCGACACCACAGCGATTGGCGGGGAGGCCAGCTCCCAGCCAAAACCGTCCAATCTCCTCTCTTCACACTCTCCGGGACGCCGCCCCTCCTAGAGATGTGACACGGCACAGCAGCAATAATATTTACAACATTTCCTATATTGTGCAAGAAGAAGAAGAAGCAGCTGTGCCAAAGTTGATGGAATTTGTAAAAAAAACACCACACCATCTTAAAACATGACCCGCTAATTAGAATGCCTTATCTCAAACACAGTGTGTGTTGACTTTGTACCTGGCACTGCTGATCAGAGGAGACATTCCATCAAGCTGAACGCCTGGTTCCACTTACTCTAAAGGTGCGCTGGATACAATCATTCAAGCTTTAGAGTGCCTTTTCCGCTAAATGCTGTATTTGCATTCTGTATTGTATGAAATATGGGATAAGATAAAGACTTATGTTAACTTGTGTCAGGTCGTGTTTACAGGTTTTACACAAAGGAAGCAAGCATTAGCCATGGCTCAGCAGACACACAAGACTGGACATCCTGTCCCATGTTTCCTGCCTGCCTGCCCTGCAAGGAGATCTGCATCCTGAAACCAACCTACTGACTATTACTTACTCAGCTCCAACCACCACCAGCGTGCAAAAAAACACAATTCTGTGTATATTCAACCGGAGGTCACAGCCTGGGGATTAGACAACGGAGGTATGGAGCTGAATGGAATAATAACATTTATAAGAATAAGAATCATGTCTTGACGTTAACACAAACCAGAAAGTAAAAGATTCCTCCTCTGCATAGTTGGGGTCTGTTTTATGTCTGTGTGTTCAGTATAACCCATTTTAGGCGGGAACCCCCGTTAGCATTATGTTATGCTTTAGCTATTGAAAAATAGCAGATCTACAAGCTCATAGCGCACCGCCGAGTGGCACGCTACGAGAGGCGCGCTACGAGCTTGTAGGTCTGCTATTTTTTTTAAATCGAAGAACGACTGACATAGAAACATAGCTTTTTCAGAAAACCGTCAGTATGTAGAAGACATTTTTAGAATCTGATCTCAGGTCAGAATGGGATAATTCACAGAGTTCCAGCGTATCCTGTATCTGTAATAACCACCGGGGCCCTGGGGGAGACGCCATCACACACCGGCCTCACATTCTGCATGCCGGTGACATAACAGAGCCCACTGCCATCTAGCAAAAGCCCCAAATGGCTAACTTCGACAGCTCCACAAACACACTTGTTTGTCTTTAAACCATTTTGACCTGGGAACGATTCTATAAATGTCTTCTAAATCCTGACTGTTTTCTTGAAAAAGCTGTTTTTCTATGTCAGTCGTTCTCAAACACTTTCATGTCACTTTTCACGATTCTTCAAAAACAGCAGACCTACAAGCTCGTAGCGCGCCACTCGGTGGCGCGCTATGAGCTTGCAGATCTGCTATTTTTCAATAGCGAAAGCATAGCATAATGCTAACACCAAAAGGGGTTTCCGCCAAAAATGGGTTAAACAAGTTTACATACAGTATAAACTGTGGACTGACCCAACTGTGTGAGGGGAGCACGGCTGGTAGCCACAATCAAAGGTGTCTTTTTAAGTCTGTATAGCTCACGGCGGTTGTTGACTTTGCCCCAACATGCCCTTTGCCGAGGACAGGTGGGATGAAATACCTCCTGTCCTCATGGTCTGAAGTGAGAATTCCCAGAGGTTTCCTGAGGGAAGCTCTAGGAAGTCTCACAATTCCAGTCAAGGTCGCTTACTTTGGGCCCGGCGGGCACCTACAGGCTGCTAATCGACTCCCGATCTCGACAACCTTTGCTGCGTGTCACTCCCCATCTCTCTACCCCCGTTTCCAGTGAACTTACTGTAAACTATCAAATAAAAGGCAGAAAAAGCCCCAAAGATATCGTGGAAAAAAAGGACACTTACTTTGTCAAAGCTGCCCATGCTGCCCATGCTTCCCAAGCGGCCTCGCATTCGACTGGCGCCCTGGAGAAACATATTATGTAACATATTAAGCAAAATAAACGTCTAATGCAAGGTCATTTCCAAGAAGAATATAATGTTGATTTGCTGACAGTAAAATAGCATGTACATGTAATGTACAATATTTATTTTTGTGATAAGAAATGTTCCTTTATTGATTTCTGAGAAGCATGAACAAAATCAGACCCGTCTGAACTGAGTGGTGCTGTACTACTGTACTATAGTATACTGTACAAGCCCTCCTCCCTGTCCGTCCTCTATGTGTGTGTGTGTGTGTGTGTGTGTGTGTGTGTGTGTGTGTGTGTGTGTGTGTGTGTGTGTGTGTGTGACGTAAGACGTAATGGCTGCTAAAAACCCAGCTTCCCATCATGCACCTGTGCACAGTGTGAAGCTCAACAGTGCCACTTTGTCACCTGTTTGGTAGTACCTAAAAACAGACATGGTACCCTAAACATATACTGTGCATTGGCGTGGCTGCGCCACTCAAACAATGTACACTTATCAGAGTCCATAATTGGTAACAGAAGAACAACACAGGATGCGGGTGCTCAGCTTAACATCACTGCTTGCTAATGATATACTAGTAACAGAACGAACGCCAATCAACAGTGCGGGTATAGCTCATTATTAAACAATGGGTTAGAGTTCCATGCAATGGGGTTAGCCACACTCTGTCGCTCTCCAAACAATGGGGTCGAACTCACGACACTGAGTAATGAGGAGAACAGAGTATGCTCTTCCAGAGCCCGGCACGGCACCAATGCCTCGGGCTGAAGCGAGGTCAATAAGGGTCTAAGCTTACAGGCCCCCGTAATAGTGTTTACATTTCGAGAAGAGAAAAACACCAGCCTGCCTCTCCTGGTGCATTGTAGAGGAGAGTGTGATTTGACCGTCGCTTACCTCTGGTACTGGTTTGGTGACGACAGTACCATCTCTAGACTTGAAGTCTAAAAATATCAGAGAAATGTTTGTTGGGTCTCAGTGGAGGCTAAAGGGTCAGGAAAACAGCTAGGTCTTGTGGAGTGTAAGTAATAGTCTGCCTGGTTCTCTGCTTGAGAAATGATTCTCAACCGTGCATGTGAGGAGAGTTAATTTCCTTTTGGGAGAGAGGCGGAATTGCTATACAGTAACTGTGTCTAAATCTCTTCACTTACTCCCACACAATCCTCGGAGTCAGGTCAGAAAGCGAACCCTAATGAACTCCAGAACTGAATAGTGAAATGTATCTCAAAGTGAGTATTGTTATGTCGCATCGCGAAAGCTGCGAGTGATTAAAAACAGCATGAATGTACTAATGTTTTACAGACTAATGTTGTTTACACAGTCGAGACTCAGACACAAATAACAGATGGTAGCAGCGCTATTAGATTGCCTGGATCATTAGACTAAGATATCATTCTGCTGCCTCACTGGCGGCAGATATGGGTCAATCCCAAATCCCATGGATGACAGTGACACAGAAACGGGCAAATGGAGACAGAGGGCACAACAGACACAAACACATGGGAGGAGGACGGCTAAGTTCAATATGGAGCCCGGAGGGTTAAGGCTATATTTAGCTTAGCAGTTAGCGTATTATAAAATGTGTTGTTTTTGTGCAGTATACAGAAAGTTTGCCTTGTGAGACATGCAGAGAGATGGGTGGACAGAGGGAGAAAGAAAAGAAATGAATGAAATAAATAAAGTAGACACAACGTGACAATTAAAGTTCTCAACGGGACCAAAGATTATGGCCCGGCCCGACCCTACCCTAACTGGGTCGACCCTAAAAATTACCATAATGTTAAGCCCGACAAAAGCCCGACAAAAGCCCGACAGGAAAAAAAAGAGAGAAAAAAAAAGCAGCACTAAATTGCGGCGCCGTGTTTCAGTGTGAAAGTGAGAACGGAGATAAACGGATTTATCGAAATAAAGGATGTATGCAACTCACGTTATAGAATAGGCTATTAATGTTCCATAACTTCCATTTCCAATCATTCTAATGGATAATAATAATGATAATTTGGTTTTATTCATCGCAGCCAACTGGGTTAACGAGACTTGGTGCAACATGACGGAAACCTGACGCTTCTTCAGCTGTGATAATCCGATTGATTTTTATAAAATATTTAAGCATATATGGCAACTTGGCAAGTTAACTGGTGGTTAGTAGCTCGTTTGGTGGGCAAACCAGAGGGAAACCAGCGGTAGCAAGGCAAGCAAGCAAGTCTCACACCGTTCACTGTTCTCTCTACTGTACTGCCTGCGCGCAGTGCAGGACTGCGGGGCAGGCTACATGCTGCTCTGGCCTCGCACACACATGATCTGTTCTGTCTGTGTTTCATGGCGTTTCATGTGTGTACGAGGCCTCCGAGTCTGAAATGCCAGTGCGATGCGACCCCCGTCTCCAGTCCTCCTCCTGTCACAAGTGAATCGCCTAGCGCAGCCCTCTTCATAGTAAATACATACATGTATGTATTTTTATTATAATAACACAAGAAAAAAGAACAAAATCACAATTTTATTGTGATCTCAACCACACACACATTTTGTGACTTTTCTTTTGTGTTGACCGAATTTGTCCATAGATGAACACCACACATACTATTTAACAATAACAGTCAGCCACTGCCGCGGCTGCTAATAACAAAGTAAGAAAGAAAAAAAACGTAACTTTACCCGCGAAAAGATGTTCTCCAGAGAGTTGGTGAGGGAGTTGCGAGCTTTGTTCTTCAGGACATCCAGCTTGAAGCGTCCGCCTGTGGCCGTGCCATCTCCTCCCGTCGTGCTGTTCTGAGCATTCTGTCGCAGAACAGAGAATGTACAGAAACAAGCTGTCAGATCATGTACATGTAGTTCTGAAAATGTCTCCTGTGCAACAAATACCTCACTACATCAACTGCAGACTAGGTACAAAAAGTATGCGGGTGGTCCCTGTAGCTGTTTATTTTCTTTTATGTCAGACCAGCTCTAGAGTGATTTTTTTTCTTTAACCCATTTTGACCTGGGAGCGATTCTAAAAATGTCTTCTACATCCTGACAGTTTTCTGAAAAAGCTATGTTTCTATGTCAGTCGTTCTTCGATTTGTCTAAAATAGCAGACCTAAAAGCTTGTAGTGCGCCACTCGGTGGCGCGCTATGAGCTTGTAGATCTGCTATTTTTCAATAGCTAAAGCATGACATGATGCTAACACCAAAAGGGGTTTAGTCATAACAAATGAGTGGTTATCAATTATCATAGTACACAAGTGCAGCTGGCCATATATCACTAGATGGTGATGGAACAGAGGATATGTGTCAGGCTGCCACTGAGAATCTCAATGTCAGACAGAGAGAAGAAGAAGAAGAGAGGGATATTATCGCTGTTGGGCAAACCTTCTATATCTCCTGGTCTCCATATTTAATTTCTTGTATTTGCTAGTTTTTTTTTTTTTGCTAGTTTTGAGGGGTTTTTTTTGTGAAAGTGAAAGTCTGCAGTTCAGTTGGCCAAGTCATAGACCATGACACATGTGGACCAGTGCGGAAGTGCTGCCTACGTCCGAGCTCCGCGGCCGCGATATGTCACCGACCCATCCCCTGCGTTTTCAACCCAGCGCCATGGTGTCCCTTTCCGTGATGCGATAGCCTGAGAATATACATATTTAAGTAGGATCTAGAGGTGATCATGCCTTCGCTGTCGCAGCAACCCCATAATTGTTTCGATGTTTTGATTTTATATGCATAACTGTTACATAACTGCACTTTGGTCAATCTTGATTGTTTTAAATGTGCTTTATATACTAAAAAAAACATCGCATGGATGCGATATATAAAGCTTGATTTGATTTGATTTATACAACGGGCAGCGGACACACGACATTCATGGAGAAACGACAAGACGTCGGAAACAACGCGGCCGAAGACACATCGCTGTCTGCTCTACTTCACCTTCTCTCTCTCTCTCTCTCTCTCTTATTCACGGAGAAAAAACAACACGGAACAACACAGACGATATTCACAGAGTGCATGACGTTAGACGTGAGCGAGCGTCCCGCAGGTGCACAAGATTCTAGTCAAGTACACTGTCACTGCGACCGATGTGATGGCAAATCGGGCACTTTGCGTTACAGCAACATTTGAGTATTTTGCTGGTGCAGGAGAAAGTAAGATATCGTGTCAACAGTCAAAATAAAGGAAGTCCTGCACACAACAGCTTGATATTGTGAAGAAAATAAATGCAAATTCAGCGAACAACATTCTGACAAAACTTGGTCAAAGTGCCGTTTGCACAATTTGCACAGTTGCACATGTTACACAACTCTGGCTGACAATTTCAGACAGTGTCGGAAACTCGGAACCTTCGCACAGGTCAGGAGTCAGGACACAGTTGGCCATCTGTGATCCTACTGACACAATGAGTGATTTGACACCACTTTTACACCACTGAGTGACCCACGCTTAACCTCAGGTTCAATTCCACCAAACGGCTGACATGCATTCAATTAATGTAACCTGTAATATATGAAAAATGCAGCCTTTTTTATTTTATTTTATTTTGTCGTGTTTTGCCCCTTTTTCTTTGTTTGTTGTCATTGTCTTTTTTCTCAATAAAAATTAAGTGAAAGAAATATATATTTTTTATTCTACTCTACATAAATGTCATAACAAATTAAATAAAATGAAGACATTCCCTCCTGATGTGGTCACAATGAGAGACCATGCCCACAACATGATTGCGGCATTAGTGAACTCCAGTGGGACCAGGGAATAGACATTAGTGAACTCTAGTGGGGACCAGGGAATAGACATTAGTGAACTCCAGTGGGGACGACCAGGGAATAGACATTAGTGAACTTCAGTGGGGACGACCAGGGAATAGACATTAGTGAACTCTAGTGGGGACCAGGGAATAGACATTAGTGAACTCCAGTGGGACCAGGGAATAGACTTTAGTGAACTCCAGTGGGGACGACCAGGGAATAGACATTAGTGAACTCCAGTGGGGACGACCAGGGAATAGACATTAGTGAACTTCAGTGGGGACGACCAGGGAATAGACATTAGTGAACTCTAGTGGGGACCAGGGAATAGACATTAGTGAACTCCAGTGGGGACGACCAGGGAATAGACATTAGTGAACTTCAGTGGGGACGACCAGGGAATAGACATTAGTGAACTCCAGTGGGACCAGGGAATAGACATTAGTGAACTCTAGTTGGCACGACCAGGGAATAGACATTAGTGAACTCCAGTGGGACCAGGGAATAGACATTAGTGAACTCCAGTGGGGACGACCAGGGAATAGACATTAGTGAACTCCAGTGGGGACGAGGGAATAGACATTAGTGAACTCCAGTGGGACCAGGGAATAGACATTAGTGAACTCCAGTGGGGACGACCAGGGAATAGACATTAGTGAACTCTAGTGGGGACCAGGGAATAGACATTAGTGAACTCTAGTGGGGACCAGGGAATAGACATTAGTGAACTCCAGTGGGACCAGGGAATAGACATTAGTGAACTCCAGTGGGACCAGGGAATAGACATTAGTGAACTCTAGTGGGGACCAGGGAATAGACATTAGTGAACTCCAGTGGGGACGACCAGGGAATAGACATTAGTGAACTCCAGTGGGGACGACCAGGGAATAGACATTAGTGAACTCCAGTGGGGACCAGGGAATAGACATTAGTGAACTCCAGTGGGGACGACCAGGGAATAGACATTAGTGAACTCCAGTGGGGACCAGGGAATAGACATTAGTGAACTCTAGTGGGGACGACCAGGGAATAGACATTAGTGAACTCCAGTGGGACCAGGGAATAGACATTAGTGAACTCTAGTGGGGACCAGGGAATAGACATTAGTGAACTCCAGTGGGGACCAGGGAATAGACATTAGTGAACTCCAGTGGGACCAGGGAATAGACATTAGTGAACTCCAGTGGGGACCAGGGAATAGACATTAGTGAACTCCAGTGGGGACCAGGGAATAGACATTAGTGAACTCTAGTGGGGACCAGGGAATAGACATTAGTGAACTCCAGTAGGGACCAGGGAATAGACATTAGTGAACTCTAGTGGGGACGACCAGGGAATAGACATTAGTGAACTCCAGTGGGGACGACCAGGGAATAGACATTAGTGAACTCCAGTGGGGACGACCAGGGAATAGACATTAGTGAACTCCAGTGGGGACGACCAGGGAATAGACATTCAGTCACAGATTTAACTACCTGAGGCGCATCTCCGATGTGGACGTGGGTCTCCTGCTTGGTCCCAGAGAGCTGTCTCAGATGCAGAATCACCAGCTCATTCTCCTCGTGATCCGACCCAGGCTTCATCCTCTGCAGACACGGACACGTGCGCATATATTCGTATATATATATATATAGCTGATTTTGCACCAAACATCATTCATATAGTTGATATAGTTGTTGCCTGCCTCATTCATACAGGTTAAGGCCCTCTATTCGTGGTGAAAACTGTACAGTGACATGACACAAAGAATAGTTCTAAAATATATATATCTTCGGGCGAGTTAATCACGTATAAAACACGCACACGCACACGCACGCACACACACACACACACACACACACACACACACACACACACACACACACACACACACACACACTATTACCAGTACTATCCTATGCATTACAATAACAATAATAAAATAAAGTAAACATCACCAAGTTAATATGACATGAAAGCGTTAAAATGTCACCTATTTTGCCAGAGTAGTAAGACATTACCTGAACGCGCTCAAATATATCAGCCTGCTCATTGTCACCCAGCTGGGAGAGGTATTTTTGGATGGATACCTTCGCCCTGGGTGGATAGAGACCTGGGAAACACACAAATCAAAATGGAAAAAAGGATTGCCTCGCTTAAGACCCTTACTGAATGCATTCATGTAGTCATGACCAAAGACAGTGAGAGCGGTATTTGTGAATGTACATTTTGCACAAGTGGTTACAATTATTGTGTCCTTTCTGACCTCAGACAGTCAGAACCCAATCACTAGTGAAAGTGCTGCAGGGCCGAGTTCAGTTCAAACAGCCTAGTAGAGAAAAAAGAATCCCGCACACTGTCTTCACTCGAGTTTAGATTTATTGAGCAACGTTTCAGGCCTGAGACAGTGTGCAGGATTCTTTTGTTCCTTTACTTCTCAGTTCCAGTTATCCGACGCACCTGTCCAATCCATTTGTCACGGTATGAGACAGGTGTTGGACCGAAATGCAGAACCACACAGGAAGGCAGGCAGATGACGTTTAAATGACGATTTATTTACCAATACCAACACAGGACATACATGGGCTGGACACACCATAACATAAACTATATTCAAGCAGGGAACACAAGGAACTGAGGGTATAAGTAGACACAGGGAAAACTAGAACTGCACTCTGCCGAGTGCATACTTGCTTGTTGCACACTAGCCATTTATGGCCTACTAGTGTATGGCCCACTTGCGCAAGCAGAGCGCGCAAGTACTTTCGACCGCTACAAACCGCTACAAACTGTCAAATCTCAGTTTCTGCCTCTATGTATATGTCATTTGTAAGTTGATTAGCGGTATACTGTGGTTACTTTGCGCCCTATGCACCGTCCCAGCCTTTTCGATGCGTATGCACCGTCCCAGCAATGACTAATGACTAGACATAATAATTTGATTAGCAGTATACTGTGGTTACTTGGTTCCAAAAAGTGACAGCCAGTTTTTTTTCAACCGTTTTTATGTGTATGCAAGTCTGTGCCTGGTTTGCTGGGACCAGATACCACATTACGTCATCGTTGAGAGCTGGGACCAGAGTACATGGTGTGTATATGTATGACTAGCTCTCAGTGATGACGTAATGTGGTATCTGGTCCCAGCAAAACAGGCACAGATTTGCATACACATAAAAACGGTTGAAAAATACGTGCTGTCACTTTGAAGAGACCAAGCGAATTATTACTTGCGCGCTCTGCTTGCGCAAGTAACAATACACAGGTGAACAGAACAAACAATCAACACTGGGATAGGCTGGGAGACTAACAGGACACAGGTGGAGAAAACTAGATAACACAGGGAGGTGAGACAACACAGGAAACAGTAACTAGGGAAAACAGGAAACACTAAGACATCACTATAAAAATACAAGTATACAACATATCATGACACCATTGTCGGTGTGCAGAAGGACTTTTTCTTATAGTTCAAACTGCCTACCTTCGATCCTCTCGCACAGCTTGTGCAGTTTGTGCATGGGACAGGCTTCGCACAGCTGAATCTGCGTCGTGTTGCTCTGCAGGGCCTGTGCCGTGCTGAACGCCTGCTTCATGGTCTGCATCACCTCTTCCACCTGACACGCACGCACACACACACACACACACACACACAAACAGACAGACAGTGTGGAAAAAAGCTTGAAGTCACTGAAAACAGGGGCTTAAAGGTTAAAAGAAAGCCTGAGTTCCTCTCATGAGGTTGCATCATGCTCCACACAACTCACCAGGGACTCACTGGCACACTGGAAGACATAGCAGATATACTGACTGGGACCACCCTCCACGGGCTCCCGGCAGATGAACCCAAAATGGTCGGTCTGCTTCACGCCCTGTAAATGTTAGAAGAAGACACTAGGATTAGACTTTCAATCAGACGAGACCTTTGGGGGCTTTTTGAATGCAGCCCCACAACAAGCATGGATGATAAGAGAGTGCACTAATGGGATCTCCACAATCGGCTAATGTACGGTGATGCACAAACGCACATGGATGGATATTGTTGTAGCATTTCAGATTCTCCATAATGTTGCACGGGAGCCAAACATTGGGCCGACTTGGTGTCGACGAGCTCTAATGCACAAGTAAACTAAAACAAAACAAAAAAATCACACCTGTGTGAACCCCCCCTCTCTCTCTCTCATTAGCAGGCAACCGTACAGCACTATCTCTGTCTCTGTTTCTGTACAACAGCGACCCTACTGGTACCAATAGTCACACTCGTGCTCATTAACACATACATAGGCGGGACGACACATAGGCGGACACGGACATTGCTGTTCCTTGGAGTGGTTGCACCACTCAAAAAAAGAACACGGGTTTCTTCTGCAGAGAAGAGCTTGTTCTCTGAGTATGACTTTGTCTGGGGGAGAGAGGACGGGACACTTGTTGTGACACTAGTGAAAACAAACTGACCTGAGAGCACGATGAGATATCTTTGAAGATCTTTTCCAGCACAACAGATTTACTGTCTGGACTGATGAGGTTCACTTCAAAACGCCCCACCTATGAAACACAGTACAGTATAGTATGGTCAGAGGCCATGTACACAGCGAGAGAGAGAGAGAGAGAGAGAGAGAGAGAGAGAGAGAGAGAGAGAGAGAGAGAGACAGAGGCACGCATGCATGCACATACACGTACACACACGCACACACTTTAGACCTGAGGCCAATTCTGAAAACAGTAAAACACCTTCTAAAACCTAACCTAAAGTAGTCTGAAAACCTTCAAATTCTTATAATATATATATATATATATATATACATACATACATAGAAATAATATTGCTACCCGTATTTATAGCGACAACTCATGAGACACAGAGGTAGCTCCCGGATTGAAAGGTACAATGTATAGCGCTCACAACAGGTCTATCTGCCCTTCATGCATAGATAATGTGGCAATCGTGGCCTGATGTGGTACTACTGTATACAGCTACTTTCAGGGACCCGTTCAATGAAAAACATACTGTAGAAACGCACAACTCAAAAACAAGGTCAGTAGTCCGCAAAAAAAATGATTTTTCCCATAATTGACTGCAACAGTCTATTGTATTGTATTGTATCGAGCGCTGTGCTCCAGTTCTCTGAATTAGCTTCACGAGAAAATTGCCATAGCGTGCGAGGAATGGCAGCAGCTGACTCCATATGACTGTATGACATCAGCATCTATATTTGATCGCTTTTTTTCTTGTGCTTCACTTGTGATATTTGAAAAAGAATAAAAAATAAAATGCGGGTAGCTCATTTTAGCCGATGAATAGGTCATGTTGTTGCACATTATTGATTAATATTACATCTACAGCTGCTAGTTTAAATCTTTTCTTTTAAAATGCGCTACATCATACAGTCCATCGGGAGGTCATGGGATCTTTAACCATCAATGAGAAAGCCAAAACAAACTGTCAAGCAAGCAATAAAGCTTCAAACTAATTCTGCGATTGAGAGTGACTAGCTCTTTATGAAGGGCAGTAACACACAGTCTAGTAATATAACTGACAACCTGGTTTCAAATTAAAATGATTTGCAGTACTGAGTCCTGAAGAGTCTAGGCTAAATGTAGGATGAGATTGAATGACAAACAGTGCTGAAGCAAGCAAGCGTGTGTGTGTGTGTGTGTGTGTGTGTGTGTGTGTGTGTGTGTGTGTGTGTGTGTGTGTGTGTCATCAAGTGCACAGACCATCACAACATACCACTAGTTGAGTTTTACAATTTACAGAGTCAATTCATCTCATTGTTGTTTAAGAAGGGAACCAAATTGGACTCATCACACCTTGTGACTAGCGAAGCATGCAGGTGAATATGCTGAGCCACATGTTCGACCACGTTCCAAAAACAATGTATGTTGAGGTGAAGCTCTTAGACCCTGTGGGGATTCTCTAGTCTACAGGCTGAATTGTATACCTATCTCAGCCTTTTGCTCTTCTTACAGTCAACTGGACCGTAAAGAAGAGAAAAACGTTCTTTAGAATGACCAGTTTGAAACTAAGACGAGTAAACGCTACCATTATGCTACCGCATTGTGCGGCCCTCGACCACTATTATGGTCATTGTGCAAAGTCACATTGTCAGTAGCCTGGAACTCACGCTTTCTATGGCATAGGCAGCTCCCGGCAGGGGAGAAACTATGCGCAGCTGCGCGACATCGACATGAGACTAATTACTTAGAGCGACAGAGAGAGAGAGGAGTGTGTGTGTGTGTAGTTTGTGTACATGTGTGCCTGTGTGTCAATTTAACAAAGGTGCAGACAATCAGAAATCAGCAGAGAGTGAGCGATGTTTGCGCTACTCTATGCCAAATTGAAGTGGACTCGGACCCAGACTTTTTTTTTCCTCCCTGGAAATAAAAACGTCTGGGTTTCCGAGGCTACATTGTCAGACAAGTGCGTCGTCGTCGCCCATGTTCTTTCGGTGTACCTGAAAGAGCATGGTGCGGTTCTTGTCCGTGTCGGAGGGCTGGACGTGGTTGGGCGCGCTGGCGTGTCGCCGCCGCGTGGGAGGGATCATGGCCCCGTCCCGGGGCTTCCTCTGCAGGCTCCCTGCCAGGCTGCTGCAGCGCGTGCGGAACTCCTGCTGCTCCTCGTAGCCAGAGTCCTCCAGGATGCATTCTGGGAAGGCTCCCCTCAGGCTGCTCTGGCTGGAGCTGCTGGTCAGGCCCTTACCTGAACCTGCACACACACACACACACACACACACACATACACACACACCAGTCTTGCGTGTTAGGCGCGATTCATACTCCTATTCGGTTCAGCGCTGTAGAGCCTACAATGTGACGTCATTTGAGTTTCGGGGGGCGGGTACCGTCCTAAAGTCGTCTCTTCGGTGCTACTGAAAATTTCTGCCGAGCCTGAGTTTGAATCGGCCCCTTACGGTCATGGCTGCTGCTACAGAATTATATGCAATTTTCTGATGATTTGTTTCTGATATGCAAGTTTACATGGGAATATACAGTGTTGTGACTGTACATACAATTTCAACTCAAGACCCTGGTGTTTCATGGCCATCGCGTATTTTCTCATGACAACGTAGGTTCTTGTATGTGTTGTAAAAATTTACTTAATGGCAAGTATCTCAACTATTAGCTCTCTCTTACTGTGGCTCTGCTCCAGAGGACAAACCGGCCCAAATTCAGACAATGAACACTGTTCCTTACGGTTAGGAAAGGTTAAATGCAAATGTCTGTGTGTAAATGTACTTGGAAATAAATGCACTTCTCGACAGGTAGATGTTTCTGAAGCTAAATCAATTCAAACAACACTGCGTGAAAACGGGCAATTATGGGCACTAGATTTGCCCGTAAATCTCAACTTTAGCAGGCATATACAGTAATATACGGTAATATGCAGGTGTTGATGGTACAGTTTGGGAGTTTACCAGAGTTTGTTGGAAAGTTTCCTGTAATATATACACATCCGTATTACAGTCTTTTTGCGCAGTGCAAGCTAAGCTTAAAACCTATGCAACAAGGGGTTCATTCATTAGTCATACCTCCACCTCCGTTCAACATGTCGTCCACTCTGTCGAGGCTGTCGGAACTCTCCAGACTCTCGTTCAGGACAGACGACAGGGGGTCTCCGTCTCCCCCCATGATGAACTCCACCGGTTCGATGCTTTCCACGGAGCTCCGTTGGCCGTTGAGCAAGCGCAGGCGCTTGCGCTCCAACTCGTGCTGGCGGAACTTATCGATGCAGTCGTCGATGAGGGTGGCTGGAGCCTTTTTGTGTCCGACCGTCACCTGGGGTTAGATTTATATCACAACCAAAAAAAAATTGATTCGGTTCACTTATCAGCAGGAAAGGTAAATACTTACTAAATAGTACACTGTAACATTAACTCCGAGTGCCCAAATGGACCTGAAAGAGTAAACTTGTACATTCTAAGGGGCCCTATTTTAAAAACGAACCATTGCGCCACGGCGCATGGTCTTGCCATCGTGTTCCGGAGCAATGGTGCTATTTAAGGGACGCCAAATGTGTCCGCTATGTGTCTGTGCCCGGTGCCTGACTCCTGAATTAGTCATAGGTGTTTTGGACATTACATTAGCTAGACTGGTGCCCGGGCTGTATAGAGCACCAAGTCAAAGTTGGAGATCCATGCCGCACCCGGCTATGCAATATCCGTTGTGCCCACCCCATCAGTCTGCCTCCCTTTAATGCCCATATATGTAGATTTCTGTATCTGTCTCTCTGTGTCCCTTTATTCCTATATACAGTATGGAGTTCTGTGTGAGGAATGCCCAAATATGGATGTCAGAACAGGCCAGTGGCAGTTCTGGACAACCGTGGGTCCTGACGGTTCTCGAGTTAAGTGGATTACAGACGTACACACGTACATATGGAGTTCTGTGTCAGGCATGCCCAAATATGGAGTGTTGTGATGTCAGAAAAGGCTCTGTCCAGAGCCCGGGCAGAGGCCTTTTTTTGTGGCGGTTCTGGATAACCGTGTGTTTTCCGACCGACTCGACACCGGGCACTGCACTCCCCTGTGGGGGTGTGGAACACGTGTGTCGAGTTTGAAGTCGGTTGGGGCGAACGGTTCTCGACTTACATGCATTAAAGCCTTACACACTGTGACGTGGTGCATTTATAGATAGATAAAACCTGCTGCGACAAGTTGTGAGCTGCCTTGTACATCAGATATTTTGGTTGACACTACAACTACTGTAAATGAGGCATACGTATACGCTGCATTAATTTCCATCACGGCTCATCTAACAGGCATAGCCGCTGCAACTTTTCATAGGATAAATGAAGAATCACGTGGTCCAATCACAGCTAAGCATAACATGGGTTAGACAAGCCTCTCCACCAATAGTTTTCCTATATGATAAAACATTGTTTGTCACGCACATATGTTTCCAGTGCATATGGCAGGCCTTGTTGACGGATTTGGAAGAGATTTTGAAGGTCTGTTTCCAAAAATGAACCAGTATTTAATGTGTAAAATCCTTGATATTTACATTGGAATGAATGAGCCCGGCTGGAAAGTGTCCAAGTGGGAGTGTCTAAGTGGGAGAGGGTGGGGCTTAGCCAAAGGTTCATTGCAATTAATGTGTGGGAAATTTGAATCCACGGCACATAGCCACACCTCATTTTAAGACCAACACACACCCACACGCAAAATCAGCACACAGTGATTTGGTATATGGTTGGTGCTAAAAATGTGGCGCTATAAACGGTTTAGCGCCGTCTTAGATGGAAGATAAGACCCTTACAGTTAAATGAACACTCAGGATTCTACGTTAAACGTAAGATGTGCTTATTGGGTTCTACCTTGCCGCAGTAGAGCACCTCAAACTTCTGGGAGTTGTAGAAGGCCTCGTCTGTCTCCTGCTTATGTTTTGCATCTCCTGTCACTGTCAGAGCCGATTTAGATGCCTGGCGAAGAGTAGTGATCACCTCTGGAACCTAGAGAGACGGGGGAAGTACATGAGGGTGAGATTAAAATGATAATTGAGGTAGAACTTTAAAAGACAAATGAAAGCAATCAGGAATTGTGGTCAGGTTATAGCGACTGTAGGTCGCAGATTACTATGAAAACCTGCAGAACAGTCAGTCAGTCCGTCAGTCAGTCTGTCCGTCATGCCACCATATATGGCCATAAGTCCGTCATATATGAAGATCATGACACTGATCTCATCAAACCCTGGATAACTCATATTATAAGTGCAAAGTTGAGCTTGTACAACAAGGAATTTCACAGACTACTGTAAGTGCATGATGTGACAATAAAGTCTTGATTTGCAGTTGAGACGTGGTCTAGCTGCCGGGTATGTCGTTGTAAACAGAAAGGTTTTGCGAGCGTACAGTTTTTTTTCAAATAGTTAAAGGCAATAGCACAACACTGTATTTTCACTGTGACAAAGGACTAGTCAACAAAGGACAGGCCAAGCAGCATAATGTTGTCAGAACTGGGAGAGAGGCCAGGGAACGCCCAGGCTCATTACTGACTGAAGACAAAACACACCTATAGGCTGGAAGAAACAAGAGAACTGAAGGTCAGTCACTCTGCCTCGGCTTCGCTGTTACACAGACTGAAAGTGCAGACAGTTGCATCCATGCCAGAGAGCACAAGGACACTCTTTGTGACTCAAGTCAAGGAAGGAAGGAAGGAAGGTAAACTGCACAAGTCAAGGCAAGAGAATACAAGACTTCTCTGGGCCATTCATTAGCAATACAGCAGAATGTGTGAATCCACTTCTCTAGTGGGGACAGAGGGGGAAAGACATGCTGCAACACAGGTCTACAGCCGGAAGTGAACAGGGGATGATTGATTATGCGGTCGATGCAGTATGAGTATCCGGTCGGCTACCGGCATGCCCCTTAAATACATTTTCCTGTATATGAAATGAGAAAATCAACACACTCTTAATTTAGCAGGCACAGTGGAAGAGGAGGGGGACACTTATTGATGACAGAGCCCCTTAAAAAGCAAGAGTGATCTGAGCCAAGGTCAACTGAAGTTCTTGTTTTAGCACCAATGAGTCTAAAACAAACAGCCGCTCCGCATTCTGCACACAAATCTATCACAGTATCTGATAAGCACACAGGTGGCCTGTTTGTTGCGCAAATATGCTTTGGTTTTAGAGGAAGAGAAATTATGTAACAACTACAAACAAAGCTGCACTCTGCAGATCTCCACCAGGCTCGGTTCCCTAATCAGGGCTGTGTCAGTCCATCAAGGCACGAGGAAGCTGGGCAGGTACCATTTCTACAACATACATTTGCAATGTATGCATGCCCACTATGGGCAGAAGTGAAAGTGCTTCTGGACGCGTGCTCCATAGAGGCCCCTTCTTCTTTTTGTAAGAATTAGGCCCGCCCACAAATCTTTGAAGGTGATTACAGGCAAACAGTATGAAGTATCAAAACCCTGTTTGATGGTCATTGTCACACGACTCACCAGACTATTTGTACCTAATATGATGAAAATAAAATGTGCATGTTTCTGCATATTGTATTCAACATGATATTATATTCAACAATGACATTTGTAGCATTTGTTGGGTGCAAGTGAAGTTGCTTTTAACTTGCTGTTGTTTAGAGGCCCCTCTATGTTCATTCAAATTTGGGGTAGATCGTTTCAAGATCTTTGGCATTTTTTTAGCCAATAAGAACGTAATATGAAAAATCTGAATGATACATGTTGATCACAAATCCCCAGAGATGACGTGTACCGATCAGTTTTGGACAAAATCTGTAGAAGTTAAAATGGGTGTTTTGAAGAAAAGGATAGGCGAGAATGGCCGTGGTCTTATGGTGATTTCTGTCGTGATCCAAGGAATTCCGGGTGGGAATTTAGTTTTGGACCTATGAGTATAGGCCAAAACGTGGGCTGTTATAGTGCCACCCCAGGGACGTGCACACATACATAGAGCTCAAAGGGGGCTTCAGCCCCTGCCCTTTTACCCGTCTGTAAAACAACTGCCCTCTGCAGACCACGAATGCAGCATTTACTATGGTGAAAGAACTGCAAATGCCCTCCTCTCCTTTCCATGCCATACCGGAAGGCAGCATTCAGGAGAATGTTTTTTTTCCCTGAAGTCTCCTGAACTAATTTGTACACCGCATCTCCAGTAGATAAAGAGTGCAGGGTTTGCGAAAGTAGCAGGGTTGTGAAAGTATCTCTCAGCGCGTCGCAGCGTGAGCTTGTAGATCTGCTATTTTTGCATTTTTTTTTGCAAACGTGCCCTCTTATGGGATTTCATCCCCTGCCTCTCTAACACTCTCTGCACGTGCCTGGTGCCACCATAAGACTTATGTTAAATATTTGGGGCAGAGGTTCTTCCTTGACCTGGTGAGTGAGTGTACATGTGATATTTGACACCAATTGGTCCAGTGTTGTGCAAGAAATGTTTTCCACAGCTTTACAGGTGGACACACACACACACACACACACACACACACAGGGGTGAAAACTGCCTCCCTTTTTGGTCTGGCAAAGATCAAAATGCCTCAATCCTTCCTACTCTAGATGGTTATGAGCATAGCAATACCGAATGCAGGAATTAATATAGGAAAAAGGTACTAGGGAAACAGAAATCTCCAGTAAAAGGTGAATGAGAGTTTTGTGTGGGAAAAAGAAAATTCAACCCCCCACACAAGAAGCCAATTCATCCAAAACGAGACAGGGAGATCAAATATTTTTGCCTGACCAACACCATGTTGTTGCTGTGGCTACCATTTTAAGGTCAAACACTTAAAGTGCCTGCCTTCAGAGCAAGAGCGTGCAGGGCTAGAGAGAGAGAGAGAGAGAGAGAGAGAGAGAGAGAGAGAGAGAGAGAGAGAGACAGAGGAGTCCTTTAAGATACAGAGAAAAAGGGAGTACATCATGTATGTATACTAAACCATCTCTTTGCTGACACAAAGATCTGACTTGTCTAAGTAAAAGTAAGGGTGTGGTTACGTTTGCATTCTGTCAACTGGCTTATTTCCCAGGCATACTTGAAAATTTCCAGTCAATATCTGGAGATCACACAGCTTGGCACAGGCTGTAAGACAAGACTCACACCGAAACATGTTATTAAGAATTACCACTGGCAATAGAAAACAAGCTAGGCTACATTTTGGGTTTCCCGTAAGCCTGATTTACGCTTCAGTGACAAAGTATGGTGTGTAAGTATAATGTACCGGTATAATCAACTGAGGAAAGTGTTGATTTGTCATTTTGAAAGAACATTGTCGTTGTGAGTGACACGTTGCATGACTCTGTCTAAATCGGGCTTTATATGACAATAATAACAGTCCAACAAAATATGCACAAAATATGGTGGCTTCAGGATTGTCTGTGTGACTCCCACTGTGTGCTCCTCTGACGAAATAACCGAATACATAACAAATCTGCAAAATGTAACCTAATTACACAAATAACTAACTTATTTGGTTACTTTGAGCTTGTGAAATATAAAGTGCAAGTTCTTCTTCCAAAAGCAGTTTTTGATGTAATATGCCATCAAGTGAATGCAAAGACCCTGCTTTTGAAATCACAGTCAAGGCAACAAAACACTGTGTTATGGCTTGCACCACTTGGCCGTTGATTGATATAAACATAAACGTGTCAGCTTAACATTTAACAACCCAGGTGTATTATTCATAAAGTAAGATGATGCCCACCGGTGCAGCATTTGATCTGATTAATTATTTGCAGTAAACCGAATTCAAGGCCAGTGAGTGGAGGCAACTTAGGCAAGGGCAGAAACTGAGGCAAAATGGTGCAATGGAACAGATATGTTAAAAAACGTGTTCAAAAATGCATCCTCTCTATGTCCATGAATACGTATCCTGCTGTTGTTGCTTGTGTTTGTATTTTATGTTTTCTGTGTTCTAAAATTTTATCTAAAATAAAGTACTGATCATAAAAATTAAAATAAAAGCATCCTCTCACTGTAAATGTTCCCCTGGTTGTCGTTAGCTCCAACCTGCACACAGACTATTCTCTCCCTTTGAGCTTTAAGAGAAAATAAGCACAAGGAATGCCTTTAGTAACTAAGTAGTTTATCTCTCTTTACATCCTTAGTTCCTTCTATCAACACCATCATACCACACCACAGGGAAACTCAAAACCACATTACTCTACAGAACCTGAAATTAAACCAAATGAGACTTTTTCCAACATCCATAGCTTATTGTTTCAGTATAATATGATGTTGGAAATAAAGATGAACAGAGAATAAGTGTAGATTGAGACCAAAGGGCCATTCAAAATTCCCAATAATTAAGCACCTACTGTGTAGTGTGTACAGTACTAGTGCTACTGAAACGAATGCAACAAAATCAACGCCTGTTGCCATTGAAGTTAATTTATCCAGAGTTAAAACCTCAAGGCAAAGTTAGTGTATACACTTCAAGGAATCTCTGTGCAGCATGTATGTAGTGACTACATACATGCTGCACAGAGATTCCTTGAATTCATAAGCATGACTGGCTTTGCTTAAGTCAACTTAATCACCTTACACTAAGCACAAGAAAGATCTTGTTTACTTTTTGTGTCCATTGTTTAAACATAAAGAAATATATGATTTATATCCCCCAATGTGTGCTATAATGAACTAGTAGCCACCCTAAACAAAGAGGCATGTTGGCTTCTAATGTAAAATAAGTAATCCCCGTCATTTGCAGTATAGTGACAAGTACGGTGACTTCTTGCTGGATCAAACAAAAATTGGTCTTTTGCATATAGCCACAAAGGGAAAATTATGTTCACAGAAAACATATTAAATGCTGGATAATGAATTGACTATTGAGGTTAAAGACATGTTTTGTGAAATAGCTGCAACACCGAAATAAATCATGATTAAATAGCTGACAAGTCAAAAGAGGCGATTCTCAGCAAAGAATAATACACATTGATAAACTTTGCTTTGTCTGACTCACTCGCCTGTGGAAGAAGGGAGGACTGTAAACGCACCTGTTGTGATAGTGTGCTTCCAGCTGCACCTCTCAAAACAGTTACAACGCCCACTCAGTGCTTTTCCACCTGCCTGAGTGGACACAACAGAGGGGTCAAGCTGACAAACATCTTGTCCCAAGTCAACACAAAAGATACAGGCTCCCGTACATCTCACCCTGATGAGGGTCAAAAGCTCAAATGAGACAGAAGGCTCTCTACATACCTTTTGCACAGATTGTTATTCATACTACTGTAGTAGCCTACAGATTTTGTTCAAACTATTAACACTTTCAACTTGGCGTCTATAGTGCATGTCATTATAGGTGAACATTTTCACAAATAAGTAAAATAGGAGATCAAATAACCCACAGCGTATATCATGATGGACAGAAAAAGAAACTTAAGACTGTCATTCACTATATTCTAATACAGCAAATAGATTTAACACTGGATTTTTTTATATAATTTCTTGGTTTGCATTTCGGGAAATCCAGCGCTGTAGAGTTGACAGAAACTATAAAAGAAAGAATAAATACTCTGATATACACTCAGCTGTGACAGCAGTACTCGGGTTACAAAGTCCACAAAATCAGCCTCTGATTGCCGTATTTGTTAATGGAGTGGCTCCATGTGGTATACTACCTCCATACATCATGCCGTGTGTCAAGCTTGACTCTCTCAATAGAGGGTATGGTATCATCATCATCAAGTTGATGCAGAACGCCTACTGAGTAACAAAAACACTATACTTCATGGCCTTGACCGCCCATACATCCAAACAGAAAAGTCCTATCTGATTTCATTAAACTCACTTTGCCACTGAATTTGACACTCACTTTATGCATACCCTCTATTTCGTATATTGGCAGAAGAGGTTTCTTCAGGTTCACAATGTCAAATATTGACCACACTGAGATTGGATTGGAAATTGAAATGGTAAGTAGGGAGGCACCGAAAGGGAATTTATTGGCCAAAACCGAATACCAAATATAGGAAACAGTTGGCCAAAAACCGAATACCGAATAGCCGAATATGATTAATTATTATATATATTTTTTACAGTTTTTGTAGGCCTACCATTGCTGTCATGGCCGTACCTTAACGGTACCTGATTATGGCAAAACTTAACTTAAATAATAATCACTATTATGGGTCCATAAAACATTAATTCAGCACTTTTGAATGCATTAATTGCATACGTTAATTCCAGACTGACTGCTGAAACGTTGTAACAAAATCTCTGATGTTGGACTGTGACACGTTAGCGGTGAGCCAGCCGTGTACTACATGTAGGTTGATGTTCAAACGTGTTTTGCTAGTATGTATCCAGGCATGCGTGCGAGGCGAGCCGTGCTTGTAGCAACATTTTGATGATCACGTCATCACAACAAAAACATTAGGTTACGTCGTAGGTAACCCTGTGTTTTGACTATTCGGTGATATTATTCTGCTTATTCGGGCCCAAACCGAATAGGCCGAAAATGCATTTTTTGCCATTTTCTGCCGAATATTTTCTGGTAAAACGGTAACCCATTTGGGTTTTTCAATGGACAACAATCCAACAGAATGGACAGTGGTTACTCTTTCAAACTGTAGGCCATGGCATAGACATAGGGACATTTGGCAAATTCTCATTTCAGCCTTCAAAGCACTCTGCCACTGTATCTCCACTGTCACAACTCACAAGCATTCTATACTGTCATCTTCAGCAGGTAGTCACGCTCTTTATTGTTGCCCTCACTTGGCTATTTTACAATCTGCTAAATGTCACTTGGTCACGTACGTCTCGTCTCGTACGTCAGCGCAGGTTTTGGACCACAGCATGCAATGAATTTTTGGAACACAGCAGGCAGTCACTGACTCAGAGCTCTTGGGGACGGAAGATATTCAACAGTGATTCTGTTCCAAGTCAGAGCACAGGGGAAAAGCCAGTGGCAACAGTTTAGACTGCAGACAACCTTGATTCTGTCCATCACAGAATTAATACTGGCATGAATGCAGCGAGTCAAAGGGTTCGCTGTTATGACAAGGCCTTGCCTAAATAGATAAGCGGTCATACAGTGAGACGGATACTATTGCACTATTAGAGTGAATGAATTTGGTCTTAAATGTGCAAGTGGTTACAAAAAACAAATAGAAAAAGGTCAATTTCAAGATGATGAAACATGTGTTAGGGCTGTAATGCACTGATTTCAACAAAGTGAACAAACCAGATTTGTGCCCGCCGATAGCATGACGTTTAACACACTTTCCTTCCTCCCGTGCCTCCAAAGGAAACACACCACAAGGCATGCCACTTTCATGCATAGTGTATTGTCTGTCAGCAGTTGTTCACATTGGACTTTATTGTGTCCAATTGCTTTCATAATATAATAGTGTTCCATGAATCATTCCTTCTGTCAAGTGAGCCCCTTTCTTCAGCAAGACGTCCTCTGACAGCCAACCAGACGTACCCTTTCATATCTTATCGACTGAAGGAAGAAATATGCCTTCAAGCTTTATACACTCTATACCCGTAAGTTAGTACAGAAAGCTAATAATAGCATACAAGCATGTCCCTCAGCTCTCCTCTGCCTACAAATAAAGTAATACTGTGGTGTAAATTAAAAAAAGAAAAAAAAAGAACTTGAGCAAAATATGACTTGATTTTAACTGGATTTTGCTGTGTAATGTTCTGCTATGTGGCAGTGACCGTTCTCATTGGGTGAAGGCGCATTCCTTGTGTTCCATCCTGCACGTGTTGCTACAGTATAGCAACTGAGCTACCAAACCAGTTCTTCTTGCGTAACAACCGGCACCAACGCACAGACTGAGGTGACTTTGTGTTACATCCATAGTACATTATACACATTCATGTCTGAAATGGGAGAGTCCAATTGCCTTAAACATTAATATGTCTCAAACATGTTGCCCGGCCTACTCCTCTCAGCTTTCAGCAGTAGACAAATGGTGGCCTCTGGTCTTGCACCTACCACAGGAAAGGTAATACTGGCATGCCGGTATTTAATATCCTTCAAATATGTGGCTATTACTATGTTTGTATAAAAGCGTGACAGTTTGACTAATCGTCGTCATGTGATTCATGAATTTAAAATAGAATAACATAAACATCCATAGTGGCCTTGCCCCATACATGTTTAACCATGTGTTCATTCTCTCTCTCTCTCTCTCTCTCTCTCTGTCACACACACACACACACACACACACACACACACACACACACACACACACACACACACACACACAGTCAGTCACACAGCTGCTTCAGTACAGTAGTCTTGTTATGTTTCAAGCATTTCTTCTGAGAATGCTTTCTTCTGAGAATACTCAGACTGCATGTAATCGACTCCCACCTTCTTGAATTTCAAATGTGTAACAGATGTTTGTTACTCAATTATTATGCACTGAGAAGTGCAGAGAAAGTTGCTGAATCAATATTGTGAGTGTGGTCCATAGCTTTAATGCCGTTGCAACGGCATTAGAGCTATGGACCAGAGCTAGTGCCAGGGATTCCCTACGAGAGGAACATTGGGGTTATGGGGTAGATTAACTTTTCAATAAATCCAGGATGCCCACTACATTAACCACACAAATGGGTGGCCTAAATACTGTTAATACCCAAAACAAACATGTTGTGTCCACTCAGTATTAAATCTACTCAGTGCATTGGCCTATTTTAAATGTAGGTATAATAATAAGAAGTCCCGGCTTTGCATGATATTGACATCACTTTTGGAACTAATTAACCCACACAGAAAGGACATGAAACTTATTATGTTCATAATGTGTCATATTTAGGTTCATATGTGTGCATATGTGTAGATAGATAAGTATGACATATCTATATGCAACATATGACATATGGCTCTGATATGGTGCCATATATGCTGATAATAAAGCATTAGTGTGTGTGTGTGTGTGTGTGTGTGTGTGTGTGTGTGTGTGTGTGTGTGTGTGTGTGTGTGTGTGTGTGTGTGTGTGTGTGGGCCTGTTGTTGCGAGTTGGAAATGTAGACTTTTATCCTGGGGAAATATCCTACCTGGTTGGGGTCATCGGCCTTGAAGACATGACAGGACATATTGGACTCAGGATTGTCAGGTTGGTCCCGGATAAGGTAGGCAAAATATGTAAGGTCATTGCTGTTGTGGATGAATCGGAAAATGAACTGCACTTTATGCTCGAATATGAAGACTGACGAGTTGGCGTTATTACAAGGGACGCATCGGATGACCGGTGGAGTGAGCACCAGCTGCACTTCTCTGGCCTGGATGGGACCAGAGTCGTTCTTCTCACTTTTCCTGCGGATCTCTGCCACCAGCCACGGCAGCATGGGCAAGGTAGTCCGTCGGTCCAACGAGGACCAGCCGATGTACCACAGATTGAATCTTCTGTTTACCATTTCATCCTGCTGACACTCCATGATCGCCCGAAGGTTAGGTGACAGAAATGTCAAACGGTCTGCTGAGCTCTTCTCACTGAGAGAACTTGAAGGCTATGTTAAACAAATGACGCCAGGCTATCATTTCATTCTCGTAAATGCACGCCCGAATAGGTGACCTAATCCAAAACTCGAGTGTGACTGTGTGACAACAGCAATCACGTCCAAACCACGTCCCAGGTGAAAGTTAAAACAACAAAGGCGAACATGTGCTCATCAACAGGAACAGCGCAGTCCACCCAGCACACCAAAACCTCCCAGGATTTTGTATTATTATTTTCAAGGGTGACATATGTACTTATATGGTCATCTTAATTACAACTCTCTCTCTCTCTTTCTGCTCTGGATTAGTTCTTGGAATGAGCAACGAGCAATGTGCGTGAAACAAAGCCCAAGTTTCACACTCAAAGCGAACGCTTGCCTGCTAGAACGTGGCGTTGGCAGCCTCCGGGGCTCCAATGTAAACAAAAAATGTGACTTCTTGAAAGCGTTTCTCTCTTCAGAATGGACGTAGAACTGGACGGAGTGAATAGTTCTTCTAGTTTAACATCCCGCTGTGGACTCCCTTGCATTGTGTCTGTGCCTGTAGACTGCAGAAGACATCATTGATGTTTATCGCGTTGCTGCAGTCTGTCACTCTGTGTACAGTCTCTCACTCTCCCCTGCTCTGATCCCAGTTCATCCACAACGTCTTGGAGGAGTGGCCGCGCGCGTTACGAACCCGCCCACCCGCTGCATGTGCACGAAAAGTGGCTAGTTAGCTTGTGTTGTGCACAATGCACATGTGTATGTTTTTTTTTTTTTAAATACAGATATATTCAGATATTCATACAGGATAAATTGTAATCGTCATATTTACAAATAACGTTTCCCTAATATACTGTTGTTTATCCTAACCCTTTAGCTGTTACCTCCATGATCCATCCATGCAAGAGTGCAATGACATCATCAGTTACTCCAATACATAACATTTGTCCACTCATCTCCTATGCTGTATGTGTATGGCATAAAATTCAGGCTTCAGTCAAGTACGTTTTTTAACTAGAAACTAAGTGCCATGCAAGCAGTCTACCCTAAAAATAGCCTCAGTCGATGTAACAATCATCAAAGCACTATCTGAACCCTGCAAAATGCTAAACGCCTACTGTGCCGGTACTAGCAACAGATCTGAAGGTAATCGTAAGTGCCTTATACAAGGGAGTCAAGGGACACACTTTTGTTGAGGTCAGAGAAAAAACTCTTGACAAATACTAGTGTTGAATAAAATTCATTCGAATCGTAGTCGATACATATGGAATTATTGAAAAGTTCCAAATATTTATTTGTACTATTTACAGTGATGGTCAAGACAGCTAAGGTGTATAAAAGTATAAGAACAAATAAAAACAAAGGGTGCAGATCATATGACATGTTATCTGACTGCACACAGTCACAAACTTATGGCGTACAGGCGTAGTGTATCTGTAACAGTCATCTAAAGTGGGAACAGTGACTATAAGTAACTTCTCCATAAAGGAGGGCAGTTTTTGAATGACATTCCACAGCCTTTAACTTATATTGTTTTCTAATAATGTTATGGATTCCATGTAGGAAAGGGGTTGAACTAGCCAAAACAAAAGCAAACTGAGTTTTTGTAAACAATAGATTTCCAAAAACATTTCTTATAAGATATCCAAACTAGAGAAACAGTACCAAGTAAAGTACATTCTTATATTATTTAAGTCTTGTCTGTGGAGTAATAATAGGTAGTATGCAGTGTATAGCTCGAAATTGCAAATCGATAAACAAAAGCAGTCTATTGTTCTCACATGTACAAAATAGAAGCACTCAACAGTATTGTCTAATTGCATTTTCCTTCCTTTACAACGGAAAAGTACACCATGCTAAAAGCAAATTTAAGTACTGATCAATGCAAACCATGTCATCATAATCAATGTAAACCTTATCAACAACAGACAGTGGTTGAAACAAATCGCTCCTCTGCAACATAGAACAGAACAAGTATTGCAGTAACATGAGGAGATTGTTAATTAACCATAGAGCATTCCACTATATTTTGCAATGGGACACATTATACTCATATGTATAGTTGTATTTGAGCAATGCTTTAGTCACCGCAAAAATACAGCATCTTACTGTATGTCAAACATGTGCCATGGGTTCATTAGTTATGAAATCTGCAATTGCAATCATCACACAGTCTCCAAAACAGCAGCCATCTCCTTGAACTGCTTGTGAAAGTTCTGCAGTGGATGTAAAGAATAAAAAAGTCAGGCATGTTTATCAAACCGATTAAGGCAATCAAGTCATATTGCAATTCTAATCAATGGTGCAGATGCTTTATTAAAGTGTAATCAAGCAAGCACTGGATTGATAGGGCACATACATACGTACCTGAAACTGGGGAATGGTCATCTCAAAAGATCTCTGACAGATGTGTCCAGACGGATGTGCGATCTTCAGCAGTAGAGACACATAAGGAGAGTTGAGAGACCGACAGGTGTCAGAACTCACTGCCATGCCAAGTTTCCACTGCATGTCCACCAACTAGATAGAAACAGCAAAAAACAAACACCAGTCATTCGCCATTCTTAAGTCAGTAGTTAAACAATATTTGCAATATCTGTATCGTGTTTATCAGCAAATACAGTCAATTGAATTGAATTCATCAAAATAAATTAATGTCATACCTGGCCAATGCTGAGAATGGCTTGGGCATCTTGTTGTGCATGGACTAGCGGCCCCTGTTCACTCCACAGCCTGTGCATCACTTGCAGAGAGGCTCTGGGCCACTTCGTGCAACCGTCTTCCAGCCTCAAAACTAGTTCATCCCCAGAAAGGTTACTTTTCCCAGCCGACCTAATACACAGCAAACAAAATGTTTAGATTATCTTCCTGCAAACAATTGTGTGTGATTAACCTGTGAGACTGATAAAAAAAGCACACCTACTGATGCCTTTAATATATTAAAGATAAATATAATGCCAGTAAGTACAGTAGGACATCTTGCCATTAAACACTGTGGGTGCCTATAGGGGCCACACACCATTACACGGGACAAATACAAGAGGGAAATTACCTGAACGATAATAAGAGATATCTGGTAATATTTTGTATAGTGTCCTGGTCGAGGCTAACTCCAGCTCTCTGAAACCTCTGTCCAGAACATGAAAATAAGTTATGAAAGATGTGTTATGTTAAGTGAAGATCATTTTCTTAGACTTAAGAGCAAAGAAATGTTAGACATTTTTACTCACATCAGAGATTTCTGTTGAATCTACACCCCTAGTGTGCCCTTGAAGATACGTTAGAATCTGTTGACACTGTAGATTAAAAGATTAGTTATTAGAATGAACATCTCTGAAGGCAACAATCCACCATGTAATGCTAATTCCACACTGCATAGCTACCTGTAAGATTTTATATCATGCTAAATAAATACTGAATGTGTTGCTACGGTACTTGCCATGGATACACAGCCAATGGCAATTATGGTGAACATTAATCTGATGAGTTTGAAGCTTTATACATGTAGACAATACTGTAGTTTTCACCAGAACCAACTGGACAGTGTTTTGCAGTGATTTGTGAAGCAGTGTCACATGAGCATCATACCCTTGCTACTAGTATGCATCATGATACCACAAAAGGGTAGCAAAAAGCAACATAAAATCTAAAGCATAAATAGATAACACACTATGCTACAGGATTTCAGTGCCTGGCTTTTCAAGTACATATGCTGTATGTTGTAACATAGGTGGTAGCTGGCTAGCTGCTATCTATAAAGTTACACAGAGAGAGAGAGAGAGAGAGAGAGAGAGTTCTCACTGTTTCAGCCAAGACATCTGCAGAAAGCCTTCCAATGTTTTCCACAATTTTGTGTACATCTACAAAAAGAGGAAACAAGAGGTAAGCCATATGCTTAAATGTGTAGTCTCGCGTGTAGACGTTGACAAACTAAATTACACACGACATGATTTGTTGACATGAAATTACGTACAGCTCTGTTAATGTATCACTCACAGACACTCCATCACGTCACATTACAGTGAGTGAGTGTTGGTCATCTCACTCCAAGCTAACGTATAGCTAAATTACGGTAGCTTTGTTTAGAAACCCCCAATTCTGCACTACTACTAACTGAATGCATCTATGATGCATACGGATTAGAAAAGTTCTTATTCGTAGTAGGGTCACCTGAAACCAATTTTCCCAACCCAAGTCAAAACCCACCATATGATGTGTCCAGCCCAGGCATCTTCGCTGAAATTGAGAAGTGAAGCAGCAGTCTGTCCCCATCAGCGTCACGTTAGCATAAATACTAGTCGTACTTCCGGTATGTGGATTTCAAAACAAGACTCATTATTTGTTTTATATATTTTATTTTTTACTTTGTGGGAAAAAATAAAATCATATTTAAATATCGTTTTCTATCATTTTTCGGTTTTTATTTTGAACTGTATCTTTACTTGATACGGTTTATTGATGAGTTCCATTGAACTCAACAGAAACAGTACCCACTGGCCCAAAAGAAAAGTACAACAGCTCTATCTTGTGGATTCTCTGCGTCAATGCAACATAACAGTTTTCGCACATAATTATGGAAAAATCTGTCCATTACATTAAATGAAAAGGTAAAAAAGAAACCATACAAGAACAATGCAGAGACAGGTATTCGGGGAATAATTTTGTACATTGTACAAAGTGTACCGCTGTAATAACTGGTAATTAATGAATAATTAGTGCCAGTCTGGTCTTCTGACTGTACTCTTTGCGTCACGCCATGACCCCGGGAATGTTCCATTGTTGGAATAGCATGGGTGTATTTATAATTAATTCCAAATATTCCGATGACCAAAAACTCAAAGAAGAGCTATTTTTGCGTAACAATATATTTAAGAGTTTACTTTATGTTTAAATACATTTCACTATTGTACAAAACTGGGTCTATTCATTGATATGTAGAATTATGCATGAAGTCACTACCCTTTGCGGTACGTAACGTAACTACTCGGCGTCCACATCAACAAACACGGAAGCGCGACGCGCGTGTCAAAAATCAGCTGTTAAAAAAACAGAGTAATTTGCTGGACTGAAACCGTTACCCTTATACCCTACTCTTCTACTCTAGTCTGTTGAAGGAACAACTGTGCGTTCAGAATGGAAGGACAACGCTGGTTGCCACTGGAAGCCAATCCGGAGGTATTGTCAGTTTTCACATGCGTAAAACAAACCGTATTGTGTTATAAACGAGTATCAAACGCGTGACTGAATGCTAACTCATTGCTAACTGTTCCTAGCCTACTGCCATAGCTTGAGAACAAAAGCTGCAGTTGGTCGGCGTGGATACTACAGTCTGCAAAAAGAAAACGTGTTGGTACAGTTTTATTGGAGCTGTTATTTATTTTTGTATTTATTTTTTATTTTCAGGTCATGAACCAGGTACGTGCATCTCTCTCTGCACTACAAGAAGGTTAGCCAATATTACATAAGCTACATTCCCAGGTGTGGTTTGAAATGCCATAAGTTTAAGCCATCTTTCTTTTACAATTATTAAAAACACCTTTTTTGTATAATCAGTAAACGTGATCATTTCCAGTTAAGTTATGTCATGTATAGTTTACTCTTTACTAAGCTTGAGTTAACACATTAAAAGAGGAAAGTGGTTTTCTTTAAAGTAGCTCAGTTTCGCACTGAGCTTAACTTTCAGTGTCTCTTTAGTTTCTCTGTCAGTTAGGTTTGCTTCCAACCTGGCAGTTTGGGGATGTATATGGTTTAGATCCAGATCTCCTCGGCATGGTACCAAGACCAGTGTCAGCTGTTCTCCTGCTCTTCCCTGTCACAGAGAAGGTACAGTCAGTCTCGTTTCTGCTTTCAGGTGGCTATTAGTAAAAGTGTGTGTTAACTGTTAACCCATTTAGGACTGAGGCCGATTCTAAAAACGCTTTCTAAATACTGACCTAAGTGAAAAACTGTACATAGCAACACAAAAGGGGTTCCCGTCCTGAAGGGTAAAAACACGAAAAGGGGTTCACACCCTGAATGGGTAACTATTGAGTGGGTATCTGCAATGCTCGCCTTAAGACACGCTCTGTCTTGTTTTTTTTTCTCCGACCTACAGTTCTTGTATCTGTTTTCCTGAGAATAAGGTTAGAAATATGTTTAGGGTTAAGTTTTGGAATAGGGTTAGCTTTTGGCACCGTGTTACTGAGGATAAAGTTAGGTTTAAGCATAGTTTTACTTGGGTTACATTTAGGAATACCAGCCAGCCTGAGCAGTTCCGCCGGCTGTACGCCCAGGGTGACTGTTTTGAGACGAGTTTGTTGGTATTCCTTGGACCTTGAGTGACATTGTGTCCAATGTACTCAACCCTACTCTGCATAGGACTACATAATGATGGGCAAATGTGACTGACTCTTCATTCCCCTGTTCAGTATGAGTCATTCAGGCTAGAGGAGGAGGCGAAGATTAAGACACAGGGACAGGAGGTGTCTCCTGCAGTCTACTTCATGAAGCAGACCATTGGAAATGCCTGTGGAACAATTGGCTTAATTCATGCTGTGGCAAACAACCAAGGACATCTTGAATTTGGTAAGTGCTTAACAGTAACAAGTTTGTCCCTTCTTGGGTCTCAAATGCTGACATTCACTCTCACATTGTAACGTTGCTTGCTGTTGCCTTGGAATTTGAGAAAATACTCTATTATATTAATGTTGCCATAGCATTGATACAATGGGAGTTTTCAGGGTAAGTTATAACACAAAACTACACAGTATGAACTCCAGTGATGTTTTTGCCTTCTTTTTTTTTAAACGTGGTAAATTCCTCTCAGAGCCTAACTCTCCTCTGAAGAAGTTCCTGGAGAAATCCTCTAAAATGAGCCCAGAGGAAAAGGCTGTCTTCCTGGAAAAAGATGAGGTAAAACTAAGTAAAAGTAAATAACAATTCATTGCTAAAACTGTGATAATTCAATTGCAGTTATATAATAAACTCCCCTTCGCCCTTCTCTTCCAGAGTATTCGTGTTACACACGAATCCAGTGCACAGGAAGGACAAAGTGAGGTTAGCATTAAAGGACCACTTTAATTTCAGTCCACTCACTGTCTCAGAGGGCTGTGGACAGTTCAGATGTTAAACTGCTGCTTACGCAGTGACATTATTTATAGGCAGATCCGTCTACTTTCAAACAAGACAAAGACCCCCCCCCCCATATCAAATGAGTTCAGATCTGAGCCAAGTCTTCTGAGGAGGCACATCTGAAGCCAGGAGTCTCCAGAAGTAAAAACGGATACACACACTTCTGTTTCAGTATGCTAACTTTACAGGAAGAGAAATTGCTTGCTTGAGCACTTTGTTGAAACTGAATTCAGAAGGATACATGCACAAGAAAGGCTTGTTTCCATCAAGGTCCTTTTTTGAGGAAGAGGGTGCACCGGGAGAAACGATACAAAACGGGGATAAAAAAAACTAAATTGTTTCTATTAGCTTGGCAGTATAGGCAGGTTTCTGAACTGTCCATAGACCACCAACGAGAGAATGATTTAGTAAAATGTGTGCATGGAACTGGATACATTCATACAAAATGCTCTAAATCCTTGGAGTACGGTGTAAATCTATTGCACTTCATAAACAATGACTTGATCTCTGTTGTTTCTCTTAGGCACCAAGCATAGATGAAAAAGTAGATCTACATTTTATAGCATTTGTGAATGTTGGAGGACATTTACATGAACTGGGTAAGCTATCAGCTACTGACATTTATTCTTTGATATTACAAAGATCTTTATTTGTAACTGCTCAGACAATGCTCCTTGTCGAGGACCCGGGTCGAATACATTTCCCGTCTTGTCACATAATATGAGACAAGACGGGAATGTATTCCTGTATTATTGTACAGCATCTCTCTTCTTTCTGCCTTTGGTCTCTCCACACTGACATCTGAAATGAAGCTTTAAAATGAAATGCCAAACATTTGAAAAGCACAACTGCTGACTAGTACTCAACTTTAACCACCAAGAAGAACTTCCAACTAATTTGGTTTTAACAGGTTATTTACTGTAGTAAAAGTTAACATGTTCGCATGGTCCAATATATATACACAGCTGAATTGGCTGTGTGCACCTTCTTAATCTAAATTGTATAATGGAACATAACCTACTGTGAAGCTGTTCACATGCATGCACGTATATGTTTTTTACAGTTTGATTTCTCTTTATTCTATCCCTTTGTTTGCTGTGTTTTTATTGTTTTGAATCTTACGCTATCTACCGGTATGCTGCTAGGAACCAAACAAAAATAAATTTTACTCTTATCTACCTGCACACAAGATGTAACAATAAAGTACAACCTTGAACCTTCATGTGTGCAGATGGCCGCAAGCCTTTCCCTATTGTTCATGGGAAAACCTCTGAAGACACCTTCCTTGAGGTAAGAAACTAACGTAAATTACATAATAATTACAAGTCAGTATGGTGGTGAAAGACATGATATTGTTGCCTGTTTAATAGTTCATTCATTTTGTTTCTCTTGATCTGTGTTCTCTTGTACAATAGGATGCTATAGGGGTGTGTAAGGTTTTTATGGCTCGCGACCCTCAGGAGCTTCGCTTCACAGTTGTTGCCCTTTCCAAAGCGTGAAGCTACTCTTCTTATGACACTCCCTTCTGATCATAGAGAAAAGCAAAGAAATCACAACTGCCAATCATTCTGAAGTGCTGACTTTATTTGAAAGTTGGATTATTTTTTATTTTAGATAGCCTGTGATGTGGAGATAACGTTCAAAAGAAAGGGAAATCATTCTGAAGTAATGTTCCACACTTGTTATGTTGCTGTTAAGTTGTGCACTCGGCAAGGGAGTTAAAATGTTGCCATGCAACTAAAATTGGTTGGTGCACGATCAAAGTTTCCCATATTACTTGAAACCTGCACTAAAGTTTGATGTGTATTTGGCACTTAGTAGTTGAGATAACCGATGGGACTGCGAAATTGGCTTGAAAGAATCTCCAAGAATTTCTTCCAAACCTCTGTCTGAAGCCAATGACATAAAAAAGATGTTGATAAATAAGTTCATTAGAATACGAAGAAAATAAGTAGGTTTAAAGCTACTGAAGTAATGGTGTTAAAGCTGATATAGTATGCAAGGCTAACTTGGGGATTTACAAGATCAAAATGTAAATTAAATTATACATCTATGTGGAATGTGCCTACAATTTTGTAATTATAAGAATTGGATGTTCTGTCAAATAAAAACAAATTTATAAAACGTTTTTCTCTTCGGTCTTCTCCATGCTTTTGTACATTATGATGGACAGTATTTTAGGTTGTACTATTTGCTAATAGTGTAGATTGGAAGAAGACTGTCAAATGCTAATGTAGGAATATTTTTGTTTGCCACCATTACCTGGCATTGATTTCAGCAGTGGAAGAAACTTGACTGAGATCTTCTATCCTACCTGTAATAATTAATAAATGTCACTATTTGCATGGCAGTGGTTGGTTATCAAACATTAAAAAGCAATGGCTTGATCAGTGTCAACATACTTATCATTGTAATTTTGTACATTCTTTCCAAAAGTGTTACTTTATTGTAATGTATAGTCTATTATACATTTAAATTCTGTACTTTTTAGGTAGGCCTAAATATAAACTGACTGCCACCTCTTGTTTGTTACCTATAGATATTTTTTGCAGCAAGCATAACATTTTTTTAAAGTAAAGATTTATGTCTGTTTGTGCATAACGATTAACGATGGTCATTGTGTGACCTCAAAGAACAGCACAGCACCACATAATTACCACTGGGTGGCGTCTCAGGAGAGTATCGTGCATGAAGATTTCAGGAGAGCGAGAGAATCGATGCTGCAACGCAACTTCAGATGAATAGAGTTTGCAGCTCCACTGTCTCCCACTCCTTTAAAAACGAAGTATTAAGCCCAACACACTTCTGCGCGTCCCAGAAAAGACACGCTTGGTTGCGGAAAGGTGGAGCGGGCATAGGGATTGTCAAAGTAAAGGTGTGTCAGACTCAGAGCAGAGGAAAGCAGCAGGTAGGTAGGCAACAGAACCTGAAGTTAAACCTTATGCATCTATCTTGTTTAATGATTAGCCGAGCTAACTAAACGAAAACAATTCATCAGTGTAGAGGAGGAGAGGAGTAGTAGGCTAGTATTAAACCCCAGGTGTTAATAGGGCAATGGCCGTCACCGCTTGCTGACTGTCTGAAGGTGTCTATGCTTGTTAGATTTACAGGTAGGCTATCACACTGTCAGATATATGCTGGGTCGGTAGCTACTCGGTATATGAATTGAGGTTCGCACGGTCACTTTGATGTTATTCAGGTGGATAATTGCTTCAGCTTGTGATGGAGTGGCGTGAGCAATCAACTGTCGGCTGCGAAGAAGCCTATTTGGAAGCACAGAGATGGCTTGAGGTAAGAGCAACAACCACTCGTCATAGCCTACTTTTTCTCGGTTGTGTTACCCTACTTTCTACCATGTTTATAGGTGTTGGGGCTCGACAACACCTGTTATTTATTTATTGAGACTGAGGGGTACGTAGGCTACATTAAGTTTGTAAAATGAGACGAGACCCAATGAATGGTCACACTCATTATAGGCTGCATACTGAATGTTATTATGAATTACCTAAAACTGTGGTAGCAGACCTTACTTTGACTTCTTACCTTCAAAGGTAACAACAGCTGGAGGTAGATCAAACAGTGTATATAGGCCAATGGTGTTTACTTTTCCAAGTAAGCATTGTTGTGATCTTATTTAACTACATTTTGGTATTTTCTTTATACCTCACTGTCCTGTATATATTCTGCATCTGTCTGTTCTCTCTCTCTCCCTCGAACCCCTTCTAATCTGTAGTGCATAGGCATTTGTCTTTTCTTTGACCCCAGTTATCATTAGTGTGAGCCAGGTCCTTTGCCAGATCTTGCCTAGACCTGCTCATCAGATCTATGAATTCTTTCAGCTTATGCATATGGCTTTGAGGAAGAAACAACAATTCAATTCATTGTGTATATGAATGATAGAGCTGTTATGCTACTGGAGATAAGTTAATGTGGAAAGTCAGCCTGACTGACCTGTTTCAGATTTGTGTTCATCTTAGATAAACAAACATGTTTGATCATCGTTGTAGGTGTTTTCATGTAGCCTGGCAAGAAGTAAAACTAACATACATATCCTGTGCTTTCAATTACACCTTTCTACCCTTCTAAAATGTCAAATTATCCCAAGTTTCCATCAAATGTCCAGCCAGCTATGCCATTCTATCTTTTTTCCACTGTTCCTTCTCTCTTTCTTTGTAAGAGAGTGAAATTATGTTTCCTGGCCTCATGAATTCCCTTCTCAGCAGGGCGTCAGGGAGCCGGTGCACCGGCTGTAACTAAACAAATATTGTTCTAATTTCATGAGGGGTGAATCTGAATACTTTCTATGTGACATCAGCGTCTCTCACACTTGCACACTGGCCCATTGTAGCGGCTTGGCTCATGGACTTTGGCAGGGGTATGATCACAGGCCAGAGCGGGGAGGGAGGGGGGAGGGGGGGTTAGTGTGGTTCTTTTTTAGGGGGGTGGAATGGGGGGAGGTCAGGTAAAAAAAGTGTGGGCTGAATAGCTATCGATAGCTCACTGACAGGAGCAATACAATAGTTTGTTGAGTGATTTCTGTGGCAATATCAGGGTTTTGGTTAATTCATTCCTTCAAAGGTTTTGGTGGCCATGGGGTTGTTTTGTTGAATGATTTACAGGGTGCTTGGCTTCACAGCACTTTTTAACAGTGGCATGTGTTCATGGCTAGGTAGGTGGTGGTGTTAAAGAACTAGACTTAAATGGTCTGGAGTCTGTCACATGGATGCATTCCTGCATTGGCTTCCATGGCTGTGAGCATAGCCCTCCTCCCCTCGGTACATGATGGCTGTCGGGCAGTTCACTTCACTGTTCCCTGTACAACCCCAGGGCTTTTGTACAATAATGAAGGTCCTTGTTAATTGAATAGAAAGGTCGTTGATGACTTACTGTCAGTGTTAGCTCAGAAGAATATGCATACCGTGACAAGAAACATTATACCATTGTTTGTGTGTTTTCAATAGTGTATTCTTATTACTGTTAGCTTCCTATTGAGCTTGAAATGTGATACTAAACTTTGGTGACACAGTGCTGTTTCCTTGCAATTGTATTGTAGTAAACTTCTATTATGTGTTTGGAACTGTTTTTATTGCAGTAATACTACTGTTGTTGAATGTTATTCTTATCACAGTTATCACAAATAAAGTGTTCTTAGTATAGTTAGTCTTTAGCAACTGTGACTTGACCAATGGACTTGTTTGGGTCTTCATGGGGTCAGTGTTTACACTTTCAGCATTAAATTACAACACAGGATTTAGCTGGAATACTTAGAATAACTGTTGAAACAATCTTTGGCTCCTTTCCGTGGGCATTAGGCAGGAGTTTGGCATAGTTGAGATGGACAATGCAGGGGCTGATCTTTTCAATATCAAGTTTCACATCTAAGCTTTGATTATTATTTTCCTCCTTTTGTGTCGGAGCGGCTGTTTGAAATGGCCCACAGCTTCCTCAGATTGCTCGTTAGATTGTTGGGAATTAAGCCATCAGAAAGAACAATGGCATTATACTCTCGTTATGTGGAATTCCTCATGTTGTAATGGGAATCTGTCCAGCCCACACCAGTTTGTAGAGCTCCGAGACTTACTTTATTTTAAGGCAACAAATTGCAACGTTTCGAGTTCGACCTGAAGACCTAGTCGGTCGAAACGTTGCAACGTTTGTTGCCTTAAAATAAAGTAAGTCTCGGAGCTCTACAAACTGGTGTGCGAATGTTCTTCCTCTTCCTTGATGTTTGCCTTGATGCCTGACATCCAGCACCTGGCCTGAATATAGGCATTGAGATGTGCACACAATCATCTCTGTAATCTGTCCAACACTAATGGTTTTCAAACATTAGATATGTTGTGCACAAGACTCACCAAAGGACAAGTAAAAATGTTTTAAATCAAATATGTATAATCCTTGTAGAATATTTGAGTAATAATGTTGTTGTTTTTTTTACCCATAAGCCAATCACAACCCAATCCCTCTGTCTCTTCTGTTGATATAAAGGCTCGTCCAGTGACCCAATCTTATAAATAGCCTATTATTACATGACGACATAGTGTTGTTTATCACGCTACGAGCTGTGTGGCACGACTAGTCCTCATTCCTCAATAATGGCATTATATGGCTGCATTCTGTTTGTCGACTCTTTTGACAGAATGCAATGGCCAGTCATCTATGACGACATCCATTCAGATGTACTCATGTGAGGCAGGGCCTCACACAAGTAGACATTTATACTGCATACTATAACTCTGACAGATACATTGGACATCACGTTCAGTTTGTGTGTCCTGCTATGATGTCAGTCAGTACCCTATCTCTCTTCCAAATTCGTATTTTCTTTAGGGTAATACCTGAATTTGAATGATGCCTTTAGTTGCACAGCAATGTCACTCTGCGAAAGGACTGGAGTAAAGAATCTTTGGAATAATTAGTGGTGGTCTGCATTCCGTGCGTCCAAACAAACTTTCAATGCTGCGTTGCCTCAGTGCCTTGCATGAATAAACAATAGCTGTGGTCAGAGACCCAGGACCCCCCTGTTCTGTAAGGATTCACATCTCCCGACACACCATACCACAATTTACAACTGACTTGGTGCATTTGCGCATTATTGGATTTCCATCGCGTCCTGTCCATCTAGGGGCCTGAATCGGGTTCAGGCGAGGCATATTTAAGAGTTTTTAAATACTTTTGAATGACACTTTAAATGATGGGGTCATCCATTTCTGTTCATCTGACGGCGAAGTGGGGAGAAGTGGGAATGTCCACATCGTGCTCCCAGTGCAATAGTCCCTCAACATATTTGACAGCATGCCACTCGAGCACATTCAGGAGAGTTGAAGGGTCTGAAGGAGAGCTGTTTTTCCATATCTCTGCCACTTCTGTAAGTCTCCCATGTTTGGCCAGAGCAGTGGTATGTTGCCGCAGATTAAACTACTAATCCGACATGGCAGGTTCAGCAAAGGAGGGAGGGTAATGTAGCCTTTAGTCTTAGGGGTCTTTAACCCATTCTGACCTGAGATCAGATTCATACGAGGTTTCCACTGGACACACACTGGTCTGATGAACCCATTCTGACCTGAGATCAGATTCTAAAAATGTCAGTCGTTCTTCGAATTTTTCAAAAATAGCAGACCTACAAGCTCGTATCGCGCCACTCGGTGGCGCGATATGAGCTTGTAGATCTGCTATTTTTCAATAGGTAAAGCATAACATGATGCTAACACCAAAATGGGTGCCCGGTCAGAATGGGTTAAACTGCTAATGATGACGATACAGAAGAGTAAATAAATTCCTACAAGTTAGCAGCCACTGCTCAGGAGGTACTGCATGTAGCTTTGGAATCGCACGGTTCCTATAGTTCTATCCCCGGCTCCCCCTGGGTTAGTGTTGAAGTGTTCTGGAGCAAGACAATGAATGAACCCTAACTGCTCCAGGTGAGCAGGTTTGTGCCTTGCAAGTTGCATGGCCCTCGGTGTGTGTGCATGGAGGCATGGGTGAATACAATGCACACTGTAAACGTTGTAAAGTGTGGTGGATAAAGGCGCTATATAAATACACCATTTACCATTTTGGCAGGTCAGCAGCTGTATGAGTCATTGTCAGGCTTGGGTCATGCCTTTGGGTCAGTAGATGGTATCTTTCTTATAGACAATTCTGGTCATTTGATACAGTTACAGACTGGATTTTGGAATAGTGTTGAAATAATGGCAAACAACATATAGCGTCAAGGACATGCTGTTGGCCCTCAATCAGTCCATCAATTTTTTAAAATAACAATATTCATGTTTAGTTTGTATTGATATTTTCTTTGTTTGTTTTCACTTCTCTGAATACAGAATAGTTACTGAGTGAAAGCATGTTTTCGAATGTAACAGTAGGGGTCAGGATTTCATCTGCCAAAACTAGGGTGTGACTGCTGTCATTAGTTACTGCTCTCTCTCTCTCTGTGTGTGTGTGTGTGTGTGTGTGTGTGTGTGTGTGTGTGTGTGTGTGTGTGTGTGTGTGTGTGTGTGTGTCCATTGTGTTGCTATCAGTGAACTACTCTGTCTATCTTTTTAGCATCTGGTTCTGCATTTTTGTCAATGGAAGGTGGGGGGTTATAGGCCAATTGCTTGGTGTGTTATGGACACAAAATCTACACAAATAGACTTACAGTACAACATGTCCCTGTATTCTTGCTACACTGCACATGAAAATGTACTGTGGCAAAATATGAATCAAATATATTACGTGGAGAATAGGGGGCGATAACAGAAATCGGATATATTTACGGGTGGCACAGAGGTGAAGTACTAGGCCACAACCAACACTGAGGCCTGAATTTGAATCCCGGCAGTAGCAGTACGTGCCTCCAATGTGGGAAACTAGGAGGGGCTTGTGTCCTAATCAGGGCACCTGTTCAGCAGGGAGGGGTATTGTGGAAGATAGCGTGAACCTCTGTGCAAACAAATAAAGAGGATAGAGCACGGAGGTGCGGCCTGGTCTCCTGCGGGAGGTTTGCACATGCTCAGTGTAAACGGGAACTGCGATGATGGAGTGTTCCAGCAGAGGTGCTAGATAGAAAGCTCATAACTTGTGATGTAAATAATGAGATCCAGAACAGTGGAGAATTAAACAGCCGTCACCCTTCCCTTTTCAAATGTTTTATATCATCCACAGCACTTGAATGAACAGTATCCATGTTCCTTTGTCATTTCACAAAAATAAAAGTTTGACACATGTACTAAAGAACATGGAAAATCCACAAAAGAAAATATACAAAAACATTAACATTTAGTAAATGTACTTGTCCTTTATCTTTCAGTTGGTTATAAACAAAAACATTTCCACAGTTATGAAATTGATATACTTTTTAAAATAAAAACTAAATCAACTTTGTACTATTCTCTTTTTTTGATATATTTTTTTATTATTTCAGTTCAGGGTCAGCAACTCTCATGCACCTCTAGCACCTCTGCTGGAACACTCTATCATCGCAGTTCCTGTTTACACTGCACATGTGCAAACCTCCCGCAGGAGCCCTGGCCGGCGGCCGCACCTCCGTGCTCTATCCTCTTTATTTGTCCTATAGGTGAATCCCCTCTGTCAGGAATCAAATGGTTGTCTACTGCTCTATACACCCTCCTCAGGACAACAGTGGTGGCTGTACAGCCGCAGAACATAGGGGGATTTATTTGGCAACAATTGGGGGGGAAAGTGGGGAAAACGCAATGAAAAGAAAGTAAATCCGTCAAACACTGATGGCCTTGCCCTGCACCCATCAACATGTCGTGACTTTGGCATTTCAATAATTGTCACTGCAACATATTTGAAAAGATTGAAAAGGACAAACGCTTACAACGAGACAGAAGCTGGTTAAATTTGGTTTGGGCATATTGTTGACCAGTTTTCTGTACATTTGTGTGTGCCTGTACTTACTTGATTGTGCATTGCATTCAGATACGTTGTGCATATACTTTATATCGCTGTGAATGTCGGGGTCCCACAGACCCACAGACCCTTTCCAATTCAATTGTACCACAATGCACAGACAAAAAAAAACAAAAAACAAAACGAGTACACCAGAGTCTTGACATGATTGTACATTACAGGTCACCAGTCTTTGTTATTCACTACCGTTCGTGTCTTGGGTTCTTTAACTTTTTAGGCGAAATATTTTTGCACAATGGCTTTCTTTTTTGTATTGTACCTATGTTCATAAATTATGTTAATCGTTTTGGAAATTAATTCTCAAACGGTGTGCATTATCAGTTCATAGAGTAGTGCACCTCCTCCAGCTGCAGCTAATTTGTTGTTTTTAAAACCTCAGGTATTGGTGCTCCTTGAGGGAAAATCCCAGAACAGGCAACAGGAAGCTGTTAAGGAGTGGTTATTGGCATCAGTTTGACATCCTGTAATCCACTCTGTAATACACTTTTGTATATTATAATGTCCCCAGTCACGTTAATTGCCTTAGAGCGTGTCTAAATTCTAAAGAAGTCTTCCACTTTAGCGTAAAAAGTTGAAGAAATCTCAGCTGTTAAAGTTTTAAAAATGCAGTTATTGTCATCAGCGGCCATTACATTTGCAATTGGGTCTTAAAATCAAGGATGTAAACACTGTGTGTGCTTGTGTGTGTGTGTGTGTGTGTGTGTGCCGGTGGACGTCATGCATGCAATGCACGTATGTTTTCCTGCGTAATGGGTCTTAGTGGTTTGGTTTGAGATCATGGGAAAGGCATGAGGCTATAGCACGGCACTGTGTTTCTCCAGCCCTCCAGATGCTCTCATAGCCTTGTGGTTTTGGGGCTGCCATGGCTCCGACACTGTTTTAGCACAACTCTCCATGTTTACCAAAGTCTTCTAGCGCTGAAGTGAGACAAGCTGCAGCTATGCAGGAATACTCCAGGAATACCTGAGGAATTCTCTCTCCAGCCCTGCTGTGTCCTGGAGAGACACTGTAGGAACGTGGGAGGAAATACCATTGACTTCCGTAGCTACTGTTCTCAACATCCTACCTTTCTTCTCCAACCACCGCCCACCCCACCCGCCCCCCCCCAATCCCCGTACCCACACCCCTCTCTGTTTTGCTCCCTATCTTTCTGTATCCTTTATTTTTCCAGGCGGTAACCAAGAAAGAATTTGGGGGCAACAACTTCCGATCTGCACTGGAGAATGGAGTCCTGTTGTGCGAGTGAGTACTACACTTTTTTTCCCTCCAGCCACCTTTCTAAAGCCACTCATTCATTGGGAAGTCCTGTCTCGTCTCCAGATCTACTCACCACCGTAAGTGTTACTGAGATTTCCCAGGGCAGCTTGGCAGATCCCTGCTGGGCGAACCTTTATTTGTTGGCCATGCTAATTGAAGCAATGTTTTCAGACTACACAACAGAGGTTGCATTGTTTTTAGTGTGAAACCAATGTGGGCTTGTTTTGAGATTAGGCATTCTCTGATCTATTTCAAGAGGGATCGCCTTGCCTTGTTTGACAGATGTTGCTGAGCTGTGGATGGGAGTTCCATTTTTACTTTAATGAGTGCTGTGAAGCTGTGTGGTAATTGGAAATCCTCTAGCTGAGACCACATTGGAGAGCAAGGGAACCCTGCTTTCTCATTAGACTGAGTACATTACAAATCAGTAGATATGATGGGACAGAGAAATAAATGTATTTAGCTTCACAGAACAGGCTTGGCATCGTTCGACTGGCCACCATTCTAAGGTGCGTGCGTGCAAGAGCATGCACGTGTGTCTGTGTGCGTGGGAGTGTAAAATATACGTGTGTGTGTGTGTGTGTGTGTGTGTGTGTGTGTGTGTGCGCGCGTGTGTGCGTGCAAGAGCATGCAGTGTAAAATATACGTGTGTGTGTGTGTGTGTGTGTGTGTGTGAACGTGTGCGCGCACGTGAGTGTGTGCATGCGTGCGTATGCATGAATATGTGAGAGATGGACACACTAGTGTACTTTGGGTGAGTCAGCAGGGTGCAGTAATTACCACAGGCCCATGCAGAATATCCCCAGACCTCGTCTTCTATCTATTCTAGGAACCGTTCTTCATTCTGCTGATCTGAGCCCTGACTCCACGGTTTCATCATTCCCAGAGAACAGCAGACACATTGTCATTCAGGGACCTCCTCGTCTCCATGTGTTCTCAGGGTGAGATATAGAGGGGAAGCAAAACTATACAGAAGAGATAACTTCTGTGGTCCGCCACAGTGGCATTGTGCTGTGCTTATCACAAGTGGTCGGAAACGATTGTTCTGTCAGGCCTTTGTAAGCCTGTCACTTAGGTCTTTTTTTAACTAAAGTATTTTCTATGGTTTGTCATTATCTATAGGCTATGTGTTTATCTGAATGACAAAACTCATTTGTTTCTTAAACAAATGTTTTTTTTTTTTATAGTTTCTGTCATGATGTCATGATTATGGGAACTTGGCCCATAATGTTATCAGTATAGTGGCAAAAGTCAACAGAGGGGTCTCAACCCCCGTCTGAATCTGTCTACAGAATGAACTGTAGAGATACAGTAATTCTAAAGTGTTAGACACGGTTGTCTGGAAAGAGTTCTTATCACATCCATTACTGCATAGTTAGTTACATTTTTCTATTAGTCACAAGTTCCTATTTTGGCAGTTCTCCACTTAATCTCAATGCAACTTCTAGTGTGATAGACTATAGCGTCTGTGTCTGTTTACATTGCATCCTCTCATTCAAGGAGGATGTGGAAAGATACATATGTTATGTACATGTGAAAGCGTATGTATTTCTGTGTGGTGGGTATGTTTCAGCAACAGAGATCTGCGTGTTTACTTCGCGGTGCTGCACTGGCCATTTACTAAACTGGAGCCAGGTGGCCGCCATTAAAGAGCCTCGTAAACACACGGCACAGAGACTTCTGCAACTGTTTTCATCCATTCCCTGCTAGTTGTAGCAAACTTAACCTACGACCAACAACTCTGACTCACACTCTCCCTCTCTCTCCTCTCTGTTTCCCTTCCTTTCCCTCCAGTCTGATCAACAATATCAAACCTGGTATTATCAAGAGGGTAAACAGGCTCTCTACGCCCATCGCTGGACTGGTGAGGAAAACCTACCACTCATACATTCAAACTAAATGCTGTTGGCTGGCTTATAACTTTACTAACCACAACACATTTTCTGTCAAAAAGTCAGTTTAATATACTCTAGTCTATACTATATCACTTTAATGTGTTTAGTGCTTGATACTGCTTTCATTGTGTGTCTTTATAGGGCCCTTAGTGCCTGATAAATAGCGTGGAAATTTCACTCTTAAGTGTGTGTGAACAGTTTTCTTTCATTCTGAAATATGATTAGTTTTTGTTTTTTTGAAAAAAAATCCTTTCCGCACAATTTTGTCTTTTGTCACATGTACAACTTTTCCATTATGTACTGGGGCTATGTCTGTGGCTGCAGGGTGTGGTGAGATCTAAGAGAGAGGGCAGTCTGAGGTTTAGAGGCTTGGGTTGACGGAGGATGACAGAGAGACATGGGCTGCCAGTGAGCTAGAGTCTGTGTGCCTCACTGAATTGTCTGTCTTCATATCCATCCACACTAATAAGCACATTGAATGTTGAAGCTGCTTGAAATGCCAGTGGGCACATTTGGAGTGCGCACGCAGCACCCTAAATGTGATGCCATGCTTAAGGCTGTGTTCAATCAAAACCGTCATCCAAGACAAAAAGTCTTTGTACCGGGGGTGGCAATTAGCGTTTTGACTGTTGTGGTGGTGGCAGGTCAGGCTGGGGTCGAGTTCGGTGCGAGCAATTATATTTCATCTATTGGTGATTGATTAAATCAGTGCCTATCAATCTTTTGGGCAGAGTATATCCTTCGCAGTGGTTCAGTTGAAATAAATATTTGGCAATATGTATGTCTGCATGCAAGTACATTAGAAGTTGAGGGTTGAAACTAAGTGACCTTAAACCCATCCTTCTTGTGGGTGTAATTGAGTCCAGCTGCATAGGGAATAGTAGCCTAGTGAGTCTGGGTACTTGACAGTAGGCTCAGTAACTCGACATATTTGGCAAGACAATGACAAGTTGGCTGGAGTGGAAACAGACTGGCACACAATCCCCAAAATGTACACAGTAAACACTGTATTTACTGGGACAAACAATGTACTACCACATCTGTGTTATGTTACAAATCACATAGGCGGGCAGTTTGTTTTGGGACATTTTTCATTTAACTAGCTGGACACCTGCAGATTTAATGACGATAAGTATCTTCTTGATCAGTAGCGTTGGTGTGGTATTTCCGAGGCTTGGACTCAAAACCACCTGACAATAAATTCTTCAGAAAATGGAGGAGCTGCCTATTGGCCGAAGGCTATCAGTTACTGCAGACCATATGGGCAGCAGTGGAGCACACTTTAACTCAACAGTGAACATGACTCACTCTGTCTGCTGCTGTGGGAATATCTCTCTTCACCTTAAGTAGTGTGTTGGGAGTGTTTTCCCCCCAAGTGGTTAATAGTACTTGGTTGTATCTGTCTTCTCTATAAATAGCACATGAGCGGCTGTTCTGTAAAATGCTGCCCGGTAATACTTAAAAAAAAATCTAAAGTCTTGGAAGTGATTGAGGTCTGCCTTTTCTCAAATACCCAAATCTTAAGATCCCTGGGCATTCTTTCTGATGGCTGAGTGAGGCTGAAAGGGTATTGACTAAGGCTATGAATGCTCTTAGAGTGGAAAGAGCTGGGAAAATATTTTTGTTCGGGGGTTGTTGAACTTACAATAGTGCATATGGAGGGAAACAACAATGGACAAAGAACAAGAGGAATGCTGTCAGGACTTTTTTGTTGTTTGTAGCTTGGATATGATTTTAATCAGAGCTGAATGAAAGCCTCTTTACAAGCATGCCTCATTAACGCTCAAATATGAAAATATGCTGCCATTATGGTCATATCTGTCTTTTTTAGTTTTGCTTTCTGAATAATTTCTCCACTTGAAATCGATACCAGGCTCCAGCTTTGGCAGAATCAAAGCTTGGGGAGGCAAAAAAATTAGAAGGAAAAAAGAAAAAGGAAATCGCTGGTTTTGTGGAATATTTAGCAACATCGGCCACCAGATCCTGATCCATTCTTTGGTTTCACTTGTATCCAAGAGTATGTTTCCCATGTCAGCACACATCTCTCCTTGTCCTATCCACGATGAGCACTCAGTGAGCTGTGGGTTTTGGGTCACGGTGCCCTGGTGCATGATGGTCCATGCTTTTTTACCAGTGCTGCAGAGGAAGCCTGCAGTTGTGTGGTGGGGCAACTGGCCACATGAGAGGGGCCCCCAGTTTGAGGCCCGCTGGGCTGAGCCCAAGGGGACGGAGTTAGAGATGACTCCATGGGCTTCTGCCCACCGTAAACACAATGTAATTGACGTGGTCGTGCAGGATGTTCTTGCACACACTAAACTCCTCTGTGAGTTGAGGCTGCATGAAATAAAAAGATTTGAAGCAGATAAACAGACATTTTCATTGGCCCCCGAGGGCATCTCTGCTCATAATGTCCATGCAATAATATTTGTAATGACAGGCATTTGACCATATGTTTTGTTACAGTGTTTTTGTTGTATGGGTCCGTGTTTTGTCTGGACCCAACAGTTGGGACAGGAGGAGTTTTATGGTGTCTCTTTTGAGAGACAGAGCATTTAAGATATTCCATCTCCTCTCGGTTTATTGTGACAGGATTTGAAAATGTGTAGCCTGATATTTTAACTACAGTTTAGATAGACCTATGAAAGCATTGCCAGGGGTCAGCTGAGGATAATTGCAGAGTTGGTCCCTCTCAGAAAAGAATTTAGTGGAATAAATAGAATGACCACAATCTTAGCAGAAAGCATGGTGGTCTTCTAATACCAAATGTTACACCTAATGCGTAAAGTATTAAAGTAAGACCCCCTTCCCATTGTCTTCCCTCAAATCATACTGTATGAGTGGATTATAGTCTGCTGTATGGGAACAGCATATTAGCAGGATTAGATGCACAGAACTTAGCTTTGTTGGTGAGAAAAGTGCTGAGACACGAGCTAGGGTGTGAGAAGTACAGAGCACAAAGAGACAGAATGAGTTCTATGTTCGTATCAACAAGTGCAATGATCCAGGAATTGGAAACCTAACTTTACATGCATGCTATCTGTAGTTCCTCATTGTTTTATGGTGCAATATTGTCGTGTCAGTCAACACGATAGGGTGAGGTAGGTGCGGTGGATTCAAACATGTACTCTTGGCCGTGTCACCGATTAACTGTGGTCACTGTACATACCGTACCTGTGCAGAGTAATAAAAGATGGTGTCACTGAAGAATGTAGGAATTAATTATGTTACACGTGATAGACCCAACAAGTCAGGCAGTAATTTCGTATTTGTTTGTTTAATAGGAATTCATTATGTTACACGTGACAGTCCAACAATTCATATATAGCATAGCACTGACTAAGATCTTAGGACCGAAACTTTTTAATTGCACTTTGAGCACAGAGCACTTTATGAGCATGATAAAATAAAATAATAAAATGTCTTAAGTCTCAGTCTAAGGAGTTTTACTTCTATTTTCTATACGGTGAGCGAGTCTTTTCCTGTCAAAGTTTCCCTTATGTTTTTGAGACCACCACTACCGTAGTCGAGTTTGGGGAAAAAAGGACGAAGAAAGGCGCAACAGTTTTCTCAGTGCTTCAGTCCAACAGTATTTTTTGGTTTATTTAAGATTCCCATCAGAACATGGAACTGGTGTGCTGCACCAAAAAGTTTTTCCTCTTACCCGGGCCGAGGTATATTTAAAAGTAAAACTAGAAAAGTGCAGATCTCCACCAGGACCTGCTTACCGGCCAGTGCTGTGTCGTGGGGTTGTACGAAAAACAGTTCGTCTTCGTATAGCAGCACCCCCTGTGGGCAAATGTGAAAGTTTGCAGGTGCGCTCTATAAAGGCCCCTCGACCAATTTGTTTATGATCATGATAGGCTACATGGCGTTTTTTACGGTAACGATTATCAAAAAAATCACACCCGTTTGAACTGAGTGGTGCAACTCCCCTCTCCCCCTGCCTCTCTCTCTCTCTCTCTCGCTCTGTAATTAGCAGGCAACAGTGCAACACTATCTCTCACTCTGTTTCATGGCACAACAAAAAGCGCCACTTTTGCCCCTACTGGTACTCTAAACATAGTCATAGGTTAGGACGGACATTGCTGTTCCTTGGAGTGGTTGCACCACTCAAAATGTGTCAATGGTCATTGACACATACTGTATGCGTGGAAGTTAAATCGCTTTTGCCTCTGCATTGTTCAGAGGCCCTTCAATGGGTGAATGTGGGGCAGTTCGGACGCTACATTCTTCGCTAAACTCGCAAACGTTGGAAGCCAATCTTAGAATGTAATCTGATACCTCTCAATCACATGATTCCAGAGATAATATGTACCGAATTGCATGAGTTTTGGACAAAATCTGTGGCCGTGGTAGCAAAAAGAGTGCGTTCTGAATAAAGACTGCGGGAAAATCTTGTCAGGCGGAAATCGGCGGGGCCTATATATGGAGTTGCATCATGATCCAAGGGAATGTTTATGATTGTATGACCTATGGTTCAAGAGGTACAGGCCAAAATGTGATGCTGCCCCGTTATATCACCACTATCCAAAACTCGTTCTCTCACTGGTGGATTTATTTATGCACTTCTGGCTCAAAAGACCCGTACAAAAAATACAAACAAAAACACCTCGCTAGCTACACACAAACCAAAGGTAGTGCCCAGGAACAGACGGCAACGTACAACTGCAATAATCAATATTAACTTAACCCCAATATTCAAAGCAATATTGACGTGGATGATGCAATTCAAGAACAATATTATTCAGGAACAAACAAAACCTTTCTCTGTCCTGCGACACGTTCAAAGTTTCAAACGCTGAACGGAAATGTTGGTATTGTCTCAATGAAACCACTGTAGGCCTAATGCTGCATTCACATGGAATCAGGAAAGCGGTAGATGGCAAAGCGGACTTCATTTTAGCGGACGGGAGCAGGACGGTAAACGGAACAGGACGGAGCCAGAACCGGAGATGGTAACGGCAGACGGCGTCAATGTTAAAATATTTAATCTTTTCACCGCTCCGTGCCGTCCAGCAGTACTGCTTACCGCTTGCCTGATTCCATGTGAATGTCTGAAGAAGGTGCCTGGTTGCCTCGAAATGTTACCAGTAAACTGAATGAAACCACACCTTAAAAGGCTTCCGGCCTTCAGAGCAAATAAATTATAAAACGATAAAGAATCAAACTGTAACAAATTGCAACACATTATGGCAGCCTAGCCACAACCACCAGGAGGGCGATTTGAAAAACATCCTTAATCTACTGGGAGTGCATGCGTTACGTACAACATCGATCGGTCAGGCTAGCGGTGCCACAGACGGACATGGATGAAAACATAATCTCGGCTTCCCGGCCGCTCCGGCCTCACAGAGATAAGAACAAGAATGACTCGTGCAGCAATAACATTAGAATCTGTTGCCAGTTGACACTCAGGTTCCACTTCTCACTTGTGTTCTCATACAAACCCCTTACACTACAGTGGCCAATACGGCTTCACATTGCGGCGTTCAGAGTATGGGGTTTTTATGCCGTTTAGACTATGGGTTTTAAGGGTAAGTCTCGACTCCCGCATTGGCTTAGAACTCAGAGGCAGCATATAGGCAGCCAATCATGAAAAAGTGTCCACTATGTTCGTCACTACGGTCGTCTGCGTCAGGTCGTTAGTAAATGTAGTCCAGGCGCTTTTCAAGCACCTGGAAAAAATATAAAAATAAAAGTGAATTGTACTATTCAATTCATCATATCTGATCAGGACTGGAGGGCGGCACCAGCTTCCCATGTGCTCTTATCTGTTCTCAGTCTTAGAACAAACAGCATATACTATGTTAAAATGATGGTTGGTTAGGCCAGCTACAGAGCTTTCAGCCAGCTACACCTTTGTAGTGATGCCTTTTTTTTGTTTAATAATTCTGATAGCGCCTGTTCCTGTTTAGACATGCCAAATTAGATCATCCCTCTCATAAATAAAACCAGATCGCCTAAACAAAACCAGACAAGTGAAGAGCTAGTGTATCATTAGTATAAGTAAACGGTAATGGTTGCACGCCATGTCACAGACTGAAAATTGCAGATCTACAAGTGCACAAGTACGTATAAATCAGGTTTAACCTGAGCTGGCCTCAATGTAACAGGAATGGCGTCTGACCTTTTGGCATCTAGGGGCCCCGCAAACCGATGTTTTGGCGACAAGCAATAGCTGTTAAGGAGATCAGCCGACATGGCGAGGTCAACAGCCATTTGCTAATAAGCATGTTTGCCATTTTAAATATAGAACTAGCTACCCCTTAATTATTTCAGCCCATGTTGAAGCCATGTGTCATTACATGACAGCCTGCTGGAAGCTGGCGTCCCGATGGGAAATGCAGTAGTAAAAAACAAGGCACTGGGGAGTTTGACATGGAAGATAAACATAAACCATGAAGAGGAGTGGCGCGCTGTGTGAGAATTGTTTGACACACAATTAAACGTTTTAAGGCATGTAAACTGTAATTATAGAGCTATTTGGAATTTCATCACCTTCCAGTGTACTCTCTCATTTGCATATACACAAGAGAAATATACAGACACACGCACACGCACTATAATCCAAGGGAATCGGCAACATTTAAGAAGACAGACTCAGCTTCCACTCCCTCGGTTTTGTGCTCGGGGGAAATATTTGTCAGTCTCTGTCACCGGACCTCGTGTTTCATAGCAACCGCATGTCTCCAAAATACTCCACCACCCCATAGATTCCACAGGTATTCTCCAATAAAGGATTTGGCAGGGAGGGGAGGGGAGGGAGGGGATGGTTTCAGGGTGTGAGTGGTAGCATACTTTAGGCTCCTGGGTGGCAGCCCTTTGCCTTGCATGGCTGGGTGGGTGGGATCTGTGAGTCAACTCTGATGTCATCCCTTCCCAGCTCAGGCTCCATGTCCACCCTAACCCAGCCCACAGGTAGTTTTAGCACTGTCAGTCACAGCCTGTCACACAGCCCTGCCCCCCTCTGAATTTGTGTGTGTGTGTGTGTTTGGCATTGTGTCACTTTTTATTTGCTACACACACGCTCCTCCCTGTCCCCGCAGCCGCTGGCTCCCTGGCGATATGAACTTTGGAAGCAATGAGCTGTGGGCTGTGTCTCTGCCGGAGAATTCCTGAGTGATTATTCTTTTTTGCCTCAGACCGTGGACGAACCGTTCTCCCCTCTGCTCTGCTCTCTCTGTGCAGGACAACCTCAACGTCTTCCTCAAGGCCTGTGGGAAGATCGGATTAAAGGAGGCCCAGCTGTTCCACCCGGGAGACCTGCAAGACCTATCTACAAGAGTCACAGTTAAGTAAGTCCTAAATCACATGAACACACTACTACTGATAACATGAGAATGTTTGGCAGTGTCGTTTTTATTACAACCCATGCTAATAAGAGTAACCCGCGTTCTGGGTTGTAGCGGGGATTAAGACTAAGTCTGACTGTTACTGTGCTGACAAGTCTTACTTAACACACTGTGCTTCCCACTGATGTGCACAGCATGGGGCAATCCATGCTTCTGCCCTCTGGGTTTACATGTACAGTAACTTCTACACTGTATTTCACATCACGTGGCTCCTCGCTGTGCAGTATGTTTTCAGTTGACTAGAAGTTTCCGGGGGGTCAACAGAAGACATATTCGCTGGTATTTGCAGTAGGCCCGCCACTTGCACTGTTGCTAGGTGTTGGTAAACAGCATAGTGCTGCAAGCAGCCTACTGTATTGTAAACATTACAGGAGAACAGTGAAACCACACAAACCAGTGGAGCAGCTATAGGGAGAAGGAAAAGGGACTGGTCTCTTGCCTGTATGGCACTGTGGTCTGGCAGTGTCATGGAGGAATAATGTCCCATCGCTTTCACTTCCTTGTAGTTTAAGCAAATCATGACCTCTGTCCGATGATGTCTGAACAAACAAAGCATTTCATTAGCGGCAGGTGCACTTTGTAAAGATTTTAAATTGTCTCTCTTTGAGGGGGGGGGGGAGGAGGAAGTAGAGATACTACTATATCACATATGAAGGCTTGTGTATTTGTTTAATAGTTATTTTAACCCATTCTGAACGTGAACCCGTTTTGGTGTTAGCATCATGTTATGCTTTAGCTATTGAAAAATAGCAGATCTACAAGCTCATAGCGCGCCACCGAGTGGCGCGCTACGAGCTTGTAGGTCTGCTATTTTTGAAAAATCGAAGAACGACTGACATTTTTAGAATCTGATCTCGGGTCAGAATGGGTTAATCAGACCAGTGTGTGTCCAGTGGAAACCTCGTATGAATCTGATCTCAGGTCAGAATGGGTTAAAATGGCACCGTGCCTATATACGGTTGTTTATTGTTTCTGTGTTTTTGTCAGTTTGCTCTGGTGTCACCTCACCTGCGTGCCGAGTGAGGATGCATGCGGTATGTTGAACAACCTGTTCAGTTTTTCACACAGGTGTGCCCTCAGGAGGGTGGCGAGGTGAGGCCCGGTTCCATCCGTTCTGACACGTTCTCCCAGGCAGCGCGCCGTGCAGTGCTCACACCGTGCCAGCATAATGGCTCATTTATCCATATGAATGAGTCTTTAGTGAGGCTCCTTCAACAACAATACTGGCAGTAATTGAACTCACGGTTCAAAGACGCCATAAGAGTGCTTTACAAAATGCACTTCAAATGGTGACAGAAGGGTGTTATGAAATAGCGATCTGGTATGAATTTGATTGTCTTTCAACAAACGCTCCAGTATGAGTCATTCAGCATTGCCCAATAATCTAATTATGCTCATTTTAACCACTCCTTTTGATACGTTGGCACAACATGTTTCGGGGTATTTCTGTTCCCATGAGCCACTATAGTCAGCCACCCTTCCATGGCACAAAAAAAGACACCACACTCATTCCAAACACACATGTGTGCGCCCGCACGCACGCACACCCGCGCACACACACACACACACACACACACACACACACACACACACACACACACACACACACACACACATGCACGCACGCACACTATTACAACATCCACACAAAGTCAAAATTAACAACTCTGCTTAACTATTGTCATGTTGGCACACCCTTTAACCAACCCTCAGGGCATTCTGATGACATTATAAAGCAGGTTATGCAATGTATTTGACCAATGACCAAGAGTTTCATGTACAACTGGGAGACACTGTATATTGCCACCCTCCTCTTTAATCTGACATTTTTGCCATAATGTTGCGTTTAGTTAAACAAAAAGAATATCCTTCTAGCTAGATCTGTGAAACCCCTGCTCTGAAGCCAAACGCCCACTGTTTATGTTCTCTTGGTTCTACGTATCCCCCTCGTCTAACCAGTATGTGTTAGGGGGGGCTTGTACAGAGACGCTCACTGGGTTATTATTAGGAGGTGGGGGGGGTCACTTTGAGCCTTTTGGATTGATTGGAATGGTGACAGGACTCATGGGAGAGGGGCTTTTTATAGAGTTCACTTTCTCCTCCCACTGCATTCTCCCCTGTATCAGGTCTGAGAGTCTGTGCGGTGTGACATGTTACATGTGTGTGCCCGTGGGTGCATCCGCTGCGGTTTGAAACTTGATTCGGGCTGTTAGTCGAGGTTCGCACGTTTGGGGCTGAGTGAGGAAAGCACTCATGCACAGCTGTGGTTTAATGACTTCGGTCCGCTCACACCGAGCAGGACATGAATAGTTTGTTGTGTTGGAGCTGATCACTGGAGCCGCGCAGGCCCCAGGGTTCATTCACTACTCGACGAGCATGCAGTGCGACCTCAGTCTTCTTATCTTTTTAGATGAATCTGTAATGACTGGCCATAATACAATAATGTGTGATTACGGTAGTCAGTGGGATTGGTCATGCTGCTAATTAAGGATGCGATTTCCTCATTGTCTCGGAATGTGACTCCTCAGGTTGGAGTCGATGATTACAGCTGACCTTGTCAGACCTCATCAGGGCTAAATCCTCCCGTCCGACGGAATTCTTGTCAAAATGTGAAGAAGAGGAGGGGAGAAAAATGTAACCCTAACCCTCTGTTGTTCTCCGGCAGGGGAACTTACAGCCCTTAAGGAGATACACAGAGTGTATGTCAAAGGGAGCAACATGAGGACATACACGCCTCCCTCTGATCCTAAAAGGATCAGAGGGATGCAGACAAGCAAACAGTGGCTTGGTTTGGACTCCTTCTCATCAGAGAGAGAGAGAGAGAGAGAGAGAGACACAGAGAGAGAGAGAGAGACAGACAGACAGAGGTTTCTACCTCTGGTGTATATCCAACGTGCAGTTCCTTTAACGCAGGCTGACAGGTGCTCTGCACAGCCTCCCCTTCCTGTGCCATAGCACCACCAGCAATTATGTCTGCTCTCAAGTCTCATCATCCCTTTGCTATGTTGTCTTCAGGGCCACAGTGCATCCTGTTTCTCGGCAGCAGCATCCTGCACTTGACGTGAAGTTGAATTCATGTGGTACCGACGTGTGACGCAGAAAAGGGTCAGCCGTCCGTCCGTAGACTGAGGATTGAGAGGCCTCGCTTAAAAAAAAAGAAAAAAGTTTTTCTCGTGGGAAATCCTGAAGTTGTTGATGTGTTGGCTGTAGGTTGTGTTTAACACCTTTACTTACACGTGTTTTCCTGTGTTGAGTTGAAATCCTGCATTTGCCACAAGCAAGATTGCAGTTCACTTCACACACAGTACTGCGTTTGTTGTCACAACCATAAAAGGTTATGGAGCTTGCTTTGACCTTTGAGCTTCACCGGTTTGTTGTGGTAGTGGTTTTTATATTGTTCTATTGCCTCATGTTATGCAACCTGCCCTCTGATAAAGACGGTTATCTGTCATAACCCGCATACTTTCGATATCAAATTGTCGTGTATCGTGACAAGCTGTTGTGATAGAGAAGATAGAGACTGATAAGAGTCAGCGCCGTCGCTACGTATACGCGCAGTACGCACTGCGAGTAGGGCAACGCGCCGAGCGGGGGCAACATAATGTGCCAAAAAGTGCCAAGCCGACCCTCCTATAACAAGTTTCTCCACGGCTCCGCCGCGTAATAATGAGCGCCTCTGTGTGCGTGTCCCCCCCCCCCCCCCCCCCCCCCAACGCCCAAAGTAGCCAATTTGCATAAGGAAACACAGCACTCTCGTCGGGAGGGGGAGAAAGCACAAATATATGACGAGTATAGGGCAACCAAATGGACAACAACATCCCTGATAAGAGTGTCTGAGATGATGTGTGGTGCCTCCGGTGGATGTGTGAGCCATGCGTGGAAAGCTCTGGAAGATTTCCCAGCTTCATCCACCTGTCATGTATACAGAGTGGTCCTGTGCCCAGAGGTGTCATGCTGACCAGATTGGATTTGCTTCATCATCGGAGAGGATATGATTCACAGGCTACTTTGGATCCATGTGCACTCAGCCTTCCAAACAGCTGCCTGCCCAGGAAATGAGGCCATTTGAGTGGATTTAAGTGCTAGATGAATTGTGGCTTCTGGACAGACCCATAGCACACAGAGGACTACTCTATTTTAGCTTTAGCCACTTCCTTTTGACCCTGTTCTTAGCTGGGCACACTGCAATCCATCAGCAATAGCCCCAGAGTTCAGACCAGCCTAATGTCACAGTCACAGGCCTGAGTGGCTGAGAAGGAAAATACCCGATTTATTTTTTTACCCCACTGACCCTCTCTGTCAACCCCATTGCGTTATGTACCTGACCTCAATGCATCGTTTTCACTCAGATCTAATTGTTCGCGCCGTAAAGGGCAGAAATTACAGCAGACAGTGCCAATGATACACGGTTATTATCCCATTACACACTGTTCTGTTGGAACTACTGAGGAATTCAGACGCTTATGCTTACTCAGCTTAAGTGTGTGTGAGCTGAAATAACCCCAAGCCGACGACATACAGTATTTTTCCTCGCCCCTATACTTAAGGCTAGGAAGGAATTATAACGTATCTGATCGTAGATCAGATGTGTCTGTCTATTTGACTGACATGATGAGAAGTGTAACTGTCCCTGAGTCAGCTTCTGTTCTGTGACCTAGCTGCGAGCAGTAACTGACAGAATGAACCCCCCACTGAGAGAGAGGTTCAAAGTCTCTCTCTATAGTGGCGGTCGTCGGATTGAGCAAATTATTGACAAGAACTGGATACCTTTCAAGTGGAAAGTAGGGAGCTGCGCGGGACATAGATCAAAACGGTTCGGCATTTGAGGAATTTGAATGTTCCCATCTCAACAATAAATAAAGAGGAGTGTCTGATAACCTGATTTGATTACGAGACTCCATGGCTGTCTCCATGTTGACCAAAATTACCTGAAGGAATGTCTCGTTTCCCACACGACTCTGCGAGGGTGAGCTTGACTGGCTCATGGTTATCATAATTTACAAAAGGACGAAACATCTGCACACACTGCACAATAAGCTCCCTACAGTATTTAGCATCAGGATGCCTTTCCCCTGACTGAATGCCTGTCTTTATACTGCACCTGCACCCAGTTAGGGTGGATGTGCACAATCCAGTTCACCTTCTCTGATGTTATAGTTCATTGAACAATGTTCCTCAAGCATGTGCGTTTTGTCATTTCACCCATGTTGACAGTCTCATTGTTTGAAATCTTTTTAACTTCACATGAAAGAGAAAGAGAAATAGAGAGAAATAGACGAAACCTGTCTTATTAGTATTTGGGGTGTGGCACACTGTGCTGGCACTGCACACTTTCATGGCTGCAAGTATGGCACCACTTCTTAAGCAGTGGTGTGTACAGTGCCGTGCACAGACATTTAGGTGCTCAAGTGAAAAAAAAAGGGCACCATGTGCAGCGCGTGGAACCGGCCGGTTGCCTTAATAGTGTGAGATTTATAGATTGTGGGGCCTAAATAATATATATTAGAAGGTTTTTATCAATTGATCAAATGTCACCATGGTCCACTTACTGTACAGTGTACAGTGTATTAAAAAAAAAAAAAACGTTTTTGTTTTTCTTCCCCAAAAGGGCACATTGCCAAAAGGGCCCTAGTGTCTATCTGTGCACGCCACTGCGTGTGTATACAAACCGTGGACAGATTGTGAAAGAAGCCAAAGGACTGATGATGGTGAACCGCCATTAAAGTCTCCGCTCCATGGTTACGGCCCTGGCTGTAAATGGCCAACACATTACACAAGGACTATATTTGTGTTCGCTTGGCTGTCTGGAGAGAGAAATACCAGCCTCACCCCGCTCACAGTGGCTGCACTGTCTCTGATAAGCATGACACAATGCTTCCCAAGTAACACTGTATCATGCACATGCTGATGCCTTTCTTTAATCAGTCTCCACTTATGTGCTCGCTTCTATAAGCTCAGTCCAGCGCTCCTGAAAAAGCGTGCATATTTGCTATAACTCCTGATGAATGCAGAGTGACAGGGCAATTTCAATGCGGGGCGTTTTATTTTCCACAAGGCGGACAGAGAACATTCCATGTGGTATTGAATGCAGCAGAGCAGGTGATCTTCATTGCACAGGTATGCTCGTGAGCGTTGTGCACACCCATTACTTTTAAGCTTTGGTATTGGGTTGGTGATCTGATCGCTCTGTTATTCCTTCCTAGAGTCTGGGGAGTGCACGGGTAAGCAATGGGACGTGGCTCAATGTCTTATCCTGTCTTTGTCCTTTGCAATGTTGTTGTCTTAAATAAGGGCTTGGCTGGGACTGGGTTGGACTTGTTAGCGTTACATAGATTGACACTTCTCGATGGTCTCCCATGCAGGAGCATTGTTGGTTTATTAATCTTTATTAATTCTAGGTCTGCAGTATCTGTTGGTTCTGTGCAAAAACACAAGCAAACTACAACGTTTTGACCATATTTCTTACCATAACTGTTGTTTATTTTGCATGGCATTTTCTTTTGATCTGTGGTTCTGCCTCTATTCCGGCACAGCCAGAGAGCCAGTGGGAACTCATAGACTTGAGTAATATTATCAGGTGTTGTATACTGATACTGGTGGATGTGCCAAAATGATTTGCGTTGGCTTTCGCTAAGTTGTTATTTGTCTAATATTTGAATATTAACGAGCCTTCGAAGCTTACGACTGCAACACGCCCTCTTTTTAAGCTCATGCCAAATAGAAGATACATAAAGTAACACTATGAGATAACATAAAACCGAATAAAACAGGCCCCAACAACACGGTAACATAAATCCCATTCCACGTACAGCACCACGTAATGTATAAGAGATCCCATAGTGATTTAACTGTTTATATGCGTGGAGGTATCAACTTTGATTGACGGATCCGGTGCGATGCAGAAGGTGCCTGTGTTAACATAGACCACAGAAGCTTGGGTTTCTCCCTTAGGGGCTTGAACTACTCGAGAATGCTGTCTGGTGTCTTTTAGACTTCCACTGGTGGTTGAACAAGGAAGGATGTAACAAACCCGTTGGTGATTGGTTGCCGGCAACCCGGCCTTCGACCTCTCCAGGAGTGTGGAGACGTGAAAGCTCTTGTAAAGCCAGCAAAGGTTGAGCCTTGTGACTCAAAGGGAGATGCTGGGGAGGAAGTGATGAGGAGTTCCTGCTAATCCGTCAAGCCGAATACTGTTCTGTCAAGACCGCTGTGTATCCAGAAGAGCGCGGGGTTAAAGGTGGGTGGGTTCACAGCCTCGGTAGATGTGTTTGCTTTCATGACTGAGCTGACAGTAGGCGATCCTTTCGCTCGATTGTCAAGGAACAAGGGTTCACGTTCAGGACCGTGAAATTATAATCGTTAAATAATTAAACCACCTTAAACCACATGCCGTCATAAACGTTGTGGGATTATGAGATGAACATGTTGACACGGGTTTCATTACAAAGGTCAACAACTCTTTTTTTTTCTTCTCCTCCTTGTTCCTAAGGTGCACGGAAATGAAACAAATGGGAAGAAAATTACACATTGTTTTATTTTAATATATATTAATTTTATCCCACAATTTTGTAACCCATTTTTCACCCCCGTGTCAATTATCTAATCCTAATGTGATCCTGGGCTCTACACACCCTTCGCCAACCTGGGGAGAGCAACGGACTTGAACTCATGCTTCCTTCATGCATTAGTGTCCAAGTTGCTCCTTTACACCTGACTTCCCTGGTTGGACGTAGCGCAAAATTGTTAAAATAAAATATATTCCTTTTAGGTTTTCTGAATAATCATAATCTGTATAATCATCGGGACAGACGGGCATCTAACTACTGTATATTCCACGCAAAGTGTTTTTGAAATATATTTTCATAGGAAGGTGAATTGAAAGATTGACCTATAATCTTGTGGCCTATGCGGGCGTCTTGCATGTTCAATGATCCCGGGTTTGTCTTTGTTCAGGAGTCGACAGTGTTATTCCTAGTCTGCCAAGTATAAAGTGCAAAACCTTGATCGTTGTCTTCCTTCATGTGAGTGCTCAGCTGATGCAGACTACTGCACTGCACAGCCCCGAAGCTGGCTGAAGAATAGCCTTCTTTATCCTCTGTTCCCCTTAAACAAGCCCTCGGCTATTACCACTAAACATAAATTAGCATTAGGTAACCAGTGCTGTGGTAATTTGGTCCGCTGTACACACCCTCCCTTTGGACCAGGGCTATAATTGTAGCTGTTGTGACTGTGTTCCAAGCCACACAAGAGGAGGTGGCTTTACCACTGCTCCCACTGCTTTTATTAGGGCCCATAAATTTGCAAGATGTGGAATTTGTGTGTACGTTTATTTCAATTTTCACTTGTGAAGTTCTGCTGCGTGATGGATCACCCTGGTGTGAAATGACGCACGTCTTGGTGGGCGGGTAGATCTCACTCTTAATCCACTCTGCTGCATTACGTCGTCAATGCTGACGTCTGTGAACCTCATGAAAGCAATAGCGATCATGTACATGATCGCTGTTGCATGAATAATGTGTTTTCAGTTGCACCTTTATCTACTTTCTCCCGGCTACTTTTTTCCGTCCCCCTGAGCACCTGTAGGAAATATGAATATTGTTTTTGATTGACATGCAATGCCGTCTCAGGCCTCGGAACAGAATGTTCACTAGATGCTCAGCAGGTGCTCCCAACTTTACGTGTGCATGCTGGGAAAAAAACTGGCTACAGGATACCCAAGTACTCTTATGGTAAAAGGGCATGTGTGACTATTGTATTACTGCATGATGGGAGGAATGTGTAGCATGAAGCTGTGAAGTATATAGCCATAAATCTCCCTCTGTCACTGTGGTTAGGTTAGTGTAGCACCTTATCGCAGTCACTAATGCCTTTTAAATAGATTACAGTGTGGGGGCCCCCGGAGCACGTGGATTGACTGTCTATACCTGTGAGACTCCGGTTAGCCTGTGGGCTCTGTTGCTGTATTTTCCTTTTTTACCGGAGTAAAAGTGAGCTGGCATTTCACTGGGAAAGTGATTTAATGACACCCAGGTCAATCGCCAGACCCAAGAATAGGACTTCTATATAGGCTGACTCTTGAAGCTGTGACAGAGAAGAACTTTTTTTAGAGAATCATTTGTTGAACTGTTATTTATCCGTTAGTAATTTCTTATATCGGTAACGGCAAGAGCTCTTTCTGTATCACCAATTATTTTTATGGCTTCATGATTTTGTGATGTTAGTTAGTTGTTACAATATACACTCTATTACACAGATTTAACTAATGTGAGAGTTCACAATGTCTTGTATTCAGCTTTGTGGGGATATCTGGAAAAAACACTGTGTGTGCGTGTGTGTGTGTCTATGCGTGCATGCGTGCATGTGTGTGTGTGCAATGTTTGTGCGTGCAATCCGTGCGTGCATACACGTGCGTGTGTGTATTCCCTCAGCCTTTGTGTTGTTGTGTGAGGCAGAAGGGGTGATGCACTCTGGATTGTGCTCTGAGTTTCCAGCCCTTTCACTGCTCACAACACAGAGCCCTCAAAATGCCCTCCATTCTTTTATTGTGGTTTAAACCTCACAAACACACCTGTCCCTTCTGCTCTCTCCCACAGGCATCAAGAGACCAACCGGAGGCTGAAAAATGTGAGTGATTTTTTTTTAGTTTTTTTAGAGATTAACCAAATATTTTTCAAGAAATCTCTAAAAAGAGAATACCAGCACTCACGGAGATGCATGTCCTTTAAGGCACTTTATTCGTTTATATCAATATTATTAATATAAACGAATAAAGTGCATTAAAGGACATGCATTTCCGTGAGTATTCTTTTTTTTTTTCTTGAAAAGTTAACTTTCCTCGACCGTGCACCTGGCAAGAATTGAGACGAATTGGAGTCGTGCAGGCCTTAGATTAACCAAATATGAAAAATGTCCTTCAAAAAACAGTTATGTGTAGGGCAATATTGTATGAATGTTATAAGTCAATGGCAGGACTATAACACGGTATTCTACTCGACTACAGAATACCACATTATTTAATTAAGAACTATAGATTTATAACTTTTACTCATAGCATAATAGTTTTTTGTAATACTTTCTCCAATGAAACATTTGACATCAATGCTTCATCAAGGAGGGTTTCTTCCGAGAGCTCCAGCTGGAAACTATTGCCATTTAAATGATGGTGGGGCTAAGTTCATAAAACAAAATCAGAATCATAAAATAAAACCAGAAACGTATGGGCGGGGCCTCAGTTGTGTTTATTATTGTCTCAGTAGTACCTGACCTGTCCATCCCCCGCACTACTCACACAAACAAACAGTAAACAACAGACCGTTCTGGATGCCGGGCCAGCAAACAAAGAGCATACCGTAGTGTACACTGCAAAATACAAAGTTGTTTATGTAACTCTGAAAGTGTGGGAAATGTAAGGATTTGACCGTGCGGTATATACTGTGCACGACATGACCTGCCAGAACAGGACTATAACGATATATAACGATAACCACCCTAGCGTTTACACTTTGGAACAACACAGTGAGCACAGACAGAAGAGTGAGTGAGTTTCAAGCAAACCAAACATACAATACAGTACGTGTTGGCTGATGATGAGCTACTGTAGGCTAAGCCTACTAAGGCTTTATCCCTCCGTGTATAAGTGCACAGGGCGTAGACGTTAAAATACTCAACTCTGAGAGTCTTCAGAGTTACGAATGGATAAATGACACCTCTTTACTGTGTACAGTTCATGCCATAGGTTGTAAGACTACTGTATGTAATAACTTAAGCATTCTTTTTTTTACTCTACAGGTGCTGATTACCGTATACTGGCTGGGTAGAAGGGCTCATTGTGACCCATTCTATGATGGACCTTACCTGAACCTCAAGGCATTTGAGGGATTATTGGGAACAGCACTAGCCAAGGTAACCGAGCCAAAATACTGTATAACAAGACATCTGCCTCGTCTTATACAGCACGTGTGCCAAGAACAATAATTAATCTGCGAGAACGAATGAAATGAATGAAACCGTCTTTTTTTTTACAACTGCTGTACATTTTCTTTATCCTTCCTGGTATGTAGACTATGTTTGTGGCGGAGGGAATGGATGTGATAGGCTGAGGAGGAGGGCCTCAGAATGCTGGCCACTGAAACCATAGCTACGTTATAAGTCATAAATGAGCCGATCCCTCGACTCAGCTATTTTAATCTTGTTTACCGCTTTGGCAGACAATTCAAAAATCATGCTACACATGTTGAAAATAGCCCTTTGCCTCAGTCAAGACGCCCTTTCGCCAGCCCCTTGTCGTGCCAGTGTTGAATTTGACACGTTGTTTACACTCAGATTTATAGGTTTGCACGGCGTGTTGAGCCCCTGTAATTCCACAGCGTTTTGGGGCTTTTCCATAATGGCAGTTGCTTACGACACGTCTTGTTACGTTTATCTACGATAATCCAAGTTCACTGGAGCAGGGTAAAGCTGAGCTTAGTTAGTGGACTCGTGCTGTCTGCCAGGACTCGGTGGAGATCACAGATCTGAGCACGTCTTTTTTTTTGCCCTTTGAAAGTGGCTGACGAGTCTTCGCATGTTTACAACCAACCCGGGCTAAAGTGGCTCCACCATGGCTTGTTTGTGTGTTTATGCAACGCCCCTCTTTTAGGGGTGGTAAACACAATCATCTAGACTGAGGACATGGGTAACAGCGCTGTTTGTTTCCAGTTAGATGACAGTGAATAGAAAACAATGAGGTATTGCAGTTGAAATTGCAGCATGTGTTGCCCGTTGCGCGCACACACAGCGCCTGTTTACAGTCACTGATGGTGAGTCTGCAGGAATGACCAGACTTCACACTCCACATGGGACATCCGTCTCTCTCTCTCTCTCTCAGACGCACGCACGCGAGTTGAATGCTGTAATTGGCATGCTACTAACTGACTGTGTTTGTGTTTGTGTGCGTGTGCGTGTGCGCGTGTGTGTGTGTGTGTGTGTGTGTGACTGTGTGTGTGTGTGTGTCTCAGGCACTCGAGGATTCATCAAGCCAGAGAGGCAGCAGTGTCAGAGACAGTGGTTTTGGAGACAGCTGGTACTCGGAACGAGAGGAGCTGTTCCAGCTGAGAGGAGGAGGAGGAGGAGGAGTATTCGGAGGAGGAAGAGGAGGAGGACGCAGGAGAGAGGACTCCCTGGACAGTCTGGACTCTCTGGGCTCCCGACCCCACAGCGTCTCATCTGACACCACACTTAAAGGCAGCAGTGAGGGTAGGAGCACAACTGCCAATCACGACCATGCTCTCTCACACACCACACACACACACACACACACACACACGCACACACACACACACACTATGCATGCACTCTCACGTACATGCATGCGCGTTCACACGCCCGCTCGGAACATCCGACGAGTCGAGTTGTTGAAACCCTTTTTTAATTTTATTTGTTATATTTTACGTTTGAGGCTTGGTAAAACAAATGTTATAGTGACATATCTTTGGACCATGCTTGGTCTTTGGCTGTTGTACTTCTACTGTACAGTTGCGTATGTCTTTTAAAAATCCTGAGCAGAACTGACTTGCTGAATGTGTTTGAGTTACATTCAGTTTGGGTTCAGTCCAAGACTCACCCAGCATGTGTTGATGCAGGAAATGTACTTGTCAGTGACTATGCTAATTTGGGTCAGAGTATAAAGAGCTTTCCAGGATTTCAGCTTTTTTCTTTCATAAAATATTTGTAAAAAGTAAAATATGCCATTTCAGAGCCAGAAACCAAACTCCCACATGTGAAAACAAATGCCTATCGCCACCTAGTGGTTTGTTGTTGTAAATTATTTCCACCTAGGAAAATTCACCAGGTTCAACTAAGGAGAACTAATATTTAAACATAATAATAAAAAAGGAAGAAAAAAAAAAATCAGCTGATGAGGGGTTTAATTTTCCTTTGAGAGAGAGAGCGGAGAACAGGACTTTTGCTGGGAAAGTTCCTCAGCAATTAGAGAGTGACTGCTCCCCCTGGGTGAGAGGCCGGCGAGACATTCCACAGTCTTCCACACAGTCTTGTAAATGAGGAGGCCTCCATTCTCCACCAACACCCCTCTGTTCCCGCTGCAGACTCATAGCAGGAGGAACAACACACTAGTCTGCTCACTGGACCTCCACTGTCTCCCCCTATTATCACCCTACTGCCTATCACTAAACTTGACCACTTCCCCCATTTGTAAAAAAGCTATTTTACTGTACACCTGCCACCCTCCTCCTCCTCATCTCCACTCCTCGTCTCCCCTCTCTGCTCCAGGTTGTTGCAGCGACGCGGAAGCAGACTCCCTCTTCAGGATGGCGGAAAACAAAGAGTCCATCAGTTACCGCCGCTCTGCGGTCGTCGCGCCCAAGGCCGCCACTCAGTTCAACCAGTTCCTGCCCACCAAGGACAAGGTCTCGGCCTACGTGCCGGCTCCGCTGAGGAAGAAGAAGGCCGAGCGCCACGAGGACAGCCGGCGCAGCTGGGTCGGTCCACAGTACACGGAGGAGGACGGCACGTTCACCAGGTACGGGTCACACTTCGCATCATGGCTCTCGCTCACACGGTGCTGTAGAGTGTATACAAAATGTACCCGATCTGGTCCATTTGGTTACATGTAGACACTCTTGGTGGGTACATGCAGGAGTTACGTCACTCCTCTTCGACTTTAGTCCCAGTTTGTGCCACACAAGTCAACTTAGTGCTCCTACCCGGCGATGCTTCTTCTTTGTACCATTGCATTATTGAACTTCTCCTCTCCTCCCACTGTCGTTGTGCTGTGTGTGTGTGTGTGTGTGTGTGTGTGTGTGTGTGTGTTGCTGCTGTGAATGATGTCTCCATGGCCGTTGTGCTCTCTGTTGTGGTCATGTTTTGTTTTGCGATCACTCACTCACTCATGGAAACGACGACGTCAAGTGAGTCGGCGCGGCCGTCTTGGGACTCCCGCGACGCCCCCAGAGCGTCCTCCCAGAGCTCCCTGCAGCCCGCGGCCCACCTGCAGTGGGTGTACGAGTACGAGAGCGGCAGCGACTCGGACTCGGACTCCCGGCCGGACCCCGACCTGGTCCTGGACGACCTGGCCGGCAGACGCTTCCAGAGCCCCTCCCCCGCGCCCCCCACTAACTTTGCCGTTCCCATGCCGAGTCCAGCGGTGGCGGCGGGGGCGGCGGAGGGGCGGTGTCAGGCGGGGGGGCAGAGAAAGGGCCCCTGGCCCAAGGTCACTATGACGCCAAAGGTCGCCCCCCTTCAGCAGAACGTGACCTTACTCAGGTCAGCGCAAACCACGACACGGCGCGAGAGAGTGGCTTTGGATTTGCCTGCTTGATGAGGGTTCAGATTCAGAGAGTGCTTCTCTTACCTTCAGTTTGCATGGTTATTGGTAACCATAACCATGAGCAAAAGGCCTTTTGGCCTAGTGTGCCGTTTCTAACCGAGCTGGAAGTTTTGTCATCGCTTTTGTTCTCTTTTGTTTGTTTGTTTGCTTGCGCATTGATTTACAGTATGAATTGTTTTGCTTGAGCTTGAGGTTCAGCAAGTTTATTTGCCCCTTCAGAGTTTGATGAGCTGCTGAGTGGTTTTTGCAGTCATGAAGCTTCTTGAATGGACTTTTCCTTGTTTATTTTTTGCCATTTTTTATTTTGGTTTGGAGTTTTTGTGTTGGTTTCCTAACCCTTCGAATGCTCTCACTGGAGAATGTTTGCAAACCTCAGGAACAGACACTCTGCTCCTTGCTGTGTTGACTGGTGTGGTGTACTTCCTGATATAAAAAAATATATATATCTTTGACCAGTTTGAATTGGCTGTCCTTTGAGCACAGCAGAGACCACTGTGGCGCCCCACAGCCCACCCAGCAGGACTCGGCGGTGAGGATGGACCCCCGCCGGCCCATGTCCGCCGACCAACGCCGGCCCATGTCCGCCGACAGCCTCTTCCGAGAGCTGATGTACGACGACTCGAGTGACGACGACGAGGACGACGACGTGGGCTACGGCGACCCCGTTCACGACGACCTCTATGCCCGCAAGGTGGGCCTCACCGCGGCCCAGTCCGCCAGCAACACGCCCTACGACAAGTTCTTGCCCAAGTTCTGGACGCCCGAAGAAGACATTCACATACAGAAGATTAAGCTGGGCTCTCAGAGGAGGCCCTGGTACAAGAAGATGCAAGGCTTCAGGTGTGTGACTGGCTGCGGCGCAAACAAACAACGGTGTGAGATATACAGTCCATGCCGTAGATATATATATATTAGTGATATATATCAGATAGCTCTCCCTGTTCATTCCGTCTGCATGCTGTAGCCGTCATCGGCATGCACTGCAGGAACAGTCTGTATGTGTTCCACACATACAGTGTGGAAGCGTATCATCATATCAATATCGGCAATGCGCAAAATGTTCATGTCGAGGGAAGATAACATACAGACAATCTCCAGCATTGAATTAATTAAATGTTACCTACTTCAGTTCCCACTATTTAAAATAGCTTCCTTGCTTTCATATTAACTTTTTTTTTTTTCTTCTTGTGGACTAATGCCACCCTCTTGCATGCTACTTTATGTCAACCTCGGTTATAAGACTTAAATTCCTTTTACTTCTTTCGTTTTACTGTATTCCCCTATATGGATTCTCCCCATCTGACCTATGTTTCTTTCTTTCTTTCTTTCTTTTCCCTTTCTCTCCTTCCCTTTCCCTGTAACTTGACCTCCCCGCTCCACCCCACCACTCCCACATCCCCGTATCCACCTGCTGCCTTCCCGTCCTCCTCCTCTCCTCCTCCTCCTCCTCTCCTCCCTGTCGCCGGTGTCTGTGTAGCCCTAAGAAGTCGGGCACGTCCTCTGACGACTCAGACTGTGACGTCAGTCCTTGGCGTTCCTCGGCCTCCTCCCCCGCAGGCCCCTCCTCTCCCTCTCACTCCCACACACCTGAGACTTCCGCCCACACCACCACCACCCGTGTTGTGGGGAAAAGGTCGATACAGCTGCATGACTGTGACGATGCAGGAATGTTCTAGAGAGCCATGCTGATGTAATAAGAGCAATATGAAGGGCTCTTACTGTGGGGCAGATGTTTTCTAATGAGCTGCCCTCCCCCCCTAACATACTAATGACAACAATCACAAAACTGTGCCACTGATGTCGCCTTAACACGCTTGAGAAGACAGCTTTGCTTGCACAGACTTTGTTGGAATAAAGGCTGCACATACTTTTAGTGCGTTTTCTTTTTTTTTAGATAATATATTAGCTGCTATAGCATCACGCAGAGTGATTATTGAATCCTCGTTTGATCAAATTTAGTGTATTTGTGATCAAATATCACCACTTTGCCTGCTCGTTTTTTATCCCTTCCTCCTTTTCTTGTTTCTTTCTGTACTTTTCCGGTTCACATGCATGCACTCATCATCTCTCTATCCTTCTCTTTTCCTCCTTTTCCCACCCTCCTCCTTTCCCACCCTCCCAGTCCTCACATTCAGCTACACCCCGCCCCCCTCCTGCTACCTGAGCTACAGTCCCCTAAGTTAGAGACCCAGCTCCCTCTGGTGTTTGCCAAAATGGACCCCACCTCGGGTCCCAAACTGGTCAAATGTGAGAAGCGGCCCCTCCTGGGCCGCCAGGACCCCAAAGAGCCCCCCGACCCCGTCGACTACGACGGCCTTCTCCCCGACCTGGAGAACGACGACATGTTCACCCGGCGCACGCTGGCCTTCCAGTCCAACGCCGACATGGCCGTGATGAAGACCCGTCTGTGCGCCCAGCGCACGCCGCGCCACCTCTACTCCTCCGACCCGGAGCTCAACATCGTGGTCCAGCCGCACCGCGGCGGCGGCGGCCTCCTCCTCGGCGGCGACATCAAGGACCGGCTGGAGTTCCTCCCCGACATCGAGCTGGACGACGTGGCGTACCGCGCCACCGCCGCCGCGCACGCTCAGCCACAGCGGTGGCGGCCGCTCTCGGGCGACAACTACGCCCCGATGTCGATCCCGGAGCCCTGGGCGCTGCCCCCCAACCTCCAGGCCAGGCTGCTCTGTCCCCCGTGCCCTTTGAACCACGAGAAAGGAGTGGATAAGAATCGGGAGGGGGGGGAGGAGGGGGAGGAGGAGGAGGAGGAGGTCCGCCTCAAAAGCGACGACATGCTGCTCCGTAAGCTAGGCGGCGCCTCCGTCCTCGCTCAGGGCGGCTCGCCGAGGGGCAACCCGATGACGCCGTCGCTGCCGACGTCCTGCAGCGAGGGCGACCTGCTGAAGATGCGGGCCATCAGGGAGGCCAGTCAGCTGAGGTTTAAGAGGAAGCTGTTGTTGGAAAGGCTACTAGCTCTCAGATCGGAGGAACGAGTCTAGTTGTTTTCATGTTTTACGGTGCCCCCCCCTCCCGTTACTTTTATTGACACTGCAGGTTGTGTCTTTTTCTTTTCCTTTCTCCTTCCCTTTATTGATTCCTTTTCATTCTTTGTGTGAGAGCTCCCCTGGTGACATCTGGCTCTTACTGGAGCTGAAGTTGCATGCATGTTGTTGTTGTTGTTGTTGTTGTTATACCCTGTCGTGGAATGGTGTCAGAGATGGGGGGGAATCTTTACCAGTCAAAGCACTTCCTCCTGCAAAAGCAGGTGCCTTCCACACTCCCTTAAATCTATAATATATCTAAAGCTATAGGAATATCGAAACACAAATATCCCAGTGGAGGAAATGTAGCAGACTGATTGATGTACATCATATTACTTGATCATTTTATTTTCGTGTTTGGTTTGATGTTGCCTCTGAATTGTGAAAAAATAATATGCATTTTTGCTGACCGGGTCGATTGTATCCAGCCTTCACGTGGCCTTTCGTTATAGAGCGTATGCGCGTGCATAACGCGAGTGGCAGATCGAGTGGCAAAGTGTGTTTGACTTTGTTTAACCCATTTTGGGCGGGCACCCCTTTCTGGTGATTTAAACATCACCTATGAGCTATGAGCTTGTAGATCTGCTATGAGCTTGTAGATCTGCTATTTTTGAAAAATCGTTTTTATTTTTATTTTAAGGTCAGACCTAAATGGGTTAACATGGTTTAATGCAATCAGATAGGACCATTCTGTTTGGATGCATGGGGCTGTCAAAGGCCAGAAAGCAGTTTTTTGCCACTCATTAGGCGTTCCTGCATAACCTCCGCATATGATGGTGATGTCATCACGTGCATACCCTCTATATTTACATTGTACATTGTACAGTGTATAATCTCTCCCTGTTATTGTACAGTGTACAATAACAGGGAGAGAAATGCGAGGCACCCTCAGTGGATATCCTTACTGTACATGTACACCCACTGCTGCTACCGTGTTTCTGTCTTTTGAAGTGTTACTGTTCAAACGGTCTTTCATTGTTCTCTGAGCACAATGACCAATAAAGTATATCTTTCTAAGATGTACAGTACATACTGTACAAACGCAATTTGCATGAATTCTCACAGGATCTATACCACCCAAGTACATTTCTGATGGGGAAAAACAGATTGTTTTGGTTTTCATAATGTTCTTGTTTTCTTCTCCCCTGGACTGAATTTGCCTGTGAATGGAACAATTTTTTTTGTCCAAGCTTAATAAAAGAAAAACCTCAGACTTCAAGCTTTTGTGATGGAATGCATTGGACCCCGCAGCCTCTCCATAGCACAGGTATTAGAACAGAACAAACTGTTGTTTCCTTTGGAGTGAAGGGAACTTCACACTTGACATGGAAAGCTGATGTAATGTGCCCGTAATAGTGTAGAAAGCTTTACGGTCTAATAGGCCAATTTTAAACCAGGAAATGCCTGAATGCACTACATCAAGCAGAGTCATCATTACATGTACTCTACTGAGATTTCCCAATGCTCAGCAAGAAGATGAAAGTTAATCTCCATAGGAACATGGAAACACATCTATACCACAGAGACATGTGAACGTGCGTGTGTACACAAACACACACACCTGTGCGTGCGTGCGTGCGTGCGTGCGTGCACACACACACACACACACACACACACACAGCAGCAATTTAACCTGGCCTGAGGCCATCTGGATTTACTTCCCTTTATGGAAAGCTGTGTTTCCAATTACGTCAGATTATGTCAGAGTATGTTGTAGAGAGGGGAACCACTGGTTCAATGAAAAAAAGTTGTATAACTTAAAAATAAAGCTCCAGAAATGACCCTTTCACGCAACATCTTCAGGAGCTATTAGCACAGGCTTATACTTCTGTCCATATACACCTGAAACTCTTTACATTATATACCTGAAACACTGTTCAACACCAAAACAGAGAAAGTCCAGACCAGGGAAATAATAATCTTTGATCTTGGATTTGCTTTGGAGATGGAATGCTGGTTTTCCTAATTGACCTCTAGTCAGGGAGTCCACGCTCTTCTTGACCTTGATCTTAAAGTAACAGCGGTCCACCCTCGGGGCAACACCGACAGCAGTCGGAACTCGCACCGTTTTTAGATTGTGACCTTTTTTGTCTGTGTGGTTCTCTTTGGTTTCCTAGACTGCTCCAAAAGCGTGATGGTAGCGACGGGTGAGTTGATGCGGGGTCTCAGGAATGTGGCTACTTTTGCGCGTTTGCTCTGCCCTCTGCAGTCGTAACCACCGCCACACCACACCACAGCTCCTGCTTTTGTGTTGTTGTTACTTGTTGCTGCTGCTCTCACTGTCTAGTTTGCTAAAAGCGCTGACGCACAAGTTTGGCTGTATGGCACGGGGCCAAGTGGGGACGGATGGGGTATTGCTCTACAAAGCGCTATTGACAAAGCAACAAAGTGAGGCGTGACGATGCATACGGCACCAATACACACACAGGGACAACTGCCCAAATACAGCTACAGTACTGTATGTCCCAGTGAGCGTTTCAGTCAATGTTCCATATAGCTGCACCTCCTCTCAAATACTCTCAGAACACTGATAGCACTTATGTGGAATGCATAAACCTTTTACAGGTGAGTGACAGCGAGCACTTTGACACCCCCGAAAGCTTCGTAATGCTGCTGTGTTTTTGCATGAAGGGGATGGTTTATAGCCCGTGAATATACACCGTACTGTACTGTACTGCAGCATGTTGTCCTGTAACCCATTCAAGCTTTCGTGTGGTTGACCCGTGTGCTGTGTTTGTGCACTAACACCTTTACACAGATGACATATTATTAATAACCTGGCTAACGCAAAACACGTCGATGCCATTGACTCTAGAAGACGTGGTATTGTTCAACACCTTGTATGACATAAAGTATTACACTTCTCACGCTGCATGAAAATGACCTGTTGTGGAAATAAACACTTCACATCACATCACACCTTTCGCACGCATTTGCTTGCCGGTTCCCTGATCTTTCCAAAACTTGCTGTCCCGTCTACCATACTCTCCGTCCCTCCATCCCACCAATCACAGGAGCAAGTCCATGAGTGACATCCAAGTGGACCCGGCCGTCCTGCGACAGGTGCGCTACGAGGAGCTGCAGAAGCTACGCGAGACGGTGAAGGAGAGCGACGACCAATGGCAGGATGTGAGTATAACCACGCTGAAGCCTCTGATGAATTCATACTTAGTTGTGTGTGTGTGTGTGTGTGCGTGTGTCACGTGCCGAATATACGGCAGCTCTACAAGCCGATGCGACGCGTTTGTGAGGTCGTAGATTGGCTATTTTCAGCATTTTTAAAACCCATTCTGACCTGAGATCAGATTCTAAAAATGGTCTTCTACATCCTGGCGGTTTTCTGAAAAAGCTATGTTTCTATGTCAGTGGGTTCTTCGATTTTTCGAAAATATATACCTACACGCTCGTCGCTATGAGCTTGTAGATCTGCTATTTTTCAATAGCTAAAGCATAACATAATGCTAACACCAAAAGGGGTTCCCGCCCCAAAATGGGTTAACATCCATAAAACACACACACACACACACACGGTACAATACACCTGCAGGATCCCCGTTTGTCACCTATAGCAGCCTCCTTGTATCTCCAAATCAAAACACCTCTCGTTTGTCGTCAACTGTTGAATATACCTGTGTATAAGCTGACCTTTTTTGCAAGGAGGCGAATAATGAAATAGTGTACCCAGAAATTGAAAACTAAGTGCACTCTATTTACTCCCATAAAGAGAACAGGTGTTACGGCGCAGCCGGGAGAATGGCCTATAGTGGCCACGGGGGTGAAAGCAGAGCTGTTTATATACAGAAGGCAGAGAGAGAGAGAGAGAGAGAGGGAGAGACAGACACTGATTAGAGAGCGACACTGCCCTCTGGCTATGGATTGCCCTCGTTCCAATTTCCACTCAGGAATATATTGTGCAATGACGATGCCGTGATGTAATGTCTAGAGATGATAACCGAGACGTCTAGCAATGCTTGCTAGGATAGATTTAATTAGGATAACGCTATATCCCTAAACAACATCCGCTGGAAATGCGGCGCACCTTGGGTGCCAGAAACCTCCTCCTTTCGAAAAGGAGGCCAAGCCTATCGCTCCAGTTTTGAAGGAGGCTGGTTCGTCCGCTCCGTCATGCTCACTTAAAGTCCTCTTCAGATAGATGTATTAATAATGCCTTTTGTCCACATGTAGTTACTATGTGGACACGTCAATCGGTGGTCTCTGATAGCACGGTGTCATTGTAGAATAATGGAGTCTTAAAAGCGGCATTTAGGTCAACAGAGTCCCAACACTCGGGGGACCTGAGCCGGGAGGAGCCTAAAGCACACAAATAGAACACCTTCAAATGTAGCCCTTTCTCCCTCTCTCTCTCTCCGTCCCACTCTTTCTCTCCCTTCCCCTTCTCAACTTCACGTCAATTCTGTGGCGTTAAACCAGCTCAACAGATTCCTTCCATCGTCCATGTTAGGTTGAACGTGGGCCGAGTTTCAGTTTGGTTTTCATATACGGTCCATATTTCTGAGATGGTGGTCTGGGTCTCGTGTCTCTTCTGCAGGACCTGACCAAATGGAAGAACCGACGCAAGAGTGTCAACTCTGATATCGTGAAGAAGAAAGAGGAGCGGGAGCAGGTCGTTGAGCAGGTCGCCGTCACCAACAGAAGGTCCAAGACCTTCAAGGAAATGCAAGAGGGGAGGTATGGAAAAAACACTGGATGATGTGCATGAGCGAACTGAAGAATGTTGCAATGGTTGCAATTTTGGTATGTCTGCTCCAAACTATCTGTTCACAGTTGTTTTTAGTTGCTTTTACCTAATGGCACCAGGAAACTAATTCAATTAGTTTATTCAAGTTTACTTTAATACAAACTTTGCTTCTTTTTTTTTAATGACATAAAAAAGAAAAGAAAAATCAGCTTGTGCAAGGACCGCAGTGGACCTGTGGTCAGAGACATCGAATGGACTAACTCTAATTGTCCCCTCTCTAGCCAGTGTGAAAGCGTAATCTAATAGTGACTTATAACTCGCCTCCCTGCCTGCCCCTTTCTCTTTTTGCCCCACCTCTCTCTCTGCCTGCTCTCTCTCCCTTTTCATCCCGTGTCCCTCGTTCCGCTCTCTCCTCCCTTTCACTTGTCCCCCTCCCAACTCCAATGCCTGCTCACCCCACCCCTGTACTCTTTGTCCCACCCTGTCCGTCCTTCATTTACCTGTTACTGCCCGTCCTATACCACTTACCCTCCCCCCCTCCCCCCCTCCCCCCACAGAGTGGGGACTAGAGACAGAAGTTCCATTGGCAGTCGTCTCCAGAGCTCTCTCTCTCACCTGGCGGACGACGAGGAGGACGTGTTTGACCGCCCCGTCCCTTCCGCCCGCACCTACGCAGTCAGGAGCAACACCATCGACGTTCCCTACTCCTCCTCCTCCTTCGCGGACCGTCCCCGCCTGTACTCTGACCCCTCTCTGACGGAGGAGGACCCTCCCGCCGCCGCGCCATCTACCGACAACAGGGCTGCCTCCCCTCCTCCTCCTCCCACCACACGGGAAGTTGACATTGTGGAAAGTCCTGCTGGCAGCGACACCACCACCACCACCACCAGCACCACCAGAACCACCAGCACCACCTCCTCCTCCAGCAGCTATACCTCCGTCCCCAAGCTCCACCCTCCAACCGCTGCACCTACAGAGATGAACACCGGGCCAGCGCTGCTGGAGCACACCACCAGCACGGCCAAGTCGCAGGAGTCCTCCAGTGCCGCCGCCCCCGCCGCGCCCCGCCGCGCCTTTCAAACGGCGCCGGAGGCAGCAAAGCGCCCCTCGGCGGGTAGTACTACGCGGAGCCCCGAGAGCGAGCCCCCCCCCTCCCCCGGTTCCCTGTACAAACAACCACCGACACAGTACAACTCAGTGGAACCCAAGCCTCCCGGGGTGTATCGGGTTTCCGCCTCCCTCCCCAGGAGCTACCAGAGATCGGATAGCGCGCGCCTCACCTCAGTCGTCGCGCCCAGGCCCTTCGGGACCCAGTCCACCCGCATGGCCTCCCTTCCCCGAGCCGTCACCGTGAGTACACTTGATTGTTGCGCGGCTAAAGATAACAAGTACCTGTACTTCTATCCCAGGTCTGTTTTAGGCTGAAGGGCATCTAGCAGGCAGGCTGGGACACTTATGTCTGTATTTGACATTAGGAGAAACTTGTTTTTTTCAGGTGTGTTATAGTGTCAACTATTGGGCTGTACAGTAGAGTAACTCAAAATTAATATCTGATTACTTTGTAAATAATGGACGAAGATAACGTTATTTCTTACTATACACTGTCTACAGAACTAACTCACTGCATATATAAATTATTGTCAGCTTTAAATAGGCCTACGTTATTCAGACAAGTACTTGAATGTCTAACTGCATTTCATGTACACATGCATTTATAGTACAGCACATTTACCGTGTAGTTCATCTCTGTCTTCACCGCCTGAAACACCTTGTATTACGATGAAAAGATTATACGATTAATTCCCGTGTCTTTTAAATTGGAACGTTGCACCCAGCCATGTCTGTACTTAATAATAATAACCGCTCTTCGTTCCCTCGGGGGGCGGGGGGAGCAGATGGACGACCCTCACATAAAGCGCGTGAACGGCGATGTGAGCGTCTCTACGACGAAGTCCTCCGTGCCGAGCCGCTACCACCAGTTCATGACCTCCGAGGACGAGGCTCAGTCTCACTCCAGCTCGGCGCTCGGCAGCAGCGAGGACGAAGAGGAGGAGCAGGAGGAGGACGGCGGCGAGAGCGGAGAGCGAGAAGGCGTCGGCGCCACAGAGCAGCAGAGCATTTCACCCGTCCCTGCTGTCCCCCAGGTCAGGAGCCAAGCCCCGGTCAGTCCCCCCGCTCCTCCGGCCAAGGATACCACCAACCAGGTGCTTGAATTGATTACAAACCGTTGACAAAGACACGTCGGCTCTTATACTGTAGACTGTGATAATATAACCCTATGTGAAAGCGGAGCTTGAACGCTGAATACATGATTTTTTTAGACACGGCTGGTGTTCAAATGTAAATACAAAACTGTTGAACTAAAGGCTGCACAACACACACACACAACACACGCACATGCACACACACGGCAGCTACACTGTAGGTACAGTACAGCGCAGGATCCAAGCTTGGCTGTATTAGACAGACATAAATCATTCATACATACAGAGGAGGAACAATGGCTCTGCTTTCCTTGGCTCTGGAGAGCCTAACGAGGCTAACCAGCACAGGCCTGCTTCCACACAGAACCTGACATGCCGGCTCCTCCTCCTCCTCCTCCGGAGCAGCTAGAGAGGAAAGTTATGGAAATAGGAAAACACTGAAGTGTGTCATATTAGACAGATGGAGTGTGTCTGTTCATGTCGGTTCTGTGAAGCACTTTGTAACAGGGATGTTTAAAATATATATATTCACTCTGAGTGTGTGTGTGTGTGTGTGTGTGCGCGTGTGTGTGTGTTCTAGGAGAGCTACTGTGACATGCGCATTAATCTGAATCAGAAACCCAACAGCAGCCGAGACTTTGGTTTCCAGGCCGACTGGGACTCGACCGGGGCTCACGTGTCGTCCATCCAGACAGGTACACTTTGCTTAACCCATTTAGGCCTGAGAAAATGTCTTTTTTTAAATGTATTCTTTTCTGGAAAAACCTCATGTTTCTATATCAGTGGTTCTCAATATTTCATGTCAAGAACCTCAAAAATTATATGTATTTGGCCGCCGACCCCCCCATCTGAAAATATGTCATTCCAGGGACCTCCCCAGAAGCAAAGATTTGAGCAAAAAATGTTCGCTCTGAAAGAATATATTCAAACATTTGGGCCACATTGTCACGATTTTGTGAAATCGATTTTGTTTAAGCCTCCAGGAAAATCCGTGTTGAGGTTCTTACCATGGCCTGCCCCTGCTCAATCATGATTGGCGGAAGGCCCCTCTCTATTCTGATTGGATGAAGGCTGGGCCACCTAGCCAAAAAACGAAACCTACGTTTAACTGGGGGAAGGGAGGAACTCCTTATATGGTCAGCACACTCTCTATAGTAGGGAGGATTATCACAACAACAAAACAATTGAATATACCTTTGACGTCTGAACACAACACAAATGTCATTACAACAAAGAAGAAGAAAGGGACTAGCCATGAATTGAAAAACGGGGAACAAAATTTGCTTTCCAATTTCATTCTTAATATTTTATACCAAAGATTCCACAACACTGGTCCAGCATGGCTCAGTGGACAGTCGACTCGCAAGAGTAAAACTACCCAAAGCGACTTGTTGTTGGGTTTAGAGATACAGTGGTAGCAGTGTTGATTTCGTCAACTAAAACTATGACGAAAAATGTTCGTCGTATACTTTTTTCACTGGCGAAAACGAAATAAAAACTAAGCTATGATGACAAAAACTAAGACTAAATGTATTGGCAATTTCGTCAACAAAACTAGACTAAATTGTTAGGGAGGGACTAGTGGGGAAGAGATCCAATATAGAACCAAAAGATATGTCATTTTTATGTTTGGTTGTGCTTGGGTGTTGCAGATTTACAAGCTCACAACGTGATGCGTTGTGAGCTTGTAGATCGGCTATTTTCAGCATGTAACCAATCGTAAAATCGGCCATTATAACGCCACCATCTTCATCTCCGGTCTTCTTCTTCAGTCTAAAAAAAAACGTGACCACATCACTCCCATTTTAGCTGCTCTTCACTGGTTACCTGTTGGTTTCAGAATACCGATTTTAAGATTTTACTTACACTGTGTATAACTTTTAAAGCTCTGAATGGACAGGCTCCCAGTTATGTCTCTGACATGCTGGATCCTTACAAGCCTCATCACAAAGGGTGGCCATGGCTTTTGCAATCTGGTCCCGTACAAGCTTTGGAACTCCCTAGCTGTAGACTTAAGAAGTGTCAAATCGGTGTCGTCTTTTAAATCTCTTCTGAAAACCCACCTCTATATTAAGGCCCTTTCTTAAATTCCTCTTGACATTTTTGTTTAACTGATGTGTACGTTTCGATTTTACATTTTGTGCCTGCTATTTTATTTACTGATGTTTTGTTGTAGTTTATCTCTAATGCTTATCACGTTGCTTTCTTTTACCCTGTTTGGTAAAGCACTTAGTGACTGTCTTGAAATATATGAATAAATTCATTATCATGGCCTGCCACAATACATTTTCGCAGATTGAAATCTTATATTTAGTCGACTGTCTAAAACTTTCTGAAAAACATTTCAGATGACAAAAGTTTGACTAAAACGAAATGAAACTTCAGTCAAAAGACCATGATTAAAACTAAATCAAAACGTGCTGTCAAAACCAACACAGAGTGGTAGTATTGAAAACCCTGTGTTCTAGCTCTAGTTCATTACGCTGTTGTAGCAGTGAGGAATTACTGCCTAGTTCTCGGATGGCCTTGCGGCAGCTAGGGGCCGGGTGCAGCGGGTACTATGCCAGGCCTATGTAGGGCAGCATCTATCTGGGTCAGATCTGCTGGGCCTGAGCCTCTCTCTGTCTCTTTGCAGAGGCTTCTCAACCTCCCGTATTGAGGCTTTTTTCTTTTTTGAATAATTTTTATCCCACGATTTTGTAACCCATTTTTCACCCCTGTGTCAATCATCCAATGTGATCCTGGGCTCTACACACCCTCCGCCAACCTAGTCCCCATATATGGGGGACATGGGGAGAGCAACGGACTTGAACTCATGCTTCCTTCATGCCTGAGTGTCCAAGTTGCTCCTTTACATCCTGACAGGGGGGAGTTATCCCTGGTTGGACTGATTTGACTGAGGGCCTGTCATCATGCAACCTCCAGCTTTTCACCAGAGGAGAAAAACTGAATTTATTATTATTTTATCCAAAATAAGTTAATGGCACAGGCAGACTCTTACTAGAGCATGTCTGAAATAAATGTCAGAGCTGAAATCGAATATGAAATGCTTAAACACGTAGCTAGGTGTAATGTTAAGAGTCCACAAAAGTGAACCTTTCAAGCCTGTTTTCTGCAAGACATTATACTCTTATAAGCCATATCTCCACAACTGGTGGGTCAAACTGAACAAAGTAAATATGTCAATTTGAAGCAATGATTCCCTGCTTTCATACGACATGGAAAAAACCAAAAAAAAAGTATAATAATCCAATGACTGTCTCCCATTCACGGTGGGTCTACAATACATTAATGTTGGTTAGTGACCAGCGGCGTCTGTCTGTGTTCCCCCTGTGTGTGTGTGCATGCATGCAGGCACCCCGGCAGAGATGTGCCAGCTGCAGGTCAGCGACGAGGTGCTGACGGTGAACGGTCAGAGGGTGGCAGACATGAGCTACGCAGACTGGAAGGGCGGCATGGAGCAGGCTCTGCAGCAGGGAACTTTGGTCATGGATATACGCCGCCACGGCAGGAACAGTGAGTCACCTCACCTGTGTGTGCGTGTGCGTGCGTGCGTGCGCGTGTGTGTGTGTGCGTGTGCTGCCGTGTACATGGTTGAGTGTGGGCGTAGGTGAGAGACGGGGGTGAGAGTGAAGGAGTCAAAGAGATACAAATTGCAATGGAGTGAAATAGTTTATCCAGTGGTGGAGAGAGAGAGAGCGAGAGAGAGAGAGAAAGCGTGAGAGAGAGAGAGAGAGAATAGCAGAGCTGAACCACTTAAAGGATTGCATTTCTAAGGGTGACAAGGTTGCTTATGCTGGTTGGGTTGCTAAACGGTTTTGACACTCTAAATTGGTCCGCAAACTGCTGTGAAACCGTCCGTGAATGATCTCATGACAGTTAAATGGTAAAGGTTTTCATTACTGTTGTTTCTTTCCGTTCATTTCCATTCTGGCGACGGTGGTGTCAATTTTCGCGCTCATACTGAGAATTAAGAGACTATAGTCTGTCCTCTCTGACTGTTGTCTCTTTGTGCTCTTAATGTCTGACCCTTTATTTGTGTCTATTTGTTCATTATGTCCTTTCTTAAAGCTTGATTGACGTGCGACGATGTCGCTCGACAACTAAGTGTATTTTCAACTGGAAAGGTGTCGAAGCGACACCTTTTCAGTCGAAACTATGCATGTCAGGCTTTACTCTCTTATAAATAAGATTTCCTCTGTTTCCATGTGGTGTTTAGAAAAACTAACCCTGCCCAGCTGGTGCCTGGTCCTATGAGTTTGTGTTTTTTCTTGATTAGAGCGTTAACCCATTAAAACTGGGGCAGAAACCTCTTATCTCCATATACCTTATACCGTGCCAACTTTTTTCCCCCCGTAAATGAATGCCCTACTTGATCGTACTACAACGTCACATAAAAGCACCAAAAGTAGCAGATCCACAATGAGCTTATTGATCTGCTACATTTGCCGTTTTTGGAATTTGAATCCCGAAAAGTAACTGTGTTGGACATATGAGGTTTCCACCCGATTTGTAGAATCATCCCTCAGGTCTTAACCCATTCTGACCTGAGATCAGATTCATACGAGGTTTCCACTGGACACACACTGGTCTGATTAACCCATTCTGACCCGAGATCAGATTCTAAAAATGTCAGTCGTTCTTCGATTTTTCAAAAATAGCAGACCTACAAGCTCGTAGCGCGCCACTCGGTGGCGCGCTATGAGCTTGTAGATCTGCTATTTTTCAATAGCTAAAGCATAACATGATGCCAACACCAAAATGGGTGCCCGGTCAGAATGGGTTAATGGGTTAATACAAATACCTGTTCTCCTCACGCAGTTATCATCACTTAGTTGCTAACATAATTAATATGCCTTCCAGCCTATAGCTGAGTGAAACCGAGTAGTGTTTCTATAAGTCCCGTGTTGAAATAATCATTCTATAGGTCTATAGTGTGGGTGTGTGTGAGCCTGTTGGCGACACTGTGGGGTTTATGGCAGCTTTGGTATATAGACTGCATGTCTGGGGAAGGTGGTTTCTCTCTCAATCCCATGCTGCTCCTCTAACACCATAACAGCACCTTCATTTCCTCGCTTGATAACCGCATTCCTCGCTTGATAACCGTATCAGGGACCCAATAAGTAACATTATGTTACAGTACACACACACACGCACAGACACACGCACGCACGCACGCACGCACGCACACACACACACACACACACACACACACACACACGCACGCGCACACACACACACACACACACACACACACACACACACGCACAGACACACGCACGCACACACACACACACACACACACACGCACGGACACACGCACGCACAGAGACACACACACACACACACACACACACACACACATGCATGGAGACATGCATGCACGCACGCACGCACGCAGCAAATTCATGCTTATGTAAAATGCTTTACTTACAGACCATACACCTAATCCAGCTGATCTATGACAGTAAACACACACATTGTGCATTAACTAACTCACACAAATGCACCTTCTTCACACGTACTATAATGTCTATAATAACACATACGTACATGCCCGTCCAATTGTCTTTGTGTCGTTGCTGCGTTGTGTTGCATGCAGACTGGGACAGAGACCTACCTTCCCCACCATTTAAAGGCCATAAGACCATCAATCTGACCACTATGGATCACCCGACATTTGTAGGTGCCTCAGACACACAAACGGTCACCACCAGCTTGGATTTCACTTCGCGACTGCCCACTACGGACGCGCCGCCGACATCCCAGGAGGCGCCGCCAACCCACTCAACCATTGTGAGTGACCCGTAGGATAACTGAAGTTGACAACTATAACAATTTACAATTACAATTTAGGCATTTAACAGACGCTCTTAATCCAGAGCGATTTACATTAAGCAAGAACAAAAAGCATGGGGAATACATCACATAAAAACATTTATCATGAAACATGCGTAAGCTAAGAAAGTAACTGTGGAATATCTATAATGAAACTATACATATAAGCTATACATCTATACTACTATGATATACATTATGTACTATGACGTGCTATGACTACATACAATGCACTTATGCTGTTTACATAACATGCTATAAGTCTGTATCAAATGCTATCTAAGTCTACAGAATTGCTATCTAAGGGGGTGGGGTAAGTGCTATGGGCCATGATGGAGTCTGAAAAGGTGGGTTTTCAAACTACGGCGGAAGATTGGGAGTGATGCTGCAGTTCTGACTGCAATGGGAAGTGCATTCCACAGTAACTATAATGTGGTTAATTAGGTTTGTGAGGTTTGTTTTAAACGTGCTTCCAGTACTGCTTGGATGTGGACAGATCAGTGAGTCTACTATATTATTCAGATGCAAGTGTTCATTCCGTGACGCCTTTTATATTTAACGAAGTTCCGCCATCATTTGTCTCCTTGCAGAACGTGGCCTCCAACGGAATGAATGGCGGCTTCCGTGAAGAGCCAGTGACGATGAGAAACAAAGGTAAAGCGCATTTCGATTGGGATGTATTGAAGTAGAACACCAATCCTTAACGAAAACATAGAAGCATTATCTACTTTAGGTGCCATGATGATTTAGGAAGAAAGATTTTTTTTTGGGGGGGGGGTACTGTACAGTAAATTATTGTAGAAAATACTTTGAAGTCATTGAAATCAGCACAATGTTCTACTTTTGTCGAATCTTGCTTATAGTACCATATTAATTGTTGAATTAAATGTGTTCAAATGTTATTTACATAGGTTCCTACTTTCTCTTCCTGTTCCCCTGTTCTCCATGTAGACTCAGAACCCATATCTATGAAAAACTTAAAGCGGAGGTCAGAGTTTTTTGAACAAGGTAAACAGCACTGACCTTAGCAGGGCCGTCAGTGTTGGGTTGAATTCTATTGTAATCTGGTGGCTGGGTGCTCCATGCTTTCATCTCGCTCAAGCCCACTGGGTTCTATTGGGCTTATTGTCTTTTATGCATGTTTTACACACCAATCAAGACCTCATGTTCAACTGTTCAGCAATGTGCTAAACCACTGAAACCCTCTACTTAGTTGACCAGCGTTGGCTCTGTAGCTATATTTTGGTCCGCTTGTTTTCCCCCCTCTCTTTTCCAATCATCACAACGTGTGTTGACACAACAACGCAAAGGCGTTGCAAGCTTGTAGATCTGCTATTCTCTACGAATGCTCCCTCCAGAGACTCGAGATAAAACGAGACCTTTTATTGATGCCGCTGGGGAAATTCAGGCGCCAAAGACAAAAATTGGGACGTTTATAGGATTCAAGTGGTTAAAGATCAGTTGATCATAGGTCGCCCCGAGGACTGAAATAGAAACATAATGCAAATGTTTGAGATCCTCCAGGGTTCCAACTTGGGGGTCACAGCTTTTTCGTCTGGCTGGTTTTGGGTACAGTTTGTAACCCTTTCTGCTCTGCCCTCTTCAGGCTGCTCAGGGCCCAGTGTCAGTGCGCTGGTCTACCTCTGTGGTAAACAGGGTTGCGTGTTGTGCGTGCGGTGATGTCTTCACCTCCACCTGGTATAACCTGACATGCTGTCAAAGCTATAAGGGAACACAGAGATAGTGTTGTGGTTGACAAGTCTTAACCCATTCTGAACGGGAACCCATTTTGGTGTTGGCATCATGTCATGCTTTAGCTATTGAAAAATAGCAGATCTACAAGCTCATAGCGCGCCACCGAGTGGCGCGCTACGAGCTTGTAGGTCTGCTATTTTTGAAAAATCGAAGAACGACTGACATTTTTTAGAATCTGATCTCAGGTCAGAATGGGTTCATCAGACCAGTGTGTGTCCAGTGGAAACCTCGTATGAATCTGATCTCAGGTCAGAATGGGTTAAGGCACACTAAAGACCAAATTGTACTTGCCGCGTCTGCGTAGCGGTGTCATTACAGTGTCACATGTCATAAATCTGTCACCAAGTGATGTCCGTGCCCACGGGGACATCTGCGTACCGTACATACATACAAGGCGAGTGCAATGACTACACGTGTGCTAGAAAAGAAATACAGACTCCATTTTGGTCACCGTATTATATTATGTTACAATAGAGGACTTGAAATTTACATTTCTTGTAGTCCGTTGGCAGGTTTTTTTTTCAGATGGAATACAAACGGAACAGAATAAGCCTGAATAAAATAAAAAAAAGAAATAATTGACACAAGATAAGAGAGACCACTTCTCACAAAACCTTAATTTGTCTGGAAGAAGGTTATCTGCAGACACCAAATTGTAGTAAAATTAGAATTACAGCAATGTCGCGTCCACCGACACTCACTGGCCCTCGCACCTACACAGACACGGCAACTACTATATAATCAGGCTTAGCGCCTTAGTGGGAACTTAACCCATTCTGACCTTAGATCAGATTCATACGAGGTTTCCACTGGACACACACTGGTCTGATTAACCCATTCTGACCTGAGATCAGATTAAAAAAATGTCAGTCGTTCTTCGATTTAAAAAAAATAGCAGACCTACAAGCTCGTAGCGCGCCACTCGGTGGCGCGCTATGAGCTTGTAGATCTGCTATTTTTAAATGGCTAAAGCATAACATGATGCTAACACCAAAACGGGTTCCCGGTCAGAATGGGTTAACACCAAAGGTGGCTTTTTATTTTCTTAGTTCAAAATATTTGACAAATTTCATGATTTTTCCACCTCAAATGAAACAAATTCATTTTTTATTTTTTTTAAATAAAACGACTCTCGTTGACCAAAGTGCTGTACAGAACATGATTTAACAATTTACAATTCAGGTCCTCTATTACTGTCTAATCTAGTTAGTTAGTTAGTTTAGATTACGTTAGATAAGATCACTTTTTTTTTAAAGTAACAGATCTAGCCCATGAAGCTACACAGCATGCCAGACACGCCAGTCAACATATTGACCACAAATACAGATCCTCGTTTGATCTGTATCTTGCCGTGTGTGTGTGTGTGTGTGTGTGTGTGTGTGTTTTGTATGGTGTCCAGGTTAAACACACTACGCTTTTCATTCTACTGTGCACGATGATGAAAGCATTCTTGTCGCACTCGTTTGACTACTAATAGTTGGCCTGCATGCATTGAATGAAGTGCAGTTTGATGATTGATGACTGTATACTTTCCATCTTGTGCATGTGCCCGGTTTGTGATTTCTGAAGTGTTTTTTTGTTGTTGTATGATATTGCTTTGTTTGTTCGATGTTATTTCCTCTACAATCAATTTAATGATATATTTTACACAGAAGACATCAATGACTATTACCCAGTGTAAATGTCAAATTGATAATAAAATCGAGGAGGTGAACTTTGGGGACCATTTTTTTTGCTCCAGGCTTGTTAACAATGTAAATTATCAGTGTGGTGTTAAATTCCATTACCAAAAGCGAATTTGCACCAGACTGCAAATAGTGCTTAGGTTTTAACGTGCCTATAAGCTGTTTTTGTGTGAGATCTGTTATCTATTCTGCTGCTTCAATATACTTGGTATTCATTGAACAATTTTCTGTCCTTCTAAAGGGGGATCAGAGACAGTAATATCAGATGTGACTGTGAGTAATGTTTTATATACAGTTTTCATACACATATATAAAAGTATGTTTTGCCACTTTTAATTTATGCTATTTTAGTGTGACTGTTCTGTCTCTCGATAGATTTTTGCACACAGATAAACGGAGGAAAAATATATATTACAGTTATTTACAAACGAAGTAAACAAAAGACAAAGGCCTCACTCACACCTTTCGATCTAGCGTACAACATTGATGCATGCTAAATGTAAGCAAGATGTAAGTGTCATGGCCGCCCCAATGCATTTCCAATGGAAGTCACATAATGTATGGTTTGATACAACATTTTGGACTACAAGCTGTTGTATGGCTTTCGGCTGTGTTTCAACTGCCCCCCTCCTCCTCATACAACACAAATGTTGTGTCAAACCATGTGACTCCCATTGGAAATGCATTGGGGCAAGATGTATCAGACCCTTTGTATACAACAAGCATACATCAGTCTGGTTGCGAAGGTGTGAGTGAGGCCTAAGATGCAATCTAATCAGGCAAAGAGGATGCCAGGCCCATCATCATGCCACTGTCACCCTAGTGCCTATTATTTGGACATAGCAAGCTCACAATGTGTCACATGGCGATATAATGTGAACACAAAGCATAACGATTGTCGAGGTCTGCTGCTGTTGTTTTTAATGGGTGCTTCCCGCTTTGAATATTGAGATGTGAAATACTGAAATGTACTAACCACTGCCAGTGAGAATCACTGAAAGCCACTGAATAGGTTAGCCATTATGAGTTTAACTCCATTAAACCTAGTGTTCCTTTTCTGGGAATGTCATAATAGGCTAACATTCTGCAAAAAGAGCAGATTGGCTAAACCGGGGAAAAAAGTATCGAGGGTGCGGGGGGTGGGCAAATGAATAGACCCCTGGGGGAACCGGTCAACTAAGTGCATAGGGGTGGTAATAGTGGTTAAGAAGATGATTGTCGTCATGCAGTTTTCATAATGACATAATAGTCGTGGAATGTAATAACTGCGTGTGTGTGTGTTGATTGACACTGGGTGTGTCTGCTCTCTCTCATTACCAGCTACCTGTTCCCACAATGACTCCCTCCTCTAACCGCTGGTCGTGGGATCCCGAGGAGGAGCGCAGAAGACAGGAGAAATGGCAAAAGGAGCAAGAGCGCCTCCTCCAGGTACACACGGTGCTCATTGGGTAAAACCACCTGGGTTTGAACCTGGTTGTCCCACAGTGGCGTGCACAGATAGACACTTTTTGTACAGTGTACACTGTACAGTATTGATATTGATATTGATCAATTCTTGATAAAAAGCTTCTTATATATTATTTAGGCCCCAAAATCTATAAATCTCACACTATTAAGGCAACCGGCCGGTTCCCGGTTAATTTTTGATGATTTGACAAAAATGAAAAAATGAAAAAAAAAAACGATGGGTTATAGCCCATGTTTTTTGAAATTTTGAAAAAAAAAGTTAGCCTCGTTTCTCATCATTTTGGACCATGGGCTATAGCCCATATCGTACGGCATACTATAGCGCGCCGTTTTTCATCATTTTTGATGATTTGACAAAAATGAAAAAATAAAAAAAACGATGGGTTATAGCCCATGTTTTTTGAAATTTTGAAAAAAAATAAGTTGGCCTCGTTTCTCATCATTTTGGACCATGGGCTATAGCCTATATCGTACGGCATACTATAGTGCGCCGTTTTTCATCATTTTTGATGATTTGACAAAAATGAAAAAACGATGGGTTATAGCCCATGTTTTTTGAAATTTTGAAAAAAAAAAGTTAGCCTCGTTTCTCATCATTTTGGACCATGGGCTATAGCCTATATCGTACGGCATACTATAGCGCGCCGTTTTTCATCATTTTTGATGATTTGACAAAAATGAAAAAAACGATGGGTTATAGCCCATGTTTTTTGAAATTTTGAAAAAAAAAGTTAGCCTCGTTTCTCATCATTTTGGACCATGGGCTATAGCCTATATCGTACGGCATACTATAGCGCGCCGTTTTTCATCATTTTTTCCCCCACTTGAGCTGATTGTCTGTGCACGCCACTGTTGTCCCATTTGGGAAGCCATGCATCACACATCGCCTTGCGAATAGACGCTTCTGGTCTTCACAATTTTTCTATATTTGAACCCTAACAACGGGAGATATTGATTTTTGATCTTAAGGCAAGGCTACGCTGTCTGCTCCACGTTTATATCTACCGTTAATGTTTCAGGAAACAGGAGACAGCTTTGTTTAAGGCTACTTACTTTTGTTTCACACAGAATTTGCTTCACTGTGGTGTCCTCTCATTAAGTTAATACTTCAGTCCAGCTATTGCTCAGCTGGCTGTTTTTGAATCAGAAAGGTCCCCTGTTCCAGCCTCCTCCAGGCTTTTTATTGCTCACTTGCTCGATCAATACCTAGCAGTAATTTCCCCTCGGGATCACAACCAATCCTCCTTTACTGTTCCTAATGGTCTCAGAATACGACCTCTAACACATCATACACAGACACACTTGTGCATATAAATGCACTCTCTCTTCACATCTGTCTAACATATTATCGTGACATCCAAGCACTCCTTAGTTCTGGACAAAGAGATCAAAGGTGTCCACACAGTGTTGCTGTAGCTGGAGAGGCCTACTAGTTATCCTGCAGTCTTATTCCCTGTTGGTCAAACGGCCTGATTTCTTAATGAGGTGGAGAACCAAGTACAGTACAGCTTCCAGGACAGTGTTTTAAAGACATTGGGAGTACATTTGGAAGTATTGTATTAAATAAAATAATAAATCCTTGTTCCAGAGAATCAATGTCAATGTTGTGGACTTCAAAGGTCTGTGTAATGCGTGTGGTCGAGTGTGATTCAAGTCGGTGACCCACTTCCTCCTCGCCTCTGTGTCCAGGAGAAGTATAAGCGTGACCAGGAGAAGATGCAAGAGGAGTGGCTTAAGGCCCAGCAGGAAGTGGCAACCAGCAAAGAGGTACAAAAGTCCCCTTACGCAGAAGGGTAAATATGGGGAGGGGAGGCCGCGAGGCTGCCCTCCCCATCCCCTCCCCTTACTGTGGCAAGGCTTTTCTTACCCCTCCCTCCCCTACTTCTTTTTCTTTTTACACAAGTTGGGCGTTGTCATAATCTACTAAAGCCTGGAAAAACATTCTGGCAGCAAGCTCGTAGCAAGGCTCGTTAGTCAATAGATACGCCACTATTTTTGTGCCAACTGCAAAAGTAACTAAAGTAACGTTTTAGACCATGGCCGGTTATAAGACTGAGGTGACGGCGTCCAACATACACGGGCGGATAAGACTGAGGTTAGGGTTTGGGGTAGGGTTAGTAATGTCCGACGTACAGTAGGCTACTGTACATACGTTCACCCGTGGCTTCGTGCGGTGCCACTCAAAGTGATCATCAGACTTTAGACTAAATATAATATATCTTTGATTCCCTCTTCCAGTCCGACGTCCAGGAGCCACAGCCGGGCCTACAGGTGAACAGCCACCCCGTCAGCCCGCACTCTCCCCTCTCGCCCTTCACCCCGGTCTCCCCCCTCAGCCAGGCCTCGTCCTGGGGCAACCTGCACGAGGAGGACGCCATGGAGGACGAGCGGAAGAGGAGGGAGGAGCAGGAGTGCCAAAGGCAGGCGGAGGAGAGGAGGAGGCGCGAGGAGGAGGAGCGCGAGCTACAGCGCCTCCAGGAGGAGAGGAAGCGGAGAGAGCAACAGGAGGAGGAGGAGAGGACGAGGATGGAGGAGGAGGAGCTGAGGTGGCAGAGGAGGAAAGAGGAGGAGCGGGCGGAGGAGGAGAGGAGGCGCCGGGCAGCAGAGCAGCAGGAGCAGCAGCAGCAGGAGCAGCAGCGCAGAGAGACGGAGAGAGCACTGGAACTGCAGCAGCAGCAGCGCAGAGAGACGGAGAGAGCACTGGAACTGCAGCAGCAGCAGCGCAGAGAGACGGAGAGAGCACTGGAACTGCAGCAGCAGCAGCGCAGGGAGAAGGAGAGAGCACTGGAACTGCAGGAGCAGCAGCGCAGAGAGACGGAGAGAGCACTGGAACTGCAGGAGCAGCAGCAACAGTGGTCAGTAGGCCACAGTCAGTGTATCTGAAGATGTTGTGGGGGAATAACTCAGACGTGGTACTTAAAAAGTAGCATTAATCATTTCACTAGGGTTAAAAGTACAAATGTGTTGGCATCAAAATGTACTTTACAGTGTCGATTATGCAGAATGTCCCATTTCACCAAGTTTAAAAGACAATGGGCTCCATTTTCGTCACCGTGTCATTAGTCAGAAGGTTCATTGTTCCGAAATGACTATCCCTCTCTCTAACCCTAACCTAAACATAACTGCATGCACGTGAGCAGTGCATGTTCGCCAACCTTAATGCATGTTTGGAGTCGGACTAACGGGACTTCGGATCTAAGGGCAGTCCCCACTGCTAAACCCCTTATCCATAAACTTCTTTGCCTTTTTTTTTTCAAAACATTTTTGAATAGTAATATAAATAGCCAGTCTACAAGCTCACAACGTGTCAATGTAGATTGGCTAGTTGAACTATTCAAAAATGTTTTTCAAAATAGTAAAAAAAAAGGATAAGGGCTTTAGTGGTGACGAAAATGGAGCCCCAATGTGTAAAACATTTGCCAAAGTATAATGTAGGTTCTGTCATTCTAATCTGAATCTGCAGTGAGTGGAGTCAAACGTTCAATATTTGAAATTATGAAGTAAAGTAAATTCCATCCATCTTAAAACCGCTTATCCGTAGTCGGGTTGCGGGGTAAAAGTACCTCAACATTGTACCACTTTTCAACCTATCTTCATATAATAGGTCCTCACTAATAATCCAAAAAAAATGGCACGATTTTTTTTCTACTCAGTCTGTGTTCCATGGGAGGGCTGTGGGCAGTTCAGAAAACGTCTTCCAGTGACATCATCATTAGGCAGATTTTTTTTAAAACAAGTTTCTTTTTACAAAAATGTTTAGATTTTCATTATCGTGAGAACGATGGCTTCCATTTTCGCATTGCAACTTTTCAGGACTAGAAAGCCTGCAATTTATTAGCTATTAGCTTGTATTCCCCATCGATGATGTCACTGGAAGACGGTTTCTGAACTGCCCACAGCCCTCCTATGAGACACAGACCGAGTAGAAAAAGAAATTTCTTTCATGATTATTAGTGAGGACCTATTATATGAAGACAGGTTGAAAAGTGGTGAAGTGGTCCTTTAAGTAAATATACTTTAGTTACCTCTGCTCTGAATGCTCGCTGAAAATGCTCGCTTTTTTAATTACGTATTTTCAATGTGTTGACACTAAACTTCAGTCAGTCAGTTGAAGATACAGCGTTTTGTGTCGAGCGACACTTGCGGCTAATCATAAAACGTGCTTAACCCATTCTGACCTGAGATCAGATTCATACGAGGTTTCCACTGGACACACACTGGTCTGATTAACCCATTCTGACCTGAGATCAGATTCTAAAAATGTCAGTCGTTCTTCGATTTTTCAAAAATAGCAGACCTACAAGCTTGTAGCACGCCACTCGGTGGCGCGCTATGAGATTGTAGATCTGCTGTTTTTCCAATAGCTAAAGCATGACATGATGCTAACACCATAATGGGTTCCCGTTCAGAATGGGTTAAATGTGCCGTGTTTTTCATCATGCCTCGCCTATGACGCTAATGTTAAGAGAATTAACCACTAACTTTAAACTGTGAGCTGCCTCATTGTCTGTGCGTTATCGTGACATCCCACTGACGTGTGTATGCATGTGCTTCTCTGTCCGCTGTAACACCCCCCCCCCCCCCCCCCCACCCTCTCTAAACCCTAAACCTATCCCTTCACCAAAGGGGTGGGGAATCCTATGGCTTTGTCAATGTCCAGCCTGAGCTATCATTTACAGACAGGTTAGTGCATGAGAGCAATGAGCATGCATGTCTGTACTTCTGCTGCTTTGGCTCTCGTTGTGTATATCCACTCCACAGCTACTGTAATTATAAATCACAGTAATTCCACTGGTGAAACCATTGCCTGTAATATTTCAGAAATATAATTGCTAAATGTAAAAAAGAAAAAGTTTCATGTGATGACAATGTTCCAGTTGCTAAATGTAAAATTTCATGACAGCAAAATTATATATGATATACGTGACTGTACCGTATCAAAGCAATGAACCATCAGCACCTTCAGCTAACGTTGATCTGTTTGGCTGTTTGAATTGATCCGTTTGCGTTGTAAACGGGATGAAATAATTATGACGAGGGTTTGATCGATTTCCTTGAATCTATTTTAATTAACAGGGCAAAGTCTAAATCCACGCCTCACCTCGATGAAGTGGAGAAACCGCAGAGTAAAGGTCAGTTTTCCCGATTCAATTCCACAAATTAAGAGAGATGTTATAGATCAGCCTCAGTGCTGCTAATTGTATTGTGTGTGTGTGTGTGTGTGTGTGTGTGTGTGTGTGTGTGTGTGTGTGTGTGTGTGTGTGTGTGTGTGTGTGTGTGTGTGTGTGTGTGTGTGTGTGTGTGTGTGTGTGTGTGTGTGCGTCCTGAAAATGTCTGCGTGTGTCGGTGCATATCTGTGAACAATCATATCTGCATGTACACTTCGGTCAGTGTGTAGGAATCTAGGATTGCATATCAACGATCTAACGATAATAATCCTGACCTAAACGACCATGCTGTACGTGGGCTGTACCACAGGGTTGCATGGGCAACTGGGGGGCATGACCCACTGGTTGGTGGAGGACGAGTTGAGGCGTAAGGGAGACAAACGGGCACAGATTCAAAGGGCAGCGTCAGAACTGGAGCTGGAGAGGAGACACATCCTCAATGCCATGAGATACAGACAGCCAGAGAGAGGTGTGGTGCCGAGTCACAGACCTGCTCGTCTCCAAATCAATTAATTACCGCCATGATCCACTCAATCTTCTCTGTGCACAACTAGTCCCAGTTTTCAGAGTTTTGGGCCGAGCCAATCAAACAAAGTGTTTGTCTTGGGCCGAGCCAATCAAACAAAGTGTTTGTCTTGGGCTGAGCCAATCAAACAAAGTGTTTGTCTTGGGCTTCGTACACACCTACACAACAAATGTTCGGTCCGTGTGCGATGTCTGATTGCCGTTTGATTGCTGCTCCAATTCATTTTCAATGGGAGTCACAGGGTTTGACCAAACATTTGTGTTTGATGAGTGGGGTGCAATCAGCAATCAGCAATCAAACACAAATGTTTGGTCAAACCATGTGACTCCCATTGGGAAAAGCATTGTGTGAATGAGGCCTTGGGCTGAGCCAATCAAACAAGGCTATGAGAAAATGATTTTTTGAACAGGAAACAGGTATGCCACCTTCTGAAAACCGGGACTACAGTCATACACAGATCCAATCAGTAATCTTTTACATTGATTCACATCTCACCAGCCTATCAATCAATCAACCAATCAATCAGTTACCCAGAAAATTACTTTGAGTGCAATGTTGGTATTTTATCCTGACCTATACGGTATACCTAAACGTTGCGTGCTCTCGCATTGCACGTCGTTTCATACATGCTTTTTGCATCCAATATGACATTGTAGTTGCAGCGATTTGCGTAATGTGAACAATAACATATTACTTAAATTGTCCTGAAGGTCATTCTTTTAACCCATTTTGGGTGGGAACCCCTTTTGGTGTTTTAAACATGTCATAATTTAGCTATTGAAAAATAGCAGATCTACAAGCTCATAGCGCGCCACTCGGTGGCGCGCTATGAGCTTGTAGGTCTGCTATTTTTGAAAAATCGTGAAAATATTTATTTCAGAAAACTGGAGGATTTAGAAGATTTTCTTTAAATTTTGAATGGGTTAATGATGACCACAGACTGAGCACCATTCAATGCTGTCCCTCAATGCCGTTCCCCCCTCTCTCTCTCTCTCTCCGTCTCTCTGTCCAGTGACGGGCAGTGGCGTGGTGGGGGAGACGTCGTCATGGAGAGACTCTCAGAAGAAAGGCCAGTCCCAGGCGGAGCTAGAGAGACAGCAGATCCTGCAGGAGATGAAGAAGAAAACGCCCCTGCTGACGGACAACAGCTGGATCCGGCAGCGTGCCGCCGCCGCTGCGGCCCCCAAGGAGCCCGTCCACCTGCCAATGCGCAGGTAACACTGCTACACTGCACTACACTTGGGTCACATTCACACCAGAGAGCTTTGCTGCGATTAAAACGAATCCTGCTGCGCATTTTCAGAAAGTGCACATTGTTTGGCAGGGTGTGAAGGCTCAAAGAACAATGCGTGGCTGCATGTGTATAGTGAGAGAGCGAGAGAGAGAGAGAGAGGTGGGTGGGGGGGGGGGTCCAGTCCCAGACGGCACGACACATGCACGTTATGAGTATAATTTTATCACCATAGATTTCACTGTGTAGGCTAGTTTATGAATGGAACACATTGATAAAGGTCCCCCCTGCTGCGTTCCCAATTGCTGCGGATGACAGTGTGAAGGCAAACCGCAGCAAATTAAATATTAGGTGGGAATGTGACCTTAGTCTCATGTTGCCAGACTGTGCCGTTTTTCATCATTTTTGATGATTTGAAAAAAATGACGAAATGACAAAAACGATGGGTTATAGCCCATGTTTTTTGAAATTTTGAAAAAAAAGTTATCCTCGTTTCTCATCATTTTGGACCATGGGCTATAGCCCATATCGTACGGCATACTATAGCGCGCCGTTTTTCATCATTTTTGAGGATTTGAAAAAAATGACGAAATGACAAAAACGATGGGTTATAGCCCATGTTTTTTGAAATTTTGAAAAAAAAAGTTATCCTTGTTTCTCATCATTTTGGACCATGGGCTATAGCCCATATCATACGGCATACTATAGCGCGCCGTTTTTCATCATTTTTGAGGATTTGAAAAAAATGACGAAATGACAAAAACGATGGGTTATAGCCCATGTTTTTTGAAATTTTGAAAAAAAAAGTTAGCCTCGTTTCTCATCATTTTGGACCGTGGGCTATAGCCCATATCGTACGGCATACTATAGCGCGCAGTTTTTCATCATTTTTGAAGATTTGAAAAAAATGAAAAAATTTAAAAAACGATGGGTTATAGCCCATGTTTTTTGAAATTTAAAAAAAAAAAGTTAGCCTCGTTTCTCATCATTTTGGACCGTGGGCTATAGCCCATATCGTACGGCATACTATAGCGCGCCGTTTTTCATCATTTTTGAAGATTTGAAAAAAATGACGAAATGACAAAAACGATGGGTTATAGCCCATGTTTTTTGAAATTTTGAAAAAAAAGTTATCCTCGTTTCTCATCATTTTGGACCATGGGCTATAGTCCATATCGTACGGCATACTATAGCGCGCCGTTTTTCATCATTTTTGAAGATTTGAAAAAAATGACGAAATGACAAAAACGATGGGTTATAGCCCATGTGTTTTGAAATTTTGAAAAAAAAAGTTATCCTCGTTTCTCATCATTTTGGACCATGGGCTATAGCCCATATCGTACGGCATACTATAGCGCGCCGTTTTTCATCATTTTTGAGGATTTGACAAAAATGAAAAAATGAAAAAAACGATGGGTTATAGCCCATGTTTTTTGAAATTTTGAAAAAAAAGTTATCCTCGTTTCTCATCATTTTGGACCATGGGCTATAGTCCATATCGTACGGCATACTATAGCGCGCAGTTTTTCATCATTTTTGAAGATTTGAAAAAAATGACGAAATGACAAAAACGATGGGTTATAGCCCATGTTTTTTGAAATTTTGAAAAAAAAAGTTATCCTCGTTTCTCATCATTTTGGACCATGGGCTATAGCCCATATCGTACGGCATACTATAGCGTGCCGTTTTTCATCATTTTTGAGGATTTGAAAAAATGACGAAATGACAAAAACGATGGGTTATAGCCCATGTTTTTTGAAATTTTGAAAAAAAAAGTTAGCCTCGTTTCTCATCATTTTGGACCGTGGGCTATAGCCCATATCGTACGGCATACTATAGCGCGCAGTTTTTCATCATTTTTGAAGATTTGAAAAAAATGACGAAATGACAAAAACGATGGGTTATAGCCCATGTTTTTTGAAATTTTGGAAAAAAAAGTTAGCCTCGTTTCTCATCATTTTGGACCGTGGGCTATAGCCCATATCGTACGGCATACTATAGCGCGCAGTTTTTCATCATTTTTGAAGATTTGAAAAAAATGACGAAATGACAAAAACGATGAGTTATAGCCCATGTTTTTTGAAAATTTGAAAAAAAAAGTTATCCTCGTTTCTCATCATTTTGGACCATGGGCTATAGCCCATATCGTACGGCATACTATAGCGCGCCGTTTTTCATCATTTTTGAGGATTTGAAAAAAATGACGAAATGACAAAAACGATGGGTTATAGCCCATGTTTTTTTAAATTTTGAAAAAAAAAGTTAGCCTCGTTTCTCATCATTTTGGACCGTGGGCTATAGCCCATATCGTACGGCATACTATAGCGCGCAGTTTTTCATCATTTTTGAAGATTTGAAAAAAATGACGAAATGACAAAAACGATGGGTTATAGCCCATGTTTTTTGAAATTTTGAAAAAAAAAGTTAGCCTCGTTTCTCATCATTTTGGACCGTGGGCTATAGCCCATATCGTACGGCATACTATAGCGCGCAGTTTTTCATCATTTTTGAAGATTTGAAAAAAATGACGAAATGACAAAAACGATGGGTTATAGCCCATGTTTTTTGAAATTTTGAAAAAAAAGGTTAGCCTCGTTTCTCATCATTTTGGACCGTGGGCTATAGCCCATATCGTACGGCATACTATAGCGCGCAGTTTTTCATCATTTTTGAAGATTTGAAAAAAATGACGAAATGACAAAAACGATGAGTTATAGCCCATGTTTTTTGAAAATTTGAAAAAAAAAGTTATCCTCGTTTCTCATCATTTTGGACCATGGGCTATAGCCCATATCGTACGGCATACTATAGCGCGCAGTTTTTCATCATTTTTGAGGATTTGAAAAAAATGACGAAATGACAAAAACGATGGGTTATAGCCCATGTTTTTTGAAATTTTGAAAAAAAAAGTTAGCCTCGTTTCTCATCATTTTGGACCGTGGGCTATAGCCCATATCGTACGGCATACTATAGCGCGCAGTTTTTCATCATTTTTGAAGATTTGAAAAAAATGACGAAATGACAAAAACGATGGGTTATAGCCCATGTTTTTTGAAATTTTGAAAAAAAAAGTTAGCCTCGTTTCTCATCATTTTGGACCGTGGGCTATAGCCCATATCGTACGGCATACTATAGCGCGCAGTTTTTCATCATTTTTGAAGATTTGAAAAAAATGACGAAATGACAAAAACGATGAGTTATAGCCCATGTTTTTTGAAAATTTGAAAAAAAAAGTTATCCTCGTTTCTCATCATTTTGGACCATGGGCTATAGCCCATATCGTACGGCATACTATAGCGCGCCGTTTTTCATCATTTTTGAGGATTTGAAAAAAATGACGAAATGACAAAAACGATGGGTTATAGCCCATGTTTTTTTAAATTTTGAAAAAAAAAGTTAGCCTCGTTTCTCATCATTTTGGACCGTGGGCTATAGCCCATATCGTACGGCATACTATAGCGCGCAGTTTTTCATCATTTTTGAAGATTTGAAAAAAATGACGAAATGACAAAAACGATGGGTTATAGCCCATGTTTTTTGAAATTTTGAAAAAAAAGTTAGCCTCCTTTCTCATCATTTTGGACCGTGGGCTATAGCCCATATCGTACGGCATACTATAGCGCGCAGTTTTTCATCATTTTTGAAGATTTGAAAAAAATGACGAAATGACAAAAACGATGGGTTATAGCCCATGTTTTTAGAAATTTTGAAAAAAAAAGTTAGCCTCGTTTCTCATCATTTTGGACCGTGGGCTATAGCCCATATCGTACGGCATACTATAGCGCGCAGTTTTTCATCATTTTTGAAGATTTGAAAAAAATGACGAAATGACAAAAACGATGAGTTATACCCATGTTTTTTGAAAATTTGAAAAAAAAAGTTATCTTCGTTTCTCATCATTTTGGACCATGGGCTATAGCCCATATCGTACGGCATACTATAGCGCGCCGTTTTTCATCATTTTTGAGGATTTGAAAAAAATGACGAAATGACAAAAACGATGGGTTATAGCCCATGTTTTTTGAAATTTTGAAAAAAAAAGTTAGCCTCGTTTCTCATCATTTTGGACCGTGGGCTATAGCCCATATCGTACGGCATACTATAGCGCGCAGTTTTTCATCATTTTTGAAGATTTGAAAAAAATGACGAAATGACAAAAACGATGGGTTATAGCCCATGTTTTTTGAAATTTTGAAAAAAAAAGTTAGCCTCGTTTCTCATCATTTTGGACCGTGGGCTATAGCCCATATCGTACGGCATACTATAGCGCGCAGTTTTTCATCATTTTTGAAGATTTGAAAAAAATGACGAAATGACAAAAACGATGAGTTATAGCCCATGTTTTTTGAAAATTTGAAAAAAAAAGTTATCCTCGTTTCTCATCATTTTGGACCATGGGCTATAGCCCATATCGTACGGCATACTATAGCGCGCCGTTTTTCATCATTTTTGAGGATTTGAAAAAAATGACGAAATGACAAAAACGATGGGTTATAGCCCATGTTTTTTTAAATTTTGAAAAAAAAAGTTAGCCTCGTTTCTCATCATTTTGGACCGTGGGCTATAGCCCATATCGTACGGCATACTATAGCGTGCAGTTTTTCATCATTTTTGAAGATTTGAAAAAAATGACGAAATGACAAAAACGATGGGTTATAGCCCATGTTTTTTGAAATTTTGAAAAAAAAGTTAGCCTCCTTTCTCATCATTTTGGACCGTGGGCTATAGCCCATATCGTACGGCATACTATAGCGCACAGTTTTTCATCATTTTTGAAGATTTAAAAAAAATGACGAAATGACAAAAACGATGGGTTATAGCCCATGTTTTTTGAAATTTTGAAAAAAAAAGTTAGCCTCGTTTCTCATCATTTTGGACCGTGGGCTATAGCCCATATCGTACGGCATACTATAGCGCGCAGTTTTTCATCATTTTTGAAGATTTGAAAAAAATGACGAAATGACAAAAACGATGGGTTATAGCCCATGTTTTTTGAAATTTTGAAAAAAAAAGTTAGCCTCGTTTCTCATCATTTTGGACCGTGGGCTATAGCCCATATCGTACGGCATACTATAGCGCGCAGTTTTTCATCATTTTTGAAGATTTGAAAAAAATGACGAAATGACAAAAACGATGAGTTATAGCCCATGTTTTTTGAAAATTTGAAAAAAAAAGTTATCCTCGTTTCTCATCATTTTGGACCATGGGCTATAGCCCATATCGTACGGCATACTATAGCGCGCCGTTTTTCATCATTTTTGAGGATTTGAAAAAAATGACGAAATGACAAAAACGATGGGTTATAGCCCATGTTTTTTGAAATTTTGAAAAAAAAAGTTAGCCTCGTTTCTCATCATTTTGGACCGTGGGCTATAGCCCATATCGTACGGCATACTATAGCGCGCAGTTTTTCATCATTTTTGAAGATTTGAAAAAAATGACGAAATGACAAAAACGATGGGTTATAGCCCATGTTTTTTGAAATTTTGAAAAAAAAAGTTAGCCTCGTTTCTCATCATTTTGGACCGTGGGCTATAGCCCATATCGTACGGCATACTATAGCGCGCAGTTTTTCATCATTTTTGAAGATTTGAAAAAAATGACGAAATGACAAAAACGATGGGTTATAGCCCATGTTTTTTGAAATTTTGAAAAAAAAAGTTAGCCTCGTTTCTCATCATTTTGGACCGTGGGCTATAGCCCATATCGTACGGCATACTATAGCGCGCAGTTTTTCATCATTTTTGAAGATTTGAAAAAAATGACGAAATGACAAAAACGATGAGTTATAGCCCATGTTTTTTGAAAATTTGAAAAAAAAAGTTATCCTCGTTTCTCATCATTTTGGACCATGGGCTATAGCCCATATCGTACGGCATACTATAGCGCGCCGTTTTTCATCATTTTTGAGGATTTGAAAAAAATGACGAAATGACAAAAACGATGGGTTATAGCCCATGTTTTTTGAAATTTTGAAAAAAAAAGTTAGCCTCGTTTCTCATCATTTTGGACCGTGGGCTATAGCCCATATCGTACGGCATACTATAGCGCGCAGTTTTTCATCATTTTTGAAGATTTGAAAAAAATGACGAAATGACAAAAACGATGAGTTATAGCCCATGTTTTTTGAAAATTTGAAAAAAAAAGTTATCCTCGTTTCTCATCATTTTGGACCATGGGCTATAGCCCATATCGTACGGCATACTATAGCGCGCCGTTTTTCATCATTTTTGAGGATTTGAAAAAAATGACGAAATGACAAAAACGATGGGTTATAGCCCATGTTTTTTGAAATTTTGAAAAAAAAAGTTAGCCTCGTTTCTCATCATTTTGGACCGTGGGCTATAGCCCATATCGTACGGCATACTATAGCGCGCAGTTTTTCATCATTTTTGAAGATTTGAAAAAAATGACGAAATGACAAAAACGATGGGTTATAGCCCATGTTTTTTGAAATTTTGAAAAAAAAAGTTAGCCTCGTTTCTCATCATTTTGGACCGTGGGCTATAGCCCATATTGTACGGCATACTATAGCGCGCAGTTTTTCATCATTTTTGAAGATTTGAAAAAAATGACGAAATGACAAAAACGATGGGTTATAGCCCATGTTTTTTGAAATTTTGAAAAAAAAGTTTGCCTCGTTTCTCATCATTTTGGACCGTGGGCTATAGCCCATATCGTACGGCATACTATAGCGCGCAGTTTTTCATCATTTTTGAAGATTTGAAAAAAATGACGAAATGACAAAAACGATGGGTTATAGCCCATGTTTTTTGAAATTTTGAAAAAAAAGGTTAGCCTCGTTTCTCATCATTTTGGACCGTGGGCTATAGCCCATATCGTACGGCATACTATAGCGCGCAGTTTTTCATCATTTTTGAAGATTTGAAAAAAATGACGAAATGACAAAAACGATGGGTTATAGCCCATGTTTTTTGAAATTTTGAAAAAAAAAGTTAGCCTCGTTTCTCATCATTTTGGACCGTGGGCTATAGCCCATATCGTACGGCATACTATAGCGCGCAGTTTTTCATCATTTTTGAAGATTTGAAAAAAATGACGAAATGACAAAAACGATGGGTTATAGCCCATGTTTTTTGAAATTTTGAAAAAAAACGTTAGCCTCGTTTCTCATCATTTTGGACCGTGGGCTATAGCCCATATCGTACGGCATACTATAGCGCGCAGTTTTTCATCATTTTTGAGGATTTGAAAAAAATGGGAAAAGAAAGCCGCAATTTCCGCAATTTCCATTTCCGCAATTCCGAAGCCCTACTCAAAACGTTGTAAAGGGTGACCTATTTAAGGCTATTAATAAACATTTCTTTGTGGCATTATGCAATGGCTTGTCATCTCATTTTTCACATGTTTTGCCCGTTTGCTGAAAGATAGTTTGAACCGTATCTTTCACTTGTTTTGCGGAAAACAAAGATATAGACTGTCAGCCAGTTCATCCTATTAGGAAATTCTTCTACTAACTGGTCTAACGTGGTGATCACTTGGCTTTGCAGAGGAGAGTCCCTCGACAACCTGGACACGCCTCGCAGCTCCTGGCGGTCGTCGTGGACGCCGGGCAGCACCTCCTCCATCCCCAACTACAGCCGGCCTCACTCTGCCCTCTCCGGCAGCACCGGCTCCTCCTATGGCGTCTACGGCGTCGGAGGCGGCGGGCAGCAGCAGCAGGGAGGGGCCGGGGGGCCACGGCCCGGCTCGGCCACCCTGCCTTCCTCTTACTCCATGGGCTCCCTCCGAGGTGGGGCAGGAACCCCCTCGTCCTCCCAGTGGTCTCAGCATTCGTCCTCCCCGTCGCCGTCGTCTCCCTCCCCCACCACCTCCCCCGAGCCCCCCTCGGAGTCACGGCCTCCTCAGCACCGGAGCAGGTAAACGGCCAGGAAAACGCTCTTAAAGGGACACTTCACCCTTTTTGCAAAAGCTTTAGGACACTTTCCTGGGGGTCTTTATGTGTGTGATATGTGGTTTTAGATATTTTAGATTGTAGCAGTGAGCCCAGTGTCTCTGATGTCATGGACACTGGGCTCACTTCCTTCCTGGACTACAATTCCCATAATAATTTGGTGCACTGCTCCTCCTTGTGGATAGGGGAGGTCTGTCTTACTGAGACCACATGTAGTCCAGGAAGTAAGTGATCCCAGTGTCCATGACATCAGAGACACTGCAGGCTCACTGCTACAATCTAAAATATCTAAAACCACATATCACACACATAAAGACCCCCAGGAAAGTGTTCTAAAGCTTCTAAACGTCATTAACATATATTTTTTTGCAAAAAGGGTGAAGTGTCCCTTTATTTAATGCCTCTAAACCCTGTCTGATACGGGCTCAAATACTGGTCCAGCTTCTTCTAGGCCCATTATTATAACCACTGCGATTGCGATTGCATAACCCTGGTTTTGGGAGTGGTGGTAAAAGGGAAACTTTGTCTGTCATGCAGTTATTTATTTTGGATGTGTTTGGATGGTTCCATTTATTTTGTCAAACTAATATACATTCGCTTCACTTCAGATCCAAATGATTACATGGAGGCGATACGGTGTAACTGTTGGATGGCATCTCCCCCTTGGCTTTGTCATTCGGTTGCATACATTAGTGTGTGTGTGTGTGTGTGTGTGTGTGTGTGTGTGTGTGTGTGTGTGTGTGTGTGTGTAGTTGTGTACACATGCATAATATCTTTGTAATTAAATGGTTTTCTTTAGATCACACACACAAAAGATCAATACATAAAACAACACAGTACATTCACACATGTATAATTAATGCCTAAGATTGCATTACTGTATTATTTCTTAGCTCCTCAATCATGGTTTAACATTCTGCAAATCTAGGTCAGTGAGTGGCAAGAAAATCTGTACGTTCTGTGACAGCCCACTGGGAAAGGGAGCCGCCATGATCATCGAGTCCCTTGGGCTCTGTTATCATTTGGGCTGTTTTAAGGTGAGAGTTTAAACGTCGTCCACATCGTCGGACCAACCTTGGCCTGGAGATTCTTGCCAATCTTGGTCGATCACCTGCACCAGAAACTAATCTCGTCTGTTAACCCGTAGCCTAGACTTAGTTATATTCTACTAACCAGATGGATCGCAATGGAAGCTGATCCCTTTTTTACTGCACTAACTAACACACTTCTTCATCAACTCCCACTAATCTGTGAGCCACACTAATCAATTCACACGCCTATTCTATTTCTTCCTATAACACCTGATTCTGGTTGCTGGTCTTTAGAAACGTGGAGCTTTTGGTTGTTACTAGGCTCTCTGAAACTGTCGCTCTCCTGCATCTAATTGGTTATCATGGCTGTCATCCCCTCAGCCGTCTGTCAATCATTCTGATGTTTTCTTTTTTCTTCTCTCTGTGACTTCTGCCGTTTCTCTGCCGTGGCTCATGTTCTGCAGTATACTTAAATGTACAGTATGTGTCCCAGAGCCAGTCAGTCAAGTCTGTGCTCTAAAGCCCCGGCTCATACTTACTCACATGGGTGTCGCGTGCTGAAAATAGCATACCTACAAGCTCACAGTCCGCGGCGGGTTCAATGCCAGCACGTAGGTCTGCTGTTTCCCGGCACGCAACAAACGTGCAACGGAGCATAAATCTGGCTTTGCTCCTGCGGAGCGGGACATTTAACCCATTCTGACCTGAGATCAGATTCATACGAGGTTTCCACTGGACACACACTGGTCTGATTAACCCATTCTGACCCGAGATCAGATTCTAAAGATGTCAGTCGTTCTTCGATTTTTCAAAAATAGCAGACCTACAAGCTCGTAGCGCGCCACTCGGTGGCGCGCTATGAGCTTGTAGATCTGCTATTTTTCAATAGCTAAAGCATGACATGATGCTAACACCAAAATGGGTTCCCGTTCAGAATGGGTTAAGGCTGTACGTGCTAAAATTCTGCAGTGTTCATTTCAAGAAACATAATAATAAAAGCCTAATGTACGACGTACCCATAATGAAATCCTCCAATGTTCATTTAACTCCGTGTATAAAAATAAATGTAACCAGATCACATTTGTACACCCTTTGATTTACACATGTTTAGCAACTCATGATGTAATAATAATACCTTCATAATGTAATAACAGCTCATAATGTAATAATTTAAATGTAATAAAAACTCATGTAATAATCAGCTCGTCAAAAAATGAACTTATAACTGCCTCATAATTACATTATGAGTTGCTACAACATTGGATAAATGAACAGTGAGGATTGTATTTGACTGGTATACATTATACACACATTACTGGTATATATGTATATACTTTGTCCCCCCCCCCCCACAGTGCATCGACTGTAAGTCCGACCTGGGAGGGTCAGAGATCGGGGCCGAAGTCAGGATACGAAGCAGACAGCTCTACTGTAACTCCTGCTACAATCGACTCAAAAGTGAGTATATTAGCCCATTTTGGGCGGGAACCCCTTTTGGTGTTGCATTATGTAATGCTTTAGCTATTGAAAAATCACACCTGTGTGAACTGAGTAGTGCAACTCCCCCCCCCCCCCCCCCCCCCCCACCACCACCTCTCTCTCTCTCTCTCTCTCTCTTTCTCTCTCTCTCATTAGCAGGCAACACAGCAGCACTATCACTCTCTGTTTCTGGCACCCCCTACTGGTACAAATAAGTCATATACTCGTGCTCATGGCCACATAGGCACGGACATTGCTGGTTGTAGGAGTGGTTGCACCACTCAAAAATAGCAGACCTGCAAGCTCATAGCGCGCCACCGAGTGGCGCGCTATGAGCTTGTAGGTCTGCTATTTTTTTGAAGAATCGTGAAAAGTGACATGAAAGTGTTTGAGAATGACGTGACATAGAAAAACTGCTTTTTCAAGAAAACAGTCAGGATTTAGAAGACATTTTGCAGAACCGTTCCCAGGTCGAAATGGGTTAGGCGCCCCACAATCTCTGTATGGCCAGAGGTTTCAGGCTAATAATCCTGTGGGTTCCCGTCCTTGTTGTAGCTGGCCAGCCAACCCCCATGTGACGGGACTGCACTCCAGCAAATCGATGAGGAGACCACTCTGGACAACAACCCGTGAACAACCGCAGCCATGGAAACCAGGCCAGGAACACCACAGCCTAGATGCATTCGCATTTATGATTCCACAAAGACCCCCCTCCACCCCCCCAACCCCGCTCTGATCATCATATTCATTCTCTTTACAGTGTGTGATTGAGAGGGTAATCTCGTCAAGGTTTAGCAAACGTTAATGTGTTTATATCTTAATAAGTATTACAAATTGTACAAAGTATAAGGGATGTGCATGCAGCAGAGAGTTTTTAGATGTTTCACCAAGAAAACACTGCTCAAGTGTTATATTGTTTTTAAAATTATTATAAGGCAGATCATGACCGATTTTGATAAATATTATGAAAGGGTATCGGAGACAGAAGATTAGATTGGGGGAAACCTTGCACCTTCATCTCCTCTCATCTAGGCCTTATTTCTGCTGAGTCTTGCGCTATTAAAAAATGTTTTGTCAACTAAGCTGTGCTTACCATGTCTATGTGCCTTCATGTTTCCTAACAAGGGAGAAGTAATAGAGGTGAAATTATTTCCAAATGTATTTAAACATTTTCACGGTTATTTGGAGCACTTATCATGAGTTTTCACTGTTGGAATTACAAATCGAGGACTTTTTCCTGAGAGAAAAAAAAACAAACGCAAACATATTGTCTGGAATGATATTGAGGCAAACTTTCTTCTGTAACGTTTTGTAAATAAAATGACCAAATGCTCATCTTGTCGTCTGACTGTGTACTTGTGTTCACTGAACTGTAGGATGTTAATGTGGTTATATTTACTCTGTGATGTTTGGCTCATTCTCACAGGATCTCTCTCTCTCCTACTGAAAGGAATTTCAATGAGGCTTTGTGCAAGGACCTGCGTGCTCCATGTTCAAAGCCAATTTGTCATGCATATTTCAGTCGGCGTGCATGCATTACACTTGATTACTCTGTGATAAGCTCTTCTCTTAATATATTCTTCCATATCAGCTGTTTAGTGAAATGACATCTGCATAAAAGATACGTTTCAATATGCATACGAGTGGAAACTCCTGATTGCTCCATTCTGAGTTCCCAAATGCATCTTAAAGCTAAAGGTGTCCTCAATGTTCCCCAATATGAAAATGAGCTCTTTTGAAGTGATGGATTGAAATAAGTCGAAGGGAGCACTGAAGTGGCCGGGATACTTGAGAGAGAGCACCGCCAATGCCAGGAGGCAAGCATTCTTATTTATTTTTAAATATGTTTTCTTGGCTTCTGTTGCAGGGTTATATCATTCTAATGCTTAGAAACGATGCTGGGCACAGAGTAGATAATAACGATAAGAAATCTGAAAGTTTTGTAGTGAATAAGCTGCAGAACCCTCGGTATTCAAAAGCCAAGGCCAGGCCCTAAGATGATAAGATAAAATGTAGTGTTGCGGAGGATGAGAAACAGTAGCAAATTGCGGAGTGTTGGGGAAAATTTGCTATGTGTTTTTTCCACAATTCCGCAATTCCCGCATTTCCGCAATTTACACAATTTCCATTTCCGCAATTTCCGCAATTCCCGCAATTTTTCCTTTTCCGCAATTTCCATTTCCGCAATTTCCGCAATTTCCATTTCCGTAATTTCCATTTCCGCAATTTCCATCTCCGCAATTTCCATTTCCGCAATTCCAAAATTTCCGCAATTTGACAAAAACGATGGGTTATAGCCCATGTTTTTTGAAAATTTGAAAAAAAAAGTTAGCCTCGTTTCTCATCATTTTGGACCGTGGGCTATAGCCCATATCGTACGGCATACTATAGCGCGCAGTTTTTCATCATTTTTGAGGATTTGAAAAAAATGACGAAATGACAAAAACGATGGGTTATAGCCCATGTTTTTTGAAATTTTGAAAAAAAAAGTTAGCCTCGTTTCTCATCATTTTGGACCGTGGGCTATAGCCCATATCGTACGGCATACTATAGCGCGCAGTTTTTCATCATTTTTGAGGATTTGAAAAAAATGACGAAATGACAAAAACGATGGGTTATAGCCAATGTTTTTTGAAATTTTGAAAAAAAAAGTTAGCCTCGTTTCTCATCATTTTGGAACGTGGGCTATAGCCCATATCGTACGGCATACTATAGCGCGCAGTTTTTCATCATTTTTGAGGATTTGAAAAAAATGACGAAATGACAAAAACGATGGGTTATAGCCCATGTTTTTTGAAATTTTGAAAAAAAAAAGTTAGCCTCGTTTCTCATCATTTTGGAACGTGGGCTATAGCCCATATCGTACGGCATACTATAGCGCGCAGTTTTTCATCATTTTTGAGGATTTGAAAAAAATGACGAAATGACAAAAACGATGGGTTATAGCCCATGTTTTTTGAAATTTTGAAAAAAAAAGTTAGCCTCGTTTCTCATCATTTTGGACCGTGGGCTATAGCCCATATCGTACGGCATACTATAGCGCGCAGTTTTTCATCATTTTTGAGGATTTGAAAAAAATGACGAAATGACAAAAACGATGGGTTATATCCCATGTTTTTTGAAAATTTGAAAAAAAAAGTTAGCCTCGTTTCTCATCATTTTGGACCGTGGGCTATAGCCCATATCGTACGGCATACTATAGCGCGCAGTTTTTCATCATTTTTGAGGATTTGAAAAAAATGACGAAATGACAAAAACGATGGGTTATAGCCCATGTTTTTTGAAATTTTGAAAAAAAAAGTTAGCCTCGTTTCTCATCATTTTGGAACGTGGGCTATAGCCCATATCGTACGGCATACTATAGCGCGCAGTTTTTCATCATTTTTGAGGATTTGAAAAAAATGACGAAATGACAAAAACGATGGGTTATAGCCCATGTTTTTTGAAATTTTGAAAAAAAAAGTTAGCCTCGTTTCTCATCATTTTGGAACGTGGGCTTTAGCCCATATCGTACGGCATACTATAGCGCGCAGTTTTTCATCATTTTTGAGGATTTGAAAAAAATGACGAAATGAAAAAAACGATGGGTTATAGCCCATGTTTTTTGAAATTTTGAAAAAAAAAGTTAGCCTCGTTTCTCATCATTTTGGACCGTGGGCTATAGCCCATATCGTACGGCATACTATAGCGCGCAGTTTTTCATCATTTTTGAGGATTTGAAAAAAATGACGAAATGACAAAAACGATGGGTTATAGCCCATGTTTTTTTTAAATTTGAAAAAAAAAGTTAGCCTCGTTTCTCATCATTTTGGACCGTGGGCTATAGCCCATATCGTACGGCATACTATAGCGCGCAGTTTTTCATCATTTTTGAGGATTTGAAAAAAATGACGAAATGACAAAAACGATGGGTTATAGCCCATGTTTTTTTTTTAAATTTGAAAAAAAAAGTTAGCCTCGTTTCTCATCATTTTGGACCGTGGGCTATAGCCCATATCGTACGGCATACTATAGCGCGCAGTTTTTCATCATTTTTGAGGATTTGAAAAAAATGACGAAATGACAAAAACGATGGGTTATAGCCCATGTTTTTTGAATTTTTGAAAAAAAAAGTTAGCCTCGTTTCTCATCATTTTGGAACGTGGGCTATAGCCCATATCGTACGGCATACTATAGCGCGCAGTTTTTCATCATTTTTGAGGATTTGAAAAAAATGACGAAATGACAAAAACGATGGGTTATAGCCCATGTTTTTTGAAATTTTGAAAAAAAAAGTTAGCGTCGTTTCTCATCATTTTGGACCGTGGGCTATAGCCCATATCGTACGGCATACTATAGCGCGCAGTTTTTCATCATTTTTGAGGATTTGAAAATGACGAAATGACAAAAACGATGGGTTATAGCCCATGTTTTTTGAAATTTTGAAAAAAAAAGTTAGCCTCGTTTCTCATCATTTTGGACCGTGGGCTATAGCCCATATCGTACGGCATACTATAGCGCGCAGTTTTTCATCATTTTTGAGGATTTGAAAAAAATGACGAAATGACAAAAACGATGGGTTATAGCCCATGTTTTTTGAAATTTTGAAAAAAAAAGTTAGCCTCGTTTCTCATCATTTTGGACCGTGGGCTATAGCCCATATCGTACGGCATACTATAGCGCGCAGTTTTTCATCATTTTTGAGGATTTGAAAAAAATGACGAAATGACAAAAACGATGGGTTATAGCCCATGTTTTTTTTTTAAATTTGAAAAAAAAAGTTAGCCTCGTTTCTCATCATTTTGGACCGTGGGCTATAGCCCATATCGTACGGCATACTATAGCGCGCAGTTTTTCATCATTTTTGAGGATTTGAAAAAAATGACGAAATGACAAAAACGATGGGTTATAGCCCATGTTTTTTGAATTTTTGAAAAAAAAAGTTAGCCTCGTTTCTCATCATTTTGGAACGTGGGCTATAGCCCATATCGTACGGCATACTATAGCGCGCAGTTTTTCATCATTTTTGAGGATTTGAAAAAAATGACGAAATGACAAAAACGATGGGTTATAGCCCATGTTTTTTGAAATTTTGAAAAAAAAAGTTAGCGTCGTTTCTCATCATTTTGGACCGTGGGCTATAGCCCATATCGTACGGCATACTATAGCGCGCAGTTTTTCATCATTTTTGAGGATTTGAAAAAAATGACGAAATGACAAAAACGATGGGTTATAGCCCATGTTTTTTGAAATTTTGAAAAAAAAAGTTAGCCTCGTTTCTCATCATTTTGGACCGTGGGCTATAGCCCATATCGTACGGCATACTATAGCGCGCAGTTTTTCATCATTTTTGAGGATTTGAAAAAAATGACGAAATGACAAAAACGATGGGTTATAGCCCATGTTTTTTGAAATTTTGAAAAAAAAAGTTAGCCTCGTTTCTCATCATTTTGGACCGTGGGCTATAGCCCATATCGTACGGCATACTATAGCGCGCAGTTTTTCATCATTTTTGAGGATTTGAAAAAAATGACGAAATGACAAAAACGATGGGTTATAGCCCATGTTTTTTGAAATTTTGAAAAAAAAAAGTTAGCCTCGTTTCTCATCATTTTGGACCGTGGGCTATAGCCCATATCGTACGGCATACTATAGCGCGCAGTTTTTCATCATTTTTGAGAATTTGAAAAAAATGACGAAATGACAAAACGATGGGTTATAGCCCATGTTTTTTTAAATTTTGGAAAAAAAAGTTAGCCTCGTTTCTCATCATTTTGGAATGTGGGCTATAGCCCATATCGTACGGCATACTATAGCGCGCAGTTTTTCATCATTTTTGAGGATTTGAAAAAAATGACGAAATGACAAAAACGATGGGTTATAGCCCATGTTTTTTGAAATTTTGAAAAAAAAAGTTAGCCTCGTTTCTCATCATTTTGGACCGTGGGCTATAGCCCATATCGTACGGCATACTATAGCGCGCAGTTTTTCATCATTTTTGAGGATTTGAAAAAAATGACGAAATGACAAAAACGATGGGTTATAGCCCATGTTTTTTGAAGTTTTGAAAAAAAAAGTTAGCCTCGTTTCTCATCATTTTGGACCGTGGGCTATAGCCCATATCGTACGGCATACTATAGCGCGCAGTTTTTCATCATTTTTGAGGATTTGAAAAAAATGACGAAATGACAAAAACGATGGGTTATAGCCCATGTTTTTTGAAATTTTGGAAAAAAAAGTTAGCCTCGTTTCTCATCATTTTGGAACGTGGGCTATAGCCCATATCGTACGGCATACTATAGCGCGCAGTTTTTCATCATTTTTGAGGATTTGAAAAAAAAGACGAAATGACAAAAACGATGGGTTATAGCCCATGTTTTTTGAAATTTTGAAAAAAAAAGTTAGCCTCGTTTCTCATCATTTTGGACCGTGGGCTATAGCCCATATCGTACGGCATACTATAGCGCGCAGTTTTTCATCATTTTTGAGGATTTGAAAAAAATGACGAAATGACAAAAACGATGGGTTATAGCCCATGTTTTTTGAAATTTTGGAAAAAAAAGTTAGCCTCGTTTCTCATCATTTTGGACCGTGGGCTATAGCCCATATCGTACGGCATACTATAGCGCGCAGTTTTTCATCATTTTTGAGAATTTGAAAAAAATGACGAAATGACAAAAACGATGGGTTATAGCCCATGTTTTTTGAAATTTTGAAAAAAAAAGTTAGCCTCGTTTCTCATCATTTTGGAACGTGGGCTATAGCCCATATCGTACGGCATACTATAGCGCGCCGTTTTTCATCATTTTTGAGGATTTGAAAAAAATGAAAAAATGAAAAAAACGATGGGTTATAGCCCATGTTTTTTGAAATTTAGAAAAAAAAATTACCCTCTTTTTTCATCATTTTGGACCATGGGCTATAGCCCATATCGTACGGCATGCAATAGCACGCCGTTTTTCATCATTTTTGAGGATTTGAAAAAAAATAAAAAAAACAATGGGTTATAGCCTTTTTTTTTTTTTTTTTTTAAGAAAATTTGAATCCTTGTTTTTTCATCATTTTTGACCATCCCACTGAGCAATAGCCGGCTATTAGACGTGTGTCTTAGAAGAAAAAAAAATTTGACGTTTTTTATCCCATTTTTAAAGTCTTTAAAAATAGACGTCTAAAACACGTCTAAAAATGACGTGTTTTAGACGTCCATTTTAGACTTTTAGAAAAAAAATTACCCTCGTTTTTCATCATTTTGGACCATGGGCTATAGCCCATATCGTACGGCATACTATAGCGCGCCGTTTTTCATCATTTTTGAGGATTTGAAAAAAATGAAAAAATGAAAAAAACGATGGGTTATAGCCCATGTTTTTTGAAATTTTGAAAAAAAAAGTTATCCTTGTTTCTCATCATTTTGGACCATGGGCTATAGCCCATATCGTACGTCATACTATAGCACGCCGTTTTTCGTCATTTTTGAGGATTTTAAAAAAATGAAAAAATGAAAAAAACGATGGGTTATAGCCCATGTTTTTTTTAATTTAGAAAAAAAAAGTTACCCTCGTTTTTCATCATTTTGGACCATGGGCTATAGCCCGTATCGTACGGCATACTATAGCGCGCCGTTTTTCATCATTTTTGAGAATTTGAAAAAAATGACGAAATGACAAAAACGATGGGTTATAGCCCATGTTTTTTGAAATTTTGGAAAAAAAAGTTAGCCTCGTTTCTCATCATTTTGGACCGTGGGCTATAGCCCATATCGTACGGCATACTATAGCGCGCCGTTTTTCATCATTTTTGAGGATTTGAAAAAAATGACGAAATGACAAAAACGGTTATAGCCCATGTTTTTTGAAATTTTGAAAAAAAAAGTTAGCCTCGTTTCTCATCATTTTGGACCGTGGGCTATAGCCCATATCGTACGGCATACTATAGCGCGCAGTTTTTCATCATTTTTGAGGATTTGAAAAAAATGACGAAATGACAAAAACGATGGGTTATAGCCCATGTTTTTTGAAATTTTGGAAAAAAAAGTTAGCCTCGTTTCTCATCATTTTGGACCGTGGGCTATAGCCCATATCGTACGGCATACTATAGCGCGCAGTTTTTCATCATTTTTGAGGATTTGAAAAAAATGACGAAATGACAAAAACGATGGGTTATAGCCCATGTTTTTTGAAATTTTGAAAAAAAAAGTTAGCCTCGTTTCTCATCATTTTGGACCGTGGGCTATAGCCCATATCGTACGGCATACTATAGCGCGCCGTTTTTCATCATTTTTGAGGATTTGAAAAAAATGACGAAATGACAAAAACGATGGGTTATAGCCCATGTTTTTTGAAATTTTGAAAAAAAAATTACCCTCTTTTTTCATCATTTTGGACCATGGGCTATAGCCCATATCGTACGGCATGCAATAGCACGCCGTTTTTCATCATTTTTGAGGATTTGAAAAAAAATAAAAAAACGATGGGTTATAGTCTTTTTTTTTTTTTTTGAAGAAGAAGAAAATTTGAATCCTTGTTTTTTCATCATTTTTGACCATCCCACTGAGCAATAGCCGGCTATTAGACGTGTGTCTAAAAATGGGATAAAAAACGTCTAATTTTCTTTTTTTCTAAAAGTCTAAAAATAGACGTCTAAAACACGTCTATAGCCCATATCGTACGTCATACTATAGCACGCCGTTTTTCGTCATTTTTGAGGATTTTGAAAAAATGAAAAAATGAAAAAAACGATGGGTTATAGCCCATGTTTTTTTAAATTTAGAAAAAAAAAGTTACCCTCGTTTTTCATAATTTTGGACCATGGGCTATAGCCCGTATCGTACGGCATACTATAGCGCGCCGTTTTTCATCATTTTTGAGAATTTGAAAAAAATGACGAAATGACAAAAACGATGGGTTATAGCCCATGTTTTTTGAAATTTTGAAAAAAAAAGTTAGCCTCGTTTCTCATCATTTTGGACCATGGGCTATAGCCCATATCGTACGGCATACTATAGCGCGCCGTTTTTCATCATTTTTGAGGATTTGAAAAAAATGACGAAATGACAAAAACGATGGGTTATAGCCCATGTTTTTTGAAATTTTGAAAAAAAAAGTTAGCCTCGTTTCTCATCATTTTGGACCATGGGCTATAGCCCATATCGTATGGCATACTATAGCGCGCCGTTTTTCATCATTTTTGAGGATTTGAAAAAAATGACGAAATGACAAAAACGATGGGTTATAGCCCATGTTTTTTGAAATTTTGAAAAAAAAAGTTAGCCTCGTTTCTCAGCATTTTGGAACGTGGGCTATATCCCATATCGTACGGCATACTATAGCGCGCAGTTTTTCATCATTTTTGAGGATTTGAAAAAAATGACGAAATGACAAAAACGATGGGTTATAGCCCATGTTTTTTGAAATTTTGAAAAAAAAAGTTAGCCTCGTTTCTCATCATTTTGGACCGTGGGCTATAGCCCATATCGTACGGCATACTATAGCGCGCAGTTTTTCATCATTTTTGAGGATTTGAAAAAAATGACGAAATGACAAAAACGATGGGTTATAGCCCATGTTTTTTGAAATTTTGAAAAAAAAAGTTAGCCTCGTTTCTCATCATTTTGGACCGTGGGCTATAGCCCATATCGTACGGCATACTATAGCGCGCAGTTTTTCATCATTTTTGAGGATTTGAAAAAAATGACGAAATGACAAAAACGATGGGTTATAGCCCATGTTTTTTGAAATTTTGAAAAAAAAAGTTAGCCTCGTTTCTCATCATTTTGGAACGTGGGCTATAGCCCATATCGTACGGCATACTATAGCGCGCAGTTTTTCATCATTTTTGAGGATTTGAAAAAAATGACGAAATGACAAAAACGATGGGTTATAGCCCATGTTTTTTGAAATTTTGAAAAAAAAAAGTTAGCCTCGTTTCTCATCATTTTGGAACGTGGGCTATAGCCCATATCGTACGGCATACTATAGCGCGCAGTTTTTCATCATTTTTGAGGATTTGAAAAAAATGACGAAATGACAAAAACGATGGGTTATAGCCCATGTTTTTTGAAATTTTGAAAAAAAAAGTTAGCCTCGTTTCTCATCATTTTGGACCGTGGGCTATAGCCCATATCGTACGGCATACTATAGCGCGCAGTTTTTCATCATTTTTGAGGATTTGAAAAAAATGACGAAATGACAAAAACGATGGGTTATATCCCATGTTTTTTGAAAATTTGAAAAAAAAAGTTAGCCTCGTTTCTCATCATTTTGGACCGTGGGCTATAGCCCATATCGTACGGCATACTATAGCGCGCAGTTTTTCATCATTTTTGAGGATTTGAAAAAAATGACGAAATGACAAAAACGATGGGTTATAGCCCATGTTTTTTGAAATTTTAAAAAAAAAGTTAGCCTCGTTTCTCATCATTTTGGAACGTGGGCTATAGCCCATATCGTACGGCATACTATAGCGCGCAGTTTTTCATCATTTTTGAGGATTTGAAAAAAATGACGAAATGACAAAAACGATGGGTTATAGCCCATGTTTTTTGAAATTTTGAAAAAAAAAGTTAGCCTCGTTTCTCATCATTTTGGAACGTGGGCTTTAGCCCATATCGTACGGCATACTATAGCGCGCAGTTTTTCATCATTTTTGAGGATTTGAAAAAAATGACGAAATGAAAAAAACGATGGGTTATAGCCCATGTTTTTTGAAATTTTGAAAAAAAAAGTTAGCCTCGTTTCTCATCATTTTGGACCGTGGGCTATAGCCCATATCGTACGGCATACTATAGCGCGCAGTTTTTCATCATTTTTGAGGATTTGAAAAAAATGACGAAATGACAAAAACGATGGGTTATAGCCCATGTTTTTTTTAAATTTGAAAAAAAAAGTTAGCCTCGTTTCTCATCATTTTGGACCGTGGGCTATAGCCCATATCGTACGGCATACTATAGCGCGCAGTTTTTCATCATTTTTGAGGATTTGAAAAAAATGACGAAATGACAAAAACGATGGGTTATAGCCCATGTTTTTTTTTAAATTTGAAAAAAAAAGTTAGCCTCGTTTCTCATCATTTTGGACCGTGGGCTATAGCCCATATCGTACGGCATACTATAGCGCGCAGTTTTTCATCATTTTTGAGGATTTGAAAAAAATGACGAAATGACAAAAACGATGGGTTATAGCCCATGTTTTTTGAATTTTTGAAAAAAAAAGTTAGCCTCGTTTCTCATCATTTTGGAACATGGCTATAGCCCATATCGTACGGCATACTATAGCGCGCAGTTTTTCATCATTTTTGAGGATTTGAAAAAAATGACGAAATGACAAAAACGATGGGTTATAGCCCATGTTTTTTGAAATTTTGAAAAAAAAAGTTAGCGTCGTTTCTCATCATTTTGGACCGTGGGCTATAGCCCATATCGGACGGCATACTATAGCGCGCAGTTTTTCATCATTTTTGAGGATTTGAAAAAAATGACGAAATGACAAAAACGATGGGTTATAGCCCATGTTTTTTGAAATTTTGAAAAAAAAAGTTAGCCTCGTTTCTCATCATTTTGGACCGTGGGCTATAGCCCATATCGTACGGCATACTATAGCGCGCAGTTTTTCATCATTTTTGAGGATTTGAAAAAAATGACGAAATGACAAAAACGATGGGTTATAGCCCATGTTTTTTGAAATTTTGAAAAAAAAAGTTAGCCTCGTTTCTCATCATTTTGGACCGTGGGCTATAGCCCATATCGTACGGCATACTATAGCGCGCAGTTTTTCATCATTTTTGAGGATTTGAAAAAAATGACGAAATGACAAAAACGATGGGTTATAGCCCATGTTTTTTGAAATTTTGAAAAAAAAAGTTAGCCTCGTTTCTCATCATTTTGGACCGTGGGCTATAGCCCATATCGTACGGCATACTATAGCGCGCAGTTTTTCATCATTTTTGAGGATTTGAAAAAAATGACGAAATGACAAAAACGATGGGTTATAGCCCATGTTTTTTGAAATTTTGAAAAAAAAAGTTAGCCTCGTTTCTCATCATTTTGGACCGTGGGCTATAGCCCATATCGTACGGCATACTATAGCGCGCAGTTTTTCATCATTTTTGAGGATTTGAAAAAAATGACGAAATGACAAAAACGATGGGTTATAGCCCATGTTTTTTGAAATTTTGGAAAAAAAAGTTAGCCTCGTTTCTCATCATTTTGGAACGTGGGCTATAGCCCATATCGTACGGCATACTATAGCGCGCAGTTTTTCATCATTTTTGAGGATTTGAAAAAAAAGACGAAATGACAAAAACGATGGGTTATAGCCCATGTTTTTTGAAATTTTGAAAAAAAAAGTTAGCCTCGTTTCTCATCATTTTGGACCGTGGGCTATAGCCCATATCGTACGGCATACTATAGCGCGCAGTTTTTCATCATTTTTGAGGATTTGAAAAAAATGACGAAATGACAAAAACGATGGGTTATAGCCCATGTTTTTTGAAATTTTGGAAAAAAAAGTTAGCCTCGTTTCTCATCATTTTGGACCGTGGGCTATAGCCCATATCGTACGGCATACTATAGCGCGCAGTTTTTCATCATTTTTGAGAATTTGAAAAAAATGACGAAATGACAAAAACGATGGGTTATAGCCCATGTTTTTTGAAATTTTGAAAAAAAAAGTTAGCCTCGTTTCTCATCATTTTGGAACGTGGGCTATAGCCCATATCGTACGGCATACTATAGCGCGCCGTTTTTCATCATTTTTGAGGATTTGAAAAAAATGAAAAAATGAAAAAAACGATGGGTTATAGCCCATGTTTTTTTAAATTTAGAAAAAAAAATTACCCTCTTTTTTCATCATTTTGGACCATGGGCTATAGCCCATATCGTACGGCATGCAATAGCACGCCGTTTTTCATCATTTTTGAGGATTTGAAAAAAAATAAAAAAAACAATGGGTTATAGCCTTTTTTTTTTTTTTTTTTGAAGAACATTTGAATCCTTGTTTTTTCATCATTTTTGACCATCCCACTGAGCAATAGCCGGCTATTAGACGTGTGTCTTAGAAGAAAAAAAAATTTGACGTTTTTTATCCCATTTTTAAAGTCTTTAAAAATAGACGTCTAAAACACGTCTAAAAATGACGTGTTTTAGACGTCCATTTTAGACTTTTAGAAAAAAAATTACCCTCGTTTTTCATCATTTTGGACCATGGGCTATAGCCCATATCGTACGGCATACTATAGCGCGCCGTTTTTCATCATTTTTGAGGATTTGAAAAAAAATAAAAAAACGATGGGTTATAGTCTTTTTTTTTTTTGAAGAAGAAGAAGAAAATTTGAATCCTTGTTTTTTCATCATTTTTGACCATCCCACTGAGCAATAGCCGGCTATTAGACGTGTGTCTAAAAATGGGATAAAAAAACGTCTAATTTTCTTTTTTTCTAAAAGTCTAAAAATAGACGTCTAAAACACGTCTATAGCCCATATCGTACGTCATACTATAGCACGCCGTTTTTCGTCATTTTTGAGGATTTTGAAAAAATGAAAAAATGAAAAAAACGATGGGTTATAGCCCATGTTTTTTTAAATTTAGAAAAAAAAAGTTACCCTCGTTTTTCATAATTTTGGACCATGGGCTATAGCCCGTATCGTACGGCATACTATAGCGCGCCGTTTTTCATCATTTTTGAGAATTTGAAAAAAATGACGAAATGACAAAAACGATGGGTTATAGCCCATGTTTTTTGAAATTTTGAAAAAAAAAGTTAGCCTCGTTTCTCATCATTTTGGACCATGGGCTATAGCCCATATCGTACGGCATACTATAGCGCGCCGTTTTTCATCATTTTTGAGGATTTGAAAAAAATGAAAAAATGAAAAAAACGATGGGTTATAGCCCATGTTTTTTGAAATTTTGAAAAAAAAAGTTATCCTTGTTTCTCATCATTTTGGACCATGGGCTATAGCCCATATCGTACGTCATACTATAGCACGCTGTTTTTCGTCATTTTTGAGGATTAAAAAAAAATGAAAAAATGAAAAAAACGATGGGTTATAGCCCATGTTTTTTTTAATTTAGAAAAAAAAAGTTACCCTCGTTTTTCATCATTTTGGACCATGGGCTATAGCCCGTATCGTACGGCATACTATAGCGCGCCGTTTTTCATCATTTTTGAGAATTTGAAAAAAATGACGAAATGACAAAAACGATGGGTTATAGCCCATGTTTTTTGAAATTTTGAAAAAAAAAGTTAGCCTCGTTTCTCATCATTTTGGACCGTGGGCTATAGCCCATATCGTACGGCATACTATAGCGCGCCGTTTTTCATCATTTTTGAGGATTTGAAAAAAATGACGAAATGACAAAAACGGTTATAGCCCATGTTTTTTGAAATTTTGAAAAAAAAAGTTAGCCTCGTTTCTCATCATTTTGGACCGTGGGCTATAGCCCATATCGTACGGCATACTATAGCGCGCAGTTTTTCATCATTTTTGAGGATTTGAAAAAAATGACGAAATGACAAAAACGATGGGTTATAGCCCATGTTTTTTGAAATTTTGGAAAAAAAAGTTAGCCTCGTTTCTCATCATTTTGGAACGTGGGCTATAGCCCATATCGTACGGCATACTATAGCGCGCAGTTTTTCATCATTTTTGAGGATTTGAAAAAAATGACGAAATGACAAAAACGATGGGTTATAGCCCATGTTTTTTGAAATTTTGAAAAAAGAAGTTAGCCTCGTTTCTCATCATTTTGGACCGTGGGCTATAGCCCATATCGTACGGCATACTATAGCGCGCCGTTTTTCATCATTTTTGAGGATTTGAAAAAAATGACGAAATGACAAAAACGATGGGTTATAGCCCATGTTTTTTGAAATTTTGAAAAAAAAAGTTAGCCTCGTTTCTCATCATTTTGGAACGTGGGCTATAGCCCATATCGTACGGCATACTATAGCGCGCCGTTTTTCATCATTTTTGAGGATTTGAAAAAAATGAAAAAATGAAAAAAACGATGGGTTATAGCCCATGTTTTTTGAAATTTAGAAAAAAAAATTACCCTCTTTTTTCATCATTTTGGACCATGGGCTATAGCCCATATCGTACGGCATGCAATAGCACGCCGTTTTTCATCATTTTTGAGGATTTGAAAAAAAATAAAAAAACGATGGGTTATAGTCTTTTTTTTTTTTTTTTGAAGAAGAAAATTTGAATCCTTGTTTTTTCATCATTTTTGACCATCCCACTGAGCAATAGCCGGCTATTAGACGTGTGTCTAAAAATGGGATAAAAAAACGTCTAATTTTCTTTTTTTCTAAAAGTCTAAAAATAGACGTCTAAAACACGTCTATAGCCCATATCGTACGTCATACTATAGCACGCCGTTTTTCGTCATTTTTGAGGATTTTGAAAAAATGAAAAAATGAAAAAAACGATGGGTTATAGCCCATGTTTTTTTAAATTTAGAAAAAAAAAGTTACCCTCGTTTTTCATAATTTTGGACCATGGGCTATAGCCCGTATCGTACGGCATACTATAGCGCGCCGTTTTTCATCATTTTTGAGAATTTGAAAAAAATGACGAAATGACAAAAACGATGGGTTATAGCCCATGTTTTTTGAAATTTTGAAAAAAAAAGTTAGCCTCGTTTCTCATCATTTTGGACCATGGGCTATAGCCCATATCGTACGGCATACTATAGCGCGCCGTTTTTCATCATTTTTGAGGATTTGAAAAAAATGACGAAATGACAAAAACGATGGGTTATAGCCCATGTTTTTTGAAATTTTGAAAAAAAAAGTTAGCCTCGTTTCTCAGCATTTTGGAACGTGGGCTATATCCCATATCGTACGGCATACTATAGCGCGCAGTTTTTCATCATTTTTGAGGATTTGAAAAAAATGACGAAATGACAAAAACGATGGGTTATAGCCCATGTTTTTTGAAATTTTGAAAAAAAAAGTTAGCCTCGTTTCTCATCATTTTGGACCGTGGGCTATAGCCCATATCGTACGGCATACTATAGCGCGCAGTTTTTCATCATTTTTGAGGATTTGAAAAAAATGACGAAATGACAAAAACGATGGGTTATAGCCCATGTTTTTTGAAATTTTGAAAAAAAAAGTTAGCCTCGTTTCTCATCATTTCGGAACGTGGGCTATAGCCCATATCGTACGGCATACTATAGCGCGCAGTTTTTCATCATTTTTGAGGATTTGAAAAAAATGACGAAATGACAAAAACGATGGGTTATAGCCCATGTTTTTTGAAATTTTGGAAAAAAAAGTTAGCCTCGTTTCTCATCATTTTGGACCGTGGGCTATAGCCCATATCGTACGGCATACTATAGCGCGCAGTTTTTCATCATTTTTGAGGATTTGAAAAAAATGACGAAATGACAAAAACGATGGGTTATAGCCCATGTTTTTTGAAATTTTGAAAAAAAAGTTAGCCTCGTTTCTCATCATTTTGGAACGTGGGCTATAGCCCATATCGTACGGCATACTATAGCGCGCAGTTTTTCATCAATTTTGAGGATTTGAAAAAAATGACGAAATGACAAAAACGATGGGTTATAGCCCATGTTTTTTGAAATTAAAAAAAAAAAGTTAGCCTCGTTTCTCATCATTTTGGAACGTGGGCTATAGCCCATATCGTACGGCATACTATAGCGCGCAGTTTTTCATCATTTTTGAGGATTTGAAAAAAATGACGAAATGACAAAAACGATGGGTTATAGCCCATGTTTTTTGAATTTTTGAAAAAAAAAGTTAGCCTCGTTTCTCATCATTTTGGAACGTGGGCTATAGCCCATATCGTACGGCATACTATAGCGCGCAGTTTTTCATCATTTTTGAGGATTTGAAAAAAATGACGAAATTACAAAAACGATGGGTTATAGCCCATGTTTTTTGAAATTTTGAAAAAAAAAGTTAGCGTCGTTTCTCATCATTTTGGACCGTGGGCTATAGCCCATATCGGACGGCATACTATAGCGCGCAGTTTTTCATCATTTTTGAGGATTTGAAAAAAATGACGAAATGACAAAAACGATGGGTTATAGCCCATGTTTTTTGAAATTTTGAAAAAAAAAGTTAGCCTCGTTTCTCATCATTTTGGACCGTGGGCTATAGCCCATATCGTACGGCATACTATAGCGCGCAGTTTTTCATCATTTTTGAGGATTTGAAAAAAATGACGAAATGACAAAAACGATGGGTTATAGCCCATGTTTTTTGAAATTTTGAAAAAAAAAGTTAGCCTCGTTTCTCATCATTTTGGACCGTGGGCTATAGCCCATATCGTACGGCATACTATAGCGCGCAGTTTTTCATCATTTTTGAGGATTTGAAAAAAATGACGAAATGACAAAAACGATGGGTTATAGCCCATGTTTTTTGAAATTTTGAAAAAAAAAAGTTAGCCTCGTTTCTCATCATTTTGGACCGTGGGCTATAGCCCATATCGTACGGCATACTATAGCGCGCAGTTTTTCATCATTTTTGAGAATTTGAAAAAAATGACGAAATGACAAAACGATGGGTTATAGCCCATGTTTTTTTAAATTTTGGAAAAAAAAGTTAGCCTCGTTTCTCATCATTTTGGAATGTGGGCTATAGCCCATATCGTACGGCATACTATAGCGCGCAGTTTTTCATCATTTTTGAGGATTTGAAAAAAATGACGAAATGACAAAAACGATGGGTTATAGCCCATGTTTTTTGAAATTTTGAAAAAAAAAGTTAGCCTCGTTTCTCATCATTTTGGACCGTGGGCTATAGCCCATATCGTACGGCATACTATAGCGCGCAGTTTTTCATCATTTTTGAGGATTTGAAAAAAATGACGAAATGACAAAAACGATGGGTTATAGCCCATGTTTTTTGAAATTTTGAAAAAAAAAGTTAGCCTCGTTTCTCATCATTTTGGACCGTGGGCTATAGCCCATATCGTACGGCATACTATAGCGCGCAGTTTTTCATCATTTTTGAGGATTTGAAAAAAATGACGAAATGACAAAAACGATGGGTTATAGCCCATGTTTTTTGAAATTTTGAAAAAAAAAGTTAGCGTCGTTTCTCATCATTTTGGACCGTGGGCTATAGCCCATATCGGACGGCATACTATAGCGCGCAGTTTTTCATCATTTTTGAGGATTTGAAAAAAATGACGAAATGACAAAAACGATGGGTTATAGCCCATGTTTTTTGAAATTTTGAAAAAAAAAGTTAGCATCGTTTCTCATCATTTTGGACCGTGGGCTATAGCCCATATCGTACGGCATACTATAGCGCGCAGTTTTTCATCATTTTTGAGGATTTGAAAAAAATGACGAAATGACAAAAACGATGGGTTATAGCCCATGTTTTTTGAAATTTTGAAAAAAAAAGTTAGCCTCGTTTCTCATCATTTTGGACCGTGGGCTATAGCCCATATCGTACGGCATACTATAGCGCGCAGTTTTTCATCATTTTTGAGGATTTGAAAAAAATGACGAAATGACAAAAACGATGGGTTATAGCCCATGTTTTTTGAAATTTTGAAAAAAAAAGTTAGCCTCGTTTCTCATCATTTTGGACCGTGGGCTATAGCCCATATCGTACGGCATACTATAGCGCGCAGTTTTTCATCATTTTTGAGAATTTGAAAAAAATGACGAAATGACAAAACGATGGGTTATAGCCCATGTTTTTTTAAATTTTGGAAAAAAAAGTTAGCCTCGTTTCTCATCATTTTGGAATGTGGGCTATAGCCCATATCGTACGGCATACTATAGCGCGCAGTTTTTCATCATTTTTGAGGATTTGAAAAAAATGACGAAATGACAAAAACGATGGGTTATAGCCCATGTTTTTTGAAATTTTGAAAAAAAAAGTTAGCCTCGTTTCTCATCATTTTGGACCGTGGGCTATAGCCCATATCGTACGGCATACTATAGCACGCAGTTTTTCATCATTTTTGAGGATTTGAAAAAAATGACGAAATGACAAAAACGATGGGTTATAGCCCATGTTTTTTGAAATTTTGAAAAAAAAAGTTAGCCTCGTTTCTCATCATTTTGGACCGTGGGCTATAGCCCATATCGTACGGCATACTATAGCGTGCAGTTTTTCATCATTTTTGGGGATTTGAAAAAAATGACGAAATGACAAAAACGATGGGTTATAGCCCATGTTTTTTGAAATTTTGGAAAAAAAAGTTAGCCTCGTTTCTCATCATTTTGGAACGTGGGCTATAGCCCATATCGTACGGCATACTATAGCGCGCAGTTTTTCATCATTTTTGAGGATTTGAAAAAAAAGACGAAATGACAAAAACGATGGGTTATAGCCCATGTTTTTTGAAATTTTGAAAAAAAAAGTTAGCCTCGTTTCTCATCATTTTGGACCGTGGGCTATAGCCCATATCGTACGGCATACTATAGCGCGCAGTTTTTCATCATTTTTGAGGATTTGAAAAAAATGACGAAATGACAAAAACGATGGGTTATAGCCCATGTTTTTTGAAATTTTGGAAAAAAAAGTTAGCCTCGTTTCTCATCATTTTGGACCGTGGGCTATAGCCCATATCGTACGGCATACTATAGCGCGCAGTTTTTCATCATTTTTGAGAATTTGAAAAAAATGACGAAATGACAAAAACGATGGGTTATAGCCCATGTTTTTTGAAATTTTGGAAAAAAAAGTTAGCCTCGTTTCTCATCATTTTGGACCATGGGCTATAGCCCATATCGTACGGCATGCAATAGCACGCCGTTTTTCATCATTTTTGAGGATTTGAAAAAAAATAAAAAAAACAATGGGTTATAGCCTTTTTTTTTTTTTTTTTTGAAGAAAATTTGAATCCTTGTTTTTTCATCATTTTTGACCATCCCACTGAGCAATAGCCGGCTATTAGACGTGTGTCTTAGAAGAAAAAAAAATTTGACGTTTTTTATCCCATTTTTAAAGTCTTTAAAAATAGACGTCTAAAACACGTCTAAAAATGACGTGTTTTAGACGTCCATTTTAGACTTTTAGAAAAAAAAATTACCCTCGTTTTTCATCATTTTGGACCATGGGCTATAGCCCATATCGTACGGCATACTATAGCGCGCCGTTTTTCATCATTTTTGAGGATTTGAAAAAAATGAAAAAATGAAAAAAACGATGGGTTATAGCCCATGTTTTTTGAAATTTTGGAAAAAAAAGTTATCCTTGTTTCTCATCATTTTGGACCATGGGCTATAGCCCATATCGTACGTCATACTATAGCACGCCGTTTTTCGTCATTTTTGAGGATTTAAAAAAAATGAAAAAATGAAAAAAACGATGGGTTATAGCCCATGTTTTTTTTAATTTAGAAAAAAAAAGTTACCCTCGTTTTTCATCATTTTGGACCATGGGCTATAGCCCGTATCGTACGGCATACTATAGCGCGCCGTTTTTCATCATTTTTGAGAATTTGAAAAAAATGACGAAATGACAAAAACGATGGGTTATAGCCCATGTTTTTTGAAATTTTGAAAAAAAAAGTTAGCCTCGTTTCTCATCATTTTGGACCGTGGGCTATAGCCCATATCGTACGGCATACTATAGCGCGCCGTTTTTCATCATTTTTGAGGATTTGAAAAAAATGACGAAATGACAAAAACGGTTATAGCCCATGTTTTTTGAAATTTTGAAAAAAAAAGTTAGCCTCGTTTCTCATCATTTTGGACCGTGGGCTATAGCCCATATCGTACGGCATACTATAGCGCGCAGTTTTTCATCATTTTTGAGGATTTGAAAAAAATGACGAAATGACAAAAACGATGGGTTATAGCCCATGTTTTTTGAAATTTTGGAAAAAAAAGTTAGCCTCGTTTCTCATCATTTTGGAACGTGGGCTATAGCCCATATCGTACGGCATACTATAGCGCGCAGTTTTTCATCATTTTTGAGGATTTGAAAAAAATGACGAAATGACAAAAACGATGGGTTATAGCCCATGTTTTTTGAAATTTTGAAAAAAGAAGTTAGCCTCGTTTCTCATCATTTTGGACCGTGGGCTATAGCCCATATCGTACGGCATACTATAGCGCGCCGTTTTTCATCATTTTTGAGGATTTGAAAAAAATGACGAAATGACAAAAACGATGGGTTATAGCCCATGTTTTTTGAAATTTTGAAAAAAAAAGTTAGCCTCGTTTCTCATCATTTTGGAACGTGGGCTATAGCCCATATCGTACGGCATACTATAGCGCGCCGTTTTTCATCATTTTTGAGGATTTGAAAAAAATGAAAAAATGAAAAAAACGATGGGTTATAGCCCATGTTTTTTGAAATTTAGAAAAAAAAATTACCCTCTTTTTTCATCATTTTGGACCATGGGCTATAGCCCATATCGTACGGCATGCAATAGCACGCCGTTTTTCATCATTTTTGAGGATTTGAAAAAAAATAAAAAAACGATGGGTTATAGTCTTTTTTTTTTTTGAAGAAGAAGAAGAAAATTTGAATCCTTGTTTTTTCATCATTTTTGACCATCCCACTGAGCAATAGCCGGCTATTAGACGTGTGTCTAAAAATGGGATAAAAAACGTCTAATTTTCTTTTTTTCTAAAAGTCTAAAAATAGACGTCTAAAACACGTCTATAGCCCATATCGTACGTCATACTATAGCACGCCGTTTTTCGTCATTTTTGAGGATTTTGAAAAAATGAAAAAATGAAAAAAACGATGGGTTATAGCCCATGTTTTTTTAAATTTAGAAAAAAAAAGTTAGCCTCGTTTCTCATCATTTTGGAACGTGGGCTATAGCCCATATCGTACGGCATACTATAGCGCGCCGTTTTTCATCATTTTTGAGAATTTGAAAAAAATGACGAAATGACAAAAACGATGGGTTATAGCCCATGTTTTTTGAAATTTTGAAAAAAAAAGTTAGCCTCGTTTCTCATCATTTTGGACCATGGGCTATAGCCCATATCGTACGGCATACTATAGCGCGCCGTTTTTCATCATTTTTGAGGATTTGAAAAAAATGACGAAATGACAAAAACGATGGGTTATAGCCCATGTTTTTTGAAATTTTGAAAAAAAAAGTTAGCCTCGTTTCTCATCATTTTGGAACGTGGGCTATAGCCCATATCGTACGGCATACTATAGCGCGCAGTTTTTCATCATTTTTGAGGATTTGAAAAAAATGACGAAATGACAAAAACGATGGGTTATAGCCCATGTTTTTTGAAATTTTGAAAAAAAAAGTTAGCCTCGTTTCTCATCATTTTGGACCGTGGGCTATAGCCCATATCGTACGGCATACTATAGCGCGCAGTTTTTCATCATTTTTGAGGATTTGAAAAAAATGACGAAATGACAAAAACGATGGGTTATAGCCCATGTTTTTTGAAATTTTGAAAAAAAAAGTTAGCCTCGTTTCTCATCATTTTGGAACGTGGGCTATAGCCCATATCGTACGGCACACTATAGCGCGCAGTTTTTCATCATTTTTGAGGATTTGAAAAAAATGACGAAATGACAAAAACGATGGGTTATAGCCCATGTTTTTTGAAATTTTGGAAAAAAAAGTTAGCCTCGTTTCTCATCATTTTGGACCGTGGGCTATAGCCCATATCGTACGGCATACTATAGCGCGCAGTTTTTCATCATTTTTGAGGATTTGAAAAAAATGACGAAATGACAAAAACGATGGGTTATAGCCCATGTTTTTTGAAATTTTGAAAAAAAAGTTAGCCTCGTTTCTCATCATTTTGGAACGTGGGCTATAGCCCATATCGTACGGCATACTATAGCGCGCAGTTTTTCATCATTTTTGAGGATTTGAAAAAAATGACGAAATGACAAAAACGATGGGTTATAGCCCATGTTTTTTGAAATTTTGAAAAAAAAAGTTAGCCTCGTTTCTCATCATTTTGGACCATGGGCTATAGCCCATATCGTACGGCATACTATAGCGCGCCGTTTTTCATCATTTTTGAGGATTTGAAAAAAATGACGAAATGACAAAAACGATGGGTTATAGCCCATGTTTTTTGAAATTTTGAAAAAAAAAGTTAGCCTCGTTTCTCATCATTTTGGACCATGGGCTATAGCCCATATCGTACGGCATACTATAGCGCGCCGTTTTTCATCATTTTTGAGGATTTGAAAAAAATGAAAAAATGAAAAAAACGATGGGTTATAGGCTTATAGCCCATGTTTTTTGAAATTTAGAAAAAAAAATTACCCTCTTTTTTCATCATTTTGGACCATGGGCTATAGCCCATATCGTACGGCATGCAATAGCACGCCGTTTTTCATCATTTTTGAGGATTTGAAAAAAAATGAAAAAAACGATGGGTTATAGCCTTTTTTTTTTTTTTTTTTTGAAGAAAATTTGAATCCTTGTTTTTTCATCATTTTTGACCATCCCACTGAGCAATAGCCGGCTATTAGACGTGTGTCTAAAAATGGGATAAAAAACGTCATTTTTTTTTTTCTTCTAAAAGTCTTTAAAAATAGACGTCTAAAACACGTCTAAAAATGACGTGTTTTAGACGTCCATTTTAGACTTTTAGAAAAAAAAATTACCCTCGTTTTTCATCATTTTGGACCATGGGCTATAGCCCATATCGTACGGCATACTATAGCGCGCCGTTTTTCATCATTTTTGAGGATTTGAAAAAAATGAAAAAATGAAAAAAACGATGGGTTATAGCCCATGTTTTTTGAAATTTAGAAAAAAAAATTACCCTCTTTTTTCATCATTTTGGACCATGGGCTATAGCCCATATCGTACGGCATGCAATAGCACGCCGTTTTTCATCATTTTTGAGGATTTGAAAAAAAATAAAAAAAACGATGGGTTATAGCCTTTTTTTTTTGATTTTTTGAAGAAAATTTGAATCCTTGTTTTTTCATCATTTTTGACCATCCCACTGAGCAATAGCCGGCTATTAGACGTGTGTCTAAAAATGGGATAAAAAACGTCAAAATTTTTTTTCTTCTAAAAGTCTTTAAAAATAGACGTCTAAAACACGTCTAAAAATGACGTGTTTTAGACGTCCATTTTAGACTTTTAGAAAAAAAAATTACCCTCGTTTTTCATCATTTTGGACCATGGGCTATAGCCCATATCGTACGGCATACTATAGCGCGCCGTTTTTCATCATTTTTGAGGATTTGAAAAAAATGAAAAAATGAAAAAAACGATGGGTTATTTATAGCCCATGTTTTTTGAAATTTTGAAAAAAAAAGTTATCCTCGTTTCTCATCATTTTGGACCGTGGGCTATAGCCCATATCGTACGGCATACTATAGCGCGCAGTTTTTCATCATTTTTGAGGATTTGAAAAAAATGACGAAATGACAAAAACGATGGGTTATAGCCCATGTTTTTTGAAATTTTGGAAAAAAAAGTTAGCCTCGTTTCTCATCATTTTGGAACGTGGGCTATAGCCCATATCGTACGGCATACTATAGCGCGCAGTTTTTCATCATTTTTGAGGATTTGAAAAAAATGACGAAATGACAAAAACGATGGGTTATAGCCCATGTTTTTTGAAATTTTGAAAAAAAAAGTTAGCCTCGTTTCTCATCATTTTGGACCGTGGGCTATAGCCCATATCGTACGGCATACTATAGCGCGCCGTTTTTCATCATTTTTGAGGATTTGAAAAAAATGACGAAATGACAAAAACGATGGGTTATAGCCCATGTTTTTTGAAATTTTGAAAAAAAAAGTTAGCCTCGTTTCTCATCATTTTGGACCATGGGCTATAGCCCATATCGTACGGCATACTATAGCGCGCCGTTTTTCATCATTTTTGAGGATTTGAAAAAAATGAAAAAATGAAAAAAACGATGGGTTATAGCCCATGTTTTTTGAAATTTAGAAAAAAAAATTACCCTCTTTTTTCATCATTTTGGACCATGGGCTATAGCCCATATCGTACGGCATGCAATAGCACGCCGTTTTTCATCATTTTTGAGGATTTGAAAAAAAATAAAAAAAACGATGGGTTATAGCCTTTTTTTTTTTTTTTTTTTGAAGAAAATTTGAATCCTTGTTTTTTCATCATTTTTGACCATCCCACTGAGCAATAGCCGGCTATTAGACGTGTGTCTAAAAATGGGATAAAAAACGTCATTTTTTTTTTTCTTCTAAAAGTCTTTAAAAATAGACGTCTAAAACACGTCTAAAAATGACGTGTTTTAGACGTCCATTTTAGACTTTTAGAAAAAAAAATTACCCTCGTTTTTCATCATTTTGGACCATGGGCTATAGCCCATATCGTACGGCATACTATAGCGCGCCGTTTTTCATCATTTTTGAGGATTTGAAAAAAATGAAAAAATGAAAAAAACGATGGGTTATAGCCCATGTTTTTTGAAATTTTGAAAAAAAAAGTTATCCTTGTTTCTCATCATTTTGGACCATGGGCTATAGCCCATATCGTACGTCATACTATAGCACGCCGTTTTTCGTCATTTTTGAGGATTTTAAAAAAATGAAAAAATGAAAAAAACGATGGGTTATAGCCCATGTTTTTTTTAATTTAGAAAAAAAAAGCTACCCTCGTTTTTCATCATTTTGGACCATGGGCTATAGCCCGTATCGTACGGCATACTATAGCGCGCCGTTTTTCATCATTTTTGAGAATTTGAAAAAAATGACGAAATGACAAAAACGATGGGTTATAGCCCATGTTTTTTGAAATTTTGGAAAAAAAAGTTAGCCTCGTTTCTCATCATTTTGGACCGTGGGCTATAGCCCATATCGTACGGCATAATAGCGCGCCGTTTTTCATCATTTTTGAGGATTTGAAAAAAATGACGAAATGACAAAAACGGTTATAGCCCATGTTTTTTGAAATTTTGAAAAAAAAAGTTAGCCTCGTTTCTCATCATTTTGGACCGTGGGCTATAGCCCATATCGTACGGCATACTATAGCGCGCAGTTTTTCATCATTTTTGAGGATTTGAAAAAAATGACGAAATGACAAAAACGATGGGTTATAGCCCATGTTTTTTGAAATTTTGGAAAAAAAAGTTAGCCTCGTTTCTCATCATTTTGGAACGTGGGCTATAGCCCATATCGTACGGCATACTATAGCGCGCAGTTTTTCATCATTTTTGAGGATTTGAAAAAAATGACGAAATGACAAAAACGATGGGTTATAGCCCATGTTTTTTGAAATTTTGAAAAAAAAAGTTAGCCTCGTTTCTCATCATTTTGGACCGTGGGCTATAGCCCATATCGTACGGCATACTATAGCGCGCCGTTTTTCATCATTTTTGAGGATTTGAAAAAAATGACGAAATGACAAAAACGATGGGTTATAGCCCATGTTTTTTGACATTTTGAAAAAAAAAGTTAGCCTCGTTTCTCATCATTTTGGAACGTGGGCTATAGCCCATATCGTACGGCATACTATAGCGCGCCGTTTTTCATCATTTTTGAGGATTTGAAAAAAATGAAAAAATGAAAAAAACGATGGGTTATAGCCCATGTTTTTTGAAATTTAGAAAAAAAAATTACCCTCTTTTTTCATCATTTTGGACCATGGGCTATAGCCCATATCGTACGGCATGCAATAGCACGCCGTTTTTCATCATTTTTGAGGATTTGAAAAAAAAAAAAAAAAACGATGGGTTATAGCCTTTTTTTTTTTTTTTTGAAGAAGAAAATTTGAATCCTTGTTTTTTCATCATTTTTGACCATCCCACTGAGCAATAGCCGGCTATTAGACGTGTGTCTAAAAATGGGATAAAAAACGTCAAATTTTTTTTTCTTCTAAAAGTCTTTAAAAATAGACGTCTAAAACACGTCTAAAAATGACGTGTTTTAGACGTCCATTTTAGACTTTTAGAAAAAAAAATTACCCTCGTTTTTCATCATTTTGGACCATGGGCTATAGCCCATATCGTACGGCATACTATAGCGCGCCGTTTTTCATCATTTTTGAGGATTTGAAAAAAAATGAAAAAATGAAAAAAACGATGGGTTATAGCCCATGTTTTTTGAAATTTAGAAAAAAAAATTACCCTCTTTTTTCATCATTTTGGACCATGGGCTATAGCCCATATCGTACGGCATGCAATAGCACGCCGTTTTTCATCATTTTTGAGGATTTGAAAAAAAATAAAAAAAACGATGGGTTATAGCCTTTTTTTTTTGATTTTTTGAAGAAAATTTGAATCCTTGTTTTTTCATCATTTTTGACCATCCCACTGAGCAATAGCCGGCTATTAGACGTGTGTCTAAAAATGGGATAAAAAACGTCAATTTTTTTTTTCTTCTAAAAGTCTTTAAAAATAGACGTCTAAAACACGTCTAAAAATGACGTGTTTTAGACGTCCATTTTAGACTTTTAGAAAAAAAAATTACCCTCGTTTTTCATCAATTTGGACCATGGGCTATAGCCCATATCGTACGGCATACTATAGCGCGCCGTTTTTCATCATTTTTGAGGATTTGAAAAAAATGAAAAAATGAAAAAAACGATGGGTTATAGCCCATGTTTTTTGAAATTTAGAAAAAAAAATTACCCTCTTTTTTCATCATTTTGGACCATGGGCTATAGCCCATATCGTACGGCATGCAATAGCACGCCGTTTTTCATCATTTTTGAGGATTTGAAAAAAAATAAAAAAAACGATGGGTTATAGCCTTTTTTTTTTTTTTTTTTGAAGAAAATTTGAATCCTTGTTTTTTCATCATTTTTGACCATCCCACTGAGCAATAGCCGGCTATTAGACGTGTGTCTAAAAATGGGATAAAAAACGTCAATTTTTTTTTTCTTCTAAAAGTCTTTAAAAATAGACGTCTAAAACACGTCTAAAAATGACGTGTTTTAGACGTCCATTTTAGACTTTTAGAAAAAAAAATTACCCTCGTTTTTCATCATTTTGGACCATGGGCTATAGCCCATATCGTACGGCATACTATAGCGCGCCGTTTTTCATCATTTTTGAGGATTTGAAAAAAATGAAAAAATGAAAAAAACGATGGGTTATAGCCCATGTTTTTTGAAATTTTGAAAAAAAAAGTTAGCCTCGTTTCTCATCATTTTGGACCATGGGCTATAGCCCATATCGTATGGCATACTATAGCGCGCCGTTTTTCATCATTTTTGAGGATTTGAAAAAAATGACGAAATGACAAAAACGATGGGTTATAGCCCATGTTTTTTGAAATTTTGAAAAAAAAAGTTAGCCTCGTTTCTCATCATTTTGGACCGTGGGCTATAGCCCATATCGTACGGCATACTATAGCGCGCCGTTTTTCATCATTTTTGAGGATTTGAAAAAAATGACGAAATGACAAAAACGATGGGTTATAGCCCATGTTTTTTGAAATTTTGAAAAAAAAAGTTAGCCTCGTTTCTCATCATTTTGGAACGTGGGCTATAGCCCATATCGTACGGCATACTATAGCGCGCCGTTTTTCATCATTTTTGAGGATTTGAAAAAAATGAAAAAATGAAAAAAACGATGGGTTATATATAGCCCATGTTTTTTGAAATTTAGAAAAAAAAATTACCCTCTTTTTTCATCATTTTGGACCATGGGCTATAGCCCATATCGTACGGCATGCAATAGCACGCCGTTTTTCATCATTTTTGAGGATTTGAAAAAAAATAAAAAAAACGATGGGTTATAGCCTTTTTTTTTTTTTTTTGAAGAAGAAAATTTGAATCCTTGTTTTTTCATCATTTTTGACCATCCCACTGAGCAATAGCCGGCTATTAGACGTGTGTCTAAAAATGGGATAAAAAACGTCAAATTTTTTTTTCTTCTAAAAGTCTTTAAAAATAGACGTCTAAAACACGTCTAAAAATGACGTGTTTTAGACGTCCATTTTAGACTTTTAGAAAAAAAAATTACCCTCGTTTTTCATCATTTTGGACCATGGGCTATAGCCCAGCCCATATCGTACGGCATACTATAGCGCGCCGTTTTTCATCATTTTTGAGGATTTGAAAAAAATGAAAAAATGAAAAAAACGATGGGTTATAGCCCATGTTTTTTGAAATTTAGAAAAAAAAATTACCCTCTTTTTTCATCATTTTGGACCATGGGCTATAGCCCATATCGTACGGCATGCAATAGCACGCCGTTTTTCATCATTTTTGAGGATTTGAAAAAAAATAAAAAAAACGATGGGTTATAGCCTTTTTTTTTTGATTTTTTGAAGAAAATTTGAATCCTTGTTTTTTCATCATTTTTGACCATCCCACTGAGCAATAGCCGGCTATTAGACGTGTGTCTAAAAATGGGATAAAAAACGTCAATTTTTTTTCTTCTAAAAGTCTTTAAAAATAGACGTCTAAAACACGTCTAAAAATGACGTGTTTTAGACGTCCATTTTAGACTTTTAGAAAAAAAAATTACCCTCGTTTTTCATCATTTTGGACCATGGGCTATAGCCCATATCGTACGGCATACTATAGCGCGCCGTTTTTCATCATTTTTGAGGATTTGAAAAAAATGAAAAAATGAAAAAAACGATGGGTTATAGCCCATGTTTTTTGAAATTTAGAAAAAAAAATTACCCTCTTTTTTCATCATTTTGGACCATGGGCTATAGCCCATATCGTACGGCATGCAATAGCACGCCGTTTTTCATCATTTTTGAGGATTTGAAAAAAATTAAAAAAAACGATGGGTTATAGCCTTTTTTTTTTATTTTTTGAAGAAAATTTGAATCCTTGTTTTTTCATCATTTTTGACCATCCCACTGAGCAATAGCCGGCTATTAGACGTGTGTCTAAAAATGGGATAAAAAACGTCAAATTTTTTCTTCTTCTAAAAGTCTTTAAAAATAGACGTCTAAAACACGTCTAAAAATGACGTGTTTTAGACGTCCATTTTAGACTTTTAGAAAAAAAAATTACCCTCGTTTTTCATCATTTTGGACCATGGGCTATAGCCCATATCGTACGGCATACTATAGCGCGCCGTTTTTCATCATTTTTGAGGATTTGAAAAAAATGAAAAAATGAAAAAAACGATGGGTTATTTATAGCCCATGTTTTTTGAAATTTTGAAAAAAAAAGTTAGCCTCGTTTCTCATCATTTTGGACCATGGGCTATAGCCCATATCGTACGGCATACTATAGCGCGCCGTTTTTCATCATTTTTGAGGATTTGAAAAAAATGAAAAAATGAAAAAAACGATGGGTTATAGCCCATGTTTTTTGAAATTTAGAAAAAAAAATTACCCTCTTTTTTCATCATTTTGGACCATGGGCTATAGCCCATATCGTACGGCATGCAATAGCACGCCGTTTTTCATCATTTTTGAGGATTTGAAAAAAAATAAAAAAAACGATGGGTTATAGCCTTTTTTTTTTTTTTTTTTTGAAGAAAATTTGAATCCTTGTTTTTTCATCATTTTTGACCATCCCACTGAGCAATAGCCGGCTATTAGACGTGTGTCTAAAAATGGGATAAAAAACGTCATTTTTTTTTTCTTCTAAAAGTCTTTAAAAATAGACGTCTAAAACACGTCTAAAAATGACGTGTTTTAGACGTCCATTTTAGACTTTTAGAAAAAAAAATTACCCTCGTTTTTCATCATTTTGGACCATGGGCTATAGCCCAGCCCATATCGTACGGCATACTATAGCGCGCCGTTTTTCATCATTTTTGAGGATTTGAAAAAAATGAAAAAATGAAAAAAACGATGGGTTATAGCCCATGTTTTTTGAAATTTAGAAAAAAAAATTACCCTCTTTTTTCATCATTTTGGACCATGGGCTATAGCCCATATCGTACGGCATGCAATAGCACGCCGTTTTTCATCATTTTTGAGGATTTGAAAAAAAATAAAAAAAACGATGGGTTATAGCCTTTTTTTTTTGATTTTTTGAAGAAAATTTGAATCCTTGTTTTTTCATCATTTTTGACCATCCCACTGAGCAATAGCCGGCTATTAGACGTGTGTCTAAAAATGGGATAAAAAACGTCAATTTTTTTTCTTCTAAAAGTCTTTAAAAATAGACGTCTAAAACACGTCTAAAAATGACGTGTTTTAGACGTCCATTTTAGACTTTTAGAAAAAAAAATTACCCTCGTTTTTCATCATTTTGGACCATGGGCTATAGCCCATATCGTACGGCATACTATAGCGCGCCGTTTTTCATCATTTTTGAGGATTTGAAAAAAATGAAAAAATGAAAAAAACGATGGGTTATAGCCCATGTTTTTTGAAATTTAGAAAAAAAAATTACCCTCTTTTTTCATCATTTTGGACCATGGGCTATAGCCCATATCGTACGGCATGCAATAGCACGCCGTTTTTCATCATTTTTGAGGATTTGAAAAAAATTAAAAAAAACGATGGGTTATAGCCTTTTTTTTTGATTTTTTGAAGAAAATTTGAATCCTTGTTTTTTCATCATTTTTGACCATCCCACTGAGCAATAGCCGGCTATTAGACGTGTGTCTAAAAATGGGATAAAAAACGTCAAATTTTTTCTTCTTCTAAAAGTCTTTAAAAATAGACGTCTAAAACACGTCTAAAAATGACGTGTTTTAGACGTCCATTTTAGACTTTTAGAAAAAAAAATTACCCTCGTTTTTCATCATTTTGGACCATGGGCTATAGCCCATATCGTACGGCATACTATAGCGCGCCGTTTTTCATCATTTTTGAGGATTTGAAAAAAATGAAAAAATGAAAAAAACGATGGGTTATTTATAGCCCATGTTTTTTGAAATTTTGAAAAAAAAAGTTAGCCTCGTTTCTCATCATTTTGGACCATGGGCTATAGCCCATATCGTACGGCATACTATAGCGCGCCGTTTTTCATCATTTTTGAGGATTTGAAAAAAATGAAAAAATGAAAAAAACGATGGGTTATAGCCCATGTTTTTTGAAATTTAGAAAAAAAAATTACCCTCTTTTTTCATCATTTTGGACCATGGGCTATAGCCCATATCGTACGGCATGCAATAGCACGCCGTTTTTCATCATTTTTGAGGATTTGAAAAAAAATAAAAAAAACGATGGGTTATAGCCTTTTTTTTTTTTTTTTTTTGAAGAAAATTTGAATCCTTGTTTTTTCATCATTTTTGACCATCCCACTGAGCAATAGCCGGCTATTAGACGTGTGTCTAAAAATGGGATAAAAAACGTCATTTTTTTTTTCTTCTAAAAGTCTTTAAAAATAGACGTCTAAAACACGTCTAAAAATGACGTGTTTTAGACGTCCATTTTAGACTTTTAGAAAAAAAAATTACCCTCGTTTTTCATCATTTTGGACCATGGGCTATAGCCCAGCCCATATCGTACGGCATACTATAGCGCGCCGTTTTTCATCATTTTTGAGGATTTGAAAAAAATGAAAAAATGAAAAAAACGATGGGTTATAGCCCATGTTTTTTGAAATTTAGAAAAAAAAATTACCCTCTTTTTTCATCATTTTGGACCATGGGCTATAGCCCATATCGTACGGCATGCAATAGCACGCCGTTTTTCATCATTTTTGAGGATTTGAAAAAAAATAAAAAAAACGATGGGTTATAGCCTTTTTTTTTTATTTTTTTGAAGAAAATTTGAATCCTTGTTTTTTCATCATTTTTGACCATCCCACTGAGCAATAGCCGGCTATTAGACGTGTGTCTAAAAATGGGATAAAAAACGTCAATTTTTTTTCTTCTAAAAGTCTTTAAAAATAGACGTCTAAAACACGTCTAAAAATGACGTGTTTTAGACGTCCATTTTAGACTTTTAGAAAAAAAAATTACCCTCGTTTTTCATCATTTTGGACCATGGGCTATAGCCCATATCGTACGGCATACTATAGCGCGCCGTTTTTCATCATTTTTGAGGATTTGAAAAAAATGAAAAAATGAAAAAAACGATGGGTTATAGCCCATGTTTTTTGAAATTTAGAAAAAAAAATTACCCTCTTTTTTCATCATTTTGGACCATGGGCTATAGCCCATATCGTACGGCATGCAATAGCACGCCGTTTTTCATCATTTTTGAGGATTTGAAAAAAAATAAAAAAAACGATGGGTTATAGCCTTTTTTTTTTATTTTTTGAAGAAAATTTGAATCCTTGTTTTTTCATCATTTTTGACCATCCCACTGAGCAATAGCCGGCTATTAGACGTGTGTCTAAAAATGGGATAAAAAACGTCAAATTTTTTTTTCTTCTAAAAGTCTTTAAAAATAGACGTCTAAAACACGTCTAAAAATGACGTGTTTTAGACGTCCATTTTAGACTTTTAGAAAAAAAAATTACCCTCGTTTTTCATCATTTTGGACCATGGGCTATAGCCCATATCGTACGGCATACTATAGCGCGCCGTTTTTCATCATTTTTGAGGATTTGAAAAAAATGAAAAAATGAAAAAAACGATGGGTTATTTATAGCCCATGTTTTTTGAAATTTTGAAAAAAAAAGTTATCCTCGTTTCTCATCATTTTGGACCGTGGGCTATAGCCCATATCGTACGGCATACTATAGCGCGCAGTTTTTCATCATTTTTGAGGATTTGAAAAAAATGACGAAATGACAAAAACGATGGGTTATAGCCCATGTTTTTTGAAATTTTGGAAAAAAAAGTTAGCCTCGTTTCTCATCATTTTGGAACGTGGGCTATAGCCCATATCGTACGGCATACTATAGCGCGCAGTTTTTCATCATTTTTGAGGATTTGAAAAAAATGACGAAATGACAAAAACGATGGGTTATAGCCCATGTTTTTTGAAATTTTGAAAAAAAAAGTTAGCCTCGTTTCTCATCATTTTGGACCGTGGGCTATAGCCCATATCGTACGGCATACTATAGCGCGCCGTTTTTCATCATTTTTGAGGATTTGAAAAAAATGACGAAATGACAAAAACGATGGGTTATAGCCCATGTTTTTTGAAATTTTGAAAAAAAAAGTTAGCCTCGTTTCTCATCATTTTGGACCATGGGCTATAGCCCATATCGTACGGCATACTATAGCGCGCCGTTTTTCATCATTTTTGAGGATTTGAAAAAAATGAAAAAATGAAAAAAACGATGGGTTATAGCCCATGTTTTTTGAAATTTAGAAAAAAAAATTACCCTCTTTTTTCATCATTTTGGACCATGGGCTATAGCCCATATCGTACGGCATGCAATAGCACGCCGTTTTTCATCATTTTTGAGGATTTGAAAAAAAATAAAAAAAACGATGGGTTATAGCCTTTTTTTTTTTTTTTTTTTGAAGAAAATTTGAATTCTTGTTTTTTCATCATTTTTGACCATCCCACTGAGCAATAGCCGGCTATTAGACGTGTGTCTAAAAATGGGATAAAAAACGTCATTTTTTTTTTTCTTCTAAAAGTCTTTAAAAATAGACGTCTAAAACACGTCTAAAAATGACGTGTTTTAGACGTCCATTTTAGACTTTTAGAAAAAAAAAATACCCTCGTTTTTCATCATTTTGGACCATGGGCTATAGCCCATATCGTACGGCATACTATAGCGCGCCGTTTTTCATCATTTTTGAGGATTTGAAAAAAATGAAAAAATGAAAAAAACGATGGGTTATAGCCCATGTTTTTTGAAATTTTGAAAAAAAAAGTTATCCTTGATTCTCATCATTTTGGACCATGGGCTATAGCCCATATCGTACGTCATACTATAGCACGCCGTTTTTCGTCATTTTTGAGGATTTTAAAAAAATGAAAAAATGAAAAAAACGATGGGTTATAGCCCATTTTCTTTTAATTTAGAAAAAAAAAGTTACCCTCGTTTTTCATCATTTTGGACCATGGGCTATAGCCCGTATCGTACGGCATACTATAGCGCGCCGTTTTTCATCATTTTTGAGAATTTGAAAAAAATGACGAAATGACAAAAACGATGGGTTATAGCCCATGTTTTTTGAAATTTTGGAAAAAAAAGTTAGCCTCGTTTCTCATCATTTTGGACCGTGGGCTATAGCCCATATCGTACGGCATACTATAGCGCGCAGTTTTTCATCATTTTTGAGGATTTGAAAAAAATGACGAAATGACAAAAACGGTTATAGCCCATGTTTTTTGAAATTTTGAAAAAAAAAGTTAGCCTCGTTTCTCATCATTTTGGACCGTGGGCTATAGCCCATATCGTACGGCATACTATAGCGCGCAGTTTTTCATCATTTTTGAGGATTTGAAAAAAATGACGAAATGACAAAAACGATGGGTTATAGCCCATGTTTTTTGAAATTTTGGAAAAAAAAGTTAGCCTCGTTTCTCATCATTTTGGAACGTGGGCTATAGCCCATATCGTACGGCATACTATAGCGCGCAGTTTTTCATCATTTTTGAGGATTTGAAAAAAATGACGAAATGACAAAAACGATGGGTTATAGCCCATGTTTTTTGAAATTTTGAAAAAAAAAGTTAGCCTCGTTTCTCATCATTTTGGACCGTGGGCTAAAGCCCATATCGTACGGCATACTATAGCGCGCCGTTTTTCATCATTTTTGAGGATTTGAAAAAAATGACGAAATGACAAAAACGATGGGTTATAGCCCATGTTTTTTGAAATTTTGAAAAAAAAAGTTAGCCTCGTTTCTCATCATTTTGGAACGTGGGCTATAGCCCATATCGTACGGCATACTATAGCGCGCCGTTTTTCATCATTTTTGAGGATTTGAAAAAAATGAAAAAATGAAAAAAACGATGGGTTATAGCCCATGTTTTTTGAAATTTAGAAAAAAAAATTACCCTCTTTTTTCATCATTTTGGACCATGGGCTATAGCCCATATCGTACGGCATGCAATAGCACGCCGTTTTTCATAATTTTTGAGGATTTGAAAAAAAAAAAAAAAAACGATGGGTTATAGCCTTTTTTTTTTTTTTTTTGAAGAAAATTTGAATCCTTGTTTTTTCATCATTTTTGACCATCCCACTGAGCAATAGCCGGCTATTAGACGTGTGTCTAAAAATGGGATAAAAAACGTCAAATTTTTTTTTCTTCTAAAAGTCTTTAAAAATAGACGTCTAAAACACGTCTAAAAATGACGTGTTTTAGACGTCCATTTTAGACTTTTAGAAAAAAAAATTACCCTCGTTTTTCATCATTTTGGACCATGGGCTATAGCCCATATCGTACGGCATACTATAGCGCGCCGTTTTTCATCATTTTTGAGGATTTGAAAAAAAATGAAAAAATGAAAAAAACGATGGGTTATAGCCCATGTTTTTTGAAATTTAGAAAAAAAAATTACCCTCTTTTTTCATCATTTTGGACCATGGGCTATAGCCCATATCGTACGGCATGCAATAGCACGCCGTTTTTCAACATTTTTGAGGATTTGAAAAAAAATAAAAAAAACGATGGGTTATAGCCTTTTTTTTTTGATTTTTTGAAGAAAATTTGAATCCTTGTTTTTTCATCATTTTTGACCATCCCACTGAGCAATAGCCGGCTATTAGACGTGTGTCTAAAAATGGGATAAAAAACGTCAATTTTTTTTTTCTTCTAAAAGTCTTTAAAAATAGACGTCTAAAACACGTCTAAAAATGACGTGTTTTAGACGTCCATTTTAGACTTTTAGAAAAAAAAATTACCCTCGTTTTTCATCATTTTGGACCATGGGCTATAGCCCATATCGTACGGCATACTATAGCGCGCCGTTTTTCATCATTTTTGAGGATTTGAAAAAAATGAAAAAATGAAAAAAACGATGGGTTATAGCCCATGTTTTTTGAAATTTAGAAAAAAAAATTACCCTCTTTTTTCATCATTTTGGACCATGGGCTATAGCCCATATCGTACGGCATGCAATAGCACGCCGTTTTTCATCATTTTTGAGGATTTGAAAAAAAATAAAAAAAACGATGGGTTATAGCCTTTTTTTTTGAAGAAGAAGAAGAAAATTTGAATCCTTGTTTTTTCTTCATTTTTGACCATCCCACTGAGCAATAGCCGGCTATTAGACGTGTGTCTAAAAATGGGATAAAAAACGTCAAATTTTTTTTTCTTCTAAAAGTCTTTAAAAATAGACGTCTAAAACACGTCTAAAAATGACGTGTTTTAGACGTCCATTTTAGACTTTTAGAAAAAAAAATTACCCTCGTTTTTCATCATTTTGGACCATGGGCTATAGCCCATATCGTACGGCATACTATAGCGCGCCGTTTTTCATCATTTTTGAGGATTTGAAAAAAATGAAAAAATGAAAAAAACGATGGGTTATAGCCCATGTTTTTTGAAATTTAGAAAAAAAAATTACCCTCTTTTTTCATCATTTTGGACCATGGGCTATAGCCCATATCGTACGGCATGCAATAGCACGCCGTTTTTCATCATTTTTGAGGATTTGAAAAAAAATAAAAAAAACGATGGGTTATAGCCTTTTTTTCTTTTTTTTTTTGAAGAAAATTTGAATCCTTGTTTTTTCATCATTTTTGACCATCCCACTGAGCAATAGCCGGCTATTAGACGTGTGTCTAAAAATGGGATAAAAAACGTCAATTTTTTTTTTTCTTCTAAAAGTCTTTAAAAATAGACGTCTAAAACACGTCTAAAAATGACGTGTTTTAGACGTCCATTTTAGACTTTTAGAAAAAAAAATTACCCTCGTTTTTCATCATTTTGGACCATGGGCTATAGCCCATATCGTACGGCATACTATAGCGCGCCGTTTTTCATCATTTTTGAGGATTTGAAAAAAATGAAAAAATGAAAAAAACGATGGGTTATAGCCCATGTTTTTTGAAATTTAGAAAAAAAAATTACCCTCTTTTTTCATCATTTTGGACCATGGGCTATAGCCCATATCGTACGGCATGCAATAGCACGCCGTTTTTCATCATTTTTGAGGATTTGAAAAAAAATAAAAAAAACGATGGGTTATAGCCTTTTTTTTTTGATTTTTTGAAGAAAATTTGAATCCTTGTTTTTTCATCATTTTTGACCATCCCACTGAGCAATAGCCGGCTATTAGACGTGTGTCTAAAAATGGGATAAAAAACGTCAAATTTTTTTTTCTTCTAAAAGTCTTTAAAAATAGACGTCTAAAACACGTCTAAAAATGACGTGTTTTAGACGTCCATTTTAGACTTTTAGAAAAAAAAATTACCCTCGTTTTTCATCATTTTGGACCATGGGCTATAGCCCATATCGTACGGCATACTATAGCGCGCCGTTTTTCATCATTTTTGAGGATTTGAAAAAAATGAAAAAATGAAAAAAACGATGGGTTATAGCCCATGTTTTTTGAAATTTAGAAAAAAAAATTACCCTCTTTTTTCATCATTTTGGACCATGGGCTATAGCCCATATCGTACGGCATGCAATAGCACGCCGTTTTTCATCATTTTTGAGGATTTGAAAAAAAATAAAAAAAACGATGGGTTATAGCCTTTTTTTTTTTTTTTTTTGAAGAAAATTTGAATCCTTGTTTTTTCATCATTTTTGACCATCCCACTGAGCAATAGCCGGCTATTAGACGTGTGTCTAAAAATGGGATAAAAAACGTCAATTTTTTTTTTCTTCTAAAAGTCTTTAAAAATAGACGTCTTAAACACGTCTAAAAATGACGTGTTTTAGACGTCCATTTTAGACTTTTAGAAAAAAAAATTACCCTCGTTTTTCATCATTTTGGACCATGGGCTATAGCCCATATCGTACGGCATACTATAGCGCGCCGTTTTTCATCATTTTTGAGGATTTGAAAAAAATGAAAAAATGAAAAAAACGATGGGTTATAGCCCATGTTTTTTGAAATTTTGAAAAAAAAATTACCCTCTTTTTTCATCATTTTGGACCATGGGCTATAGCCCATATCGTACGGCATGCAATAGCACGCCGTTTTTCATCATTTTTGAGGATTTGAAAAAAAATAAAAAAAACGATGGGTTATAGCCTTTTTTTTTTGATTTTTTGAAGAAAATTTGAATCCTTGTTTTTTCATCATTTTTGACCATCCCACTGAGCAATAGCCGGCTATTAGACGTGTGTCTAAAAATGGGATAAAAAACGTCAAAAAAAATTTTCTTCTAAAAGTCTTTAAAAATAGACGTCTAAAACACGTCTAAAAATGACGTGTTTTAGACGTCCATTTTAGACTTTTAGAAAAAAAAATTACCCTCGTTTTTCATCATTTTGGACCATGGGCTATAGCCCATATCGTACGGCATACTATAGCGCGCCGTTTTTCATCATTTTTGAGGATTTGAAAAAAATGAAAAAATGAAAAAAACGATGGGTTATAGCCCATGTTTTTTTAAATTTAGAAAAAAAAATTACCCTCTTTTTACATCATTTTGGACCATGGGCTATAGCCCATATCGTACGGCATGCAATAGCACGCCGTTTTTCATCATTTTTGAGGATTTGAAAAAAAATAAAAAAAACGATGGGTTATAGCCTTTTTTTTTTTTTTGAAGAAGAAGAAAATTTGAATCCTTGTTTTTTCATCATTTTTGACCATCCCACTGAGCAATAGCCGGCTATTAGACGTGTGTCTAAAAATGGGATAAAAAACGTCAATTTTTTTTTCTTCTAAAAGTCTTTAAAAATAGACGTCTAAAACACGTCTAAAAATGACGTGTTTTAGACGTCCATTTTAGACTTTTAGAAAAAAAAATTACCCTCGTTTTTCATCATTTTGGACCATGGGCTATAGCCCATATCGTACGGCATACTATAGCGCGCAGTTTTTCATCATTTTTGAGGATTTGAAAAAAATGACGAAATGACAAAAACGATGGGTTATAGCCCATGTTTTTTGAAATTAAAAAAAAAAAAGTTAGCCTCGTTTCTCATCATTTTGGAACGTGGGCTATAGCCCATATCGTACGGCATACTATAGCGCGCAGTTTTTCATCATTTTTGAGGATTTGAAAAAAATGACGAAATGACAAAAACGATGGGTTATAGCCCATGTTTTTTGAAATTTTGGAAAAAAAAGTTAGCCTCGTTTCTCATCATTTTGGACCGTGGGCTATAGCCCATATCGTACGGCATACTATAGCGTGCAGTTTTTCATCATTTTTGAGGATTTGAAAAAAATGACGAAATGACAAAAACGATGGGTTATAGCCCATGTTTTTTGAAATTTTGAAAAAAAAAGTTAGCCTCGTTTCTCATCATTTTGGACCGTGGGCTATAGCCCATATCGTACGGCATACTATAGCGCGCAGTTTTTCATCATTTTTGAGGATTTGAAAAAAATGACGAAATGACAAAAACGATGGGTTATAGCCCATGTTTTTTGAAATTTTGAAAAAAAAAGTTAGCCTCGTTTCTCATCATTTTGGAACGTGGGCTATATCCCATATCGTACGGCATACTATAGCGCGCAGTTTTTCATCATTTTTGAGGATTTGAAAAAAATGACGAAATGACAAAAACGATGGGTTATAGCCCATGTTTTTTTAAATTTTGGAAAAAAAAGTTAGCCTCGTTTCTCATCATTTTGGACCGTGGGCTATAGCCCATATCGTACGGCATACTATAGCGCGCAGTTTTTCATCATTTTTGAGGATTTGAAAAAAATGACGAAATGACAAAAACGATGGGTTATAGCCCATGTTTTTTGAAATTTTGAAAAAAAAGTTAGCCTCGTTTCTCATCATTTTGGAACGTGGGCTATAGCCCATATCGTACGGCATACTATAGCGCGCAGTTTTTCATCATTTTTGAGGATTTGAAAAAAAATGACGAAATGACAAAAACGATGGGTTATAGCCCATGTTTTTTGAAATTAAAAAAAAAAAAAGTTAGCCTCGTTTCTCATCATTTTGGAACGTGGGCTATAGCCCATATCGTACGGCATACTATAGCGCGCAGTTTTTCATCATTTTTGAGGATTTGAAAAAAATGACGAAATGACAAAAACGATGGGTTATAGCCTATGTTTTTTGAAATTTTGGAAAAAAAAGTTAGCCTCGTTTCTCATCATTTTGGACCGTGGGCTATAGCCCATATCGTACGGCATACTATAGCGCGCAGTTTTTCATCATTTTTGAGGATTTGAAAAAAATGACGAAATGACAAAAACGATGGGTTATAGCCAATGTTTTTTGAAATTTTGAAAAAAAAAGTTAGCCTCGTTTCTCATCATTTTGGACCATGGGCTATAGCCCATATCGTACGGCATACTATAGCGCGCCGTTTTTCATCATTTTTGAGGATTTGAAAAAAATGACGAAATGACTAAAACGATGGGTTATAGCCCATGTTTTTTGAAATTTTGAAAAAAAAAGTTAGCCTCGTTTCTCATCATTTTGGACCATGGGCTATAGCCCATATCGTATGGCATACTATAGCGCGCTGTTTTTCATCATTTTTGAGGATTTGAAAAAAATGACGAAATGACAAAAACGATGGGTTATAGCCCATGTTTTTTGAAATTTTGAAAAAAAAAAGTTAGCCTCGTTTCTCATAATTTTGGACCGTGGGCTATAGCCCATATCGTACGGCATACTATAGCGCGCAGTTTTTCATCATTTTTGAGGATTTGAAAAAAATGACGAAATGACAAAAACGATGGGTTATAGCCCATGTTTTTTGAAATTTTGAAAAAAATTTAGCCTCGTTTCTCATCATTTTGGACCATGGGCTATAGCCCATATCGTATGGCATACTATAGCGCGCCGTTTTTCATCATTTTTGAGGATTTGAAAAAAATGACGAAATGACAAAAACGATGGGTTATAGCCCATGTTTTTTGAAATTTTGAAAAAAAAAGTTAGCCTCGTTTCTCATCATTTTGGACCGTGGGCTATAGCCCATATCGTACGGCATACTATAGCGCGCAGTTTTTCATCATTTTTGAGGATTTGAAAAAAAATTACGAAATGACAAAAACGATGGGTTATAGCCCATGTTTTTTGAAATTTTGGAAAAAAAAGTTAGCCTCGTTTCTCATCATTTTGGACCGTGGGCTATAGCCCATATCGTACGGCATACTATAGCGCGCAGTTTTTCATCATTTTTGAGGATTTGAAAAAAATGACGAAATGACAAAAACGATGGGTTATAGCCCATGTTTTTTGAAATTTTGAAAAAAAAAGTTAGCCTCGTTTCTCATCATTTTGGAACGTGGGCTATAGCCCATATCGTACGGCATACTATAGCGCGCAGTTTTTCATCATTTTTGAGGATTTGAAAAAAATGACGAAATGACAAAAACGATGGGTTATAGCCCATGTTTTTTTAAATTAAAAAAAAAAAAGTTAGCCTCGTTTCTCATCATTTTGGAACGTGGGCTATAGCCCATATCGTACGGCATACTATAGCGCGCAGTTTTTCATCATTTTTGAGGATTTGAAAAAAATGACGAAATGACAAAAACGATGGGTTATAGCCCATGTTTTTTGAAATTTTGGAAAAAAAAGTTAGCCTCGTTTCTCATCATTTTGGACCGTGGGCTATAGCCCATATCGTACGGCATACTATAGCGCGCAGTTTTTCATCATTTTTGAGGATTTGAAAAAAATGACGAAATGACAAAAACGATGGGTTATAGCCCATGTTTTTTGAAATTTTGAAAAAAAAGTTAGCCTCGTTTCTCATCATTTTGGAACGTGGGCTATAGCCCATATCGTACGGCATACTATAGCGCGCAGTTTTTCATCATTTTTGAGGATTTGAAAAAAATGACGAAATGACAAAAACGATGGGTTATAGCCCATGTTTTTTGAAATTAAAAAAAAAAAAGTTAGCCTCGTTTCTCATCATTTTGGAACGTGGGCTATAGCCCATATCGTACGGCATACTATAGCGCGCAGTTTTTCATCATTTTTGAGGATTTGAAAAAAATGACGAAATGACAAAAACGATGGGTTATAGCCCATGTTTTTTGAAATTTTGGAAAAAAAAGTTAGCCTCGTTTCTCATCATTTTGGACCGTGGGCTATAGCCCATATCGTACGGCATACTATAGCGCGCAGTTTTTCATCATTTTTGAGGATTTGAAAAAAATGACGAAATGACAAAAACGATGGGTTATAGCCCATGTTTTTTGAAATTTTGAAAAGAAAGTTAGCCTCGTTTCTCATCATTTTGGAACGTGGGCTATAGCCCATATCGTACGGCATACTATAGCGCGCAGTTTTTCATCATTTTTGAGGATTTGAAAAAAATGACGAAATGACAAAAACGATGGGTTATAGCCCATGTTTTTTGAAATTAAAAAAAAAAAAGTTAGCCTCGTTTCTCATCATTTTGGAACGTGGGCTATAGCCCATATCGTACGGCATACTATAGCGCGCAGTTTTTCATCATTTTTGAGGATTTGAAAAAAATGACGAAATGACAAAAACGATGGGTTATAGCCCATGTTTTTTGAAATTTTGGAAAAAAAAGTTAGCCTCGTTTCTCATCATTTTGGACCGTGGGCTATAGCCCATATCGTACGGCATACTATAGCGCACAGTTTTTCATCATTTTTGAGGATTTGAAAAAAATGACGAAATGACAAAAACGATGGGTTATAGCCCATGTTTTTTGAAATTTTGAAAAAAAAGTTAGCCTCGTTTCTCATCATTTTGGAACGTGGGCTATAGCCCATATCGTACGGCATACTATAGCACGCAGTTTTTCATCATTTTTGAGGATTTGAAAAAAATGACGAAATGACAAAAACGATGGGTTATAGCCCATGTTTTTTGAAATTTTGAAAAAAAAAGTTAGCCTCGTTTCTCATCATTTTGGACCGTGGGCTATAGCCCATATCGTACGGCATACTATAGCGCACAGTTTTTCATCATTTTTGAGGATTTGAAAAACATGACGAAATGACAAAAACGATGGGTTATAGCCCATGTTTTTTGAAATTTTGAAAAAAAAAGTTAGCCTTGTTTCTCATCATTTTGGAACGTGGGCTATAGCCCATATCGTACGGCATACTATAGCGCGCAGTTTTTCATCATTTTTGAGGATTTGAAAAAAATGACGAAATGACAAAAACGATGGGTTATAGCCCATGTTTTTTGAAATTTTGAAAAAAAAGTTAGCCTCGTTTCTCATCATTTTGGAACGTGGGCTATAGCCCATATCGTACGGCATACTATAGCACGCAGTTTTTCATCATTTTTGAGGATTTGAAAAAAATGACGAAATGACAAAAACGATGGGTTATAGCCCATGTTTTTTGAAATTTTGAAAAAAAAAGTTAGCCTCGTTTCTCATCATTTTGGACCGTGGGCTATAGCCCATATCGTACGGCATACTATAGCGCACAGTTTTTCATCATTTTTGAGGATTTGAAAAACATGACGAAATGACAAAAACGATGGGTTATAGCCCATGTTTTTTGAAATTTTGAAAAAAAAAGTTAGCCTTGTTTCTCATCATTTTGGAACGTGGGCTATAGCCCATATCGTACGGCATACTATAGCGCGCAGTTTTTCATCATTTTTGAGGATTTGAAAAAAATGACGAAATGACAAAAGCGATGGGTTATAGCCCATGTTTTTTGAAATTTTGAAAAAAAAAAATTAGCCTCTTTCTCATCATTTTGGAACGTGGGCTATAGCCCATATCGTACGGCATACTATAGCGCGCAGTTTTTCATCATTTTTGAGGATTTGAAAAAAATGACGAAATGACAAAAGCGATGGGTTATAGCCCATGTTTTTTGAAATTTTGAAAAAAAAAAATTAGCCTCGTTTCTCATCATTTTGGACCGTGGGCTATAGCCCATATCGTACGGCATACTATAGCGCGCAGTTTTTCATCATTTTTGAGGATTTGAAAAAAATGACAAAATGACAAAAACGATGGGTTATAGCCCATGTTTTTTGAAATTTTGGAGAAAAAAGTTAGCCTCGTTTCTCATCATTTTGGACCGTGGGCTATAAGTAAGACACCAGTGCCTTAGTGGGGAATGTCAACAAACACAATAGTGCTTTCTCACTGTTCTCAAAAGGAGACGGAATGGAAGGATATAGGCTATATATTTAATAACAATAATAATAATAATAATAATAATAAGGGAAACATGATGAGAAATGACTAATGAGCAAAGTAAAAGAATATGGAAATGAAATGTATAATGAATATTATTATATATGAATATTACAACCCATATCACACAGGAAAGTGTATTTATGAAACTAATAATAAAACGATCAGCTTAAATACTAAAATAGACATGATAGACATGTATAAATAGGCCAAGCACGTAGGTATAGGCACTGGCTGTGAATAAGGACAGGTTTTATAAAGTGATGCAAAGTGTCATGGACTCATGCATGGTGGACTCATCTTCAAAGTGCTGTCCCATTTCTTTCACAACAATGTGGAGCCCTTGCAGCCTCTCACCCTCAAGCACTTACAGCTGACGTCATTAAAGTCAATGAGGGTCCAGGGCTCAGGGCTTGAGGGAGGCAATTGGGATTGGGCCTCTGTCCTCAGTGGTCTACTAATGGACTAGGCATCCCGCTACATCCGGGTCCCGTCCGCTTCTCATTGTACTAAATAGCTACATATGATTCTGAACGCGTGAATCTTTAATTTTTAATTTTTACAATAACGTTATTTTTCAGAAAGGAAGCCATTGAGGGTTAAAATGGGCTTTAATGCTTCCAACTCGAGTAGAATTATTATTAAATTTAAATTATTAAATTATAAAAAGTCACTTTCACCTAGAAACTCCATTCACACTTTTTATAATTCAGCTTACTGTGCAGACACATGCTGGAACTTTTTACTTTGAAATGTTTTAGAGTTTCTGAGTTTTTTAACTTAAACGCCCAATGAATTCTCAAAGGCAATAGCACAAACTTTGGCATGCTACTAGTCCTACATACTTACACCTAGAAACCCCATTCAAACCGATTTAGGTTCATCTTACGGTGGACATGTTTGCCTGAAAAGGAATCTTTGAAATGTTTCATAGTTTTAGAAATATATAGTGCTTTCAAATTTGAGACATTTATAATGGGGCTCAATGGCAGCTCTATATAGGCACGTCAAAAAAATTCTTTCACCTAGAAAAAATTTCTTTCACCTAGAAACTCCATTCACACTTTTTATAATGCAGCTTACTGTGGAGACACATGCTGGAACTTTTTTACTTTGAAATGTTTTGAAGTTTAAGTTATTTAACTTAAACGCCCAATGCATTCTCAATGGCAATGGCACAAACTCTGGCATGCTACTATAGTCCTACTGTAAACCTAACCTTAGCATTTAAGCTCAGTCTTTGAACACATCATTGAACCTTAGGCCTGCCTAGGTAACTTAAACAATTTAGTTTTAATCTTAGCCAACGAAAAATTAACACTGGCATAAAAGAAAAACAAAATCACACCCGTGTGACGTGAGGGGTGCTAATTATTAAAGTCTAAATCATGTTGATTAGGTGATGTAATGGTGATGTAAAACATGTAAAACGGTGCCAACACAAACATTAAATGCCATTAACAAGAGACAATATGACGTAATGAGGTACATTATGATGTACATTTTCCCTTCATTGTCAATGGCGCTTACAAAACAAACATTGAACTAAGGACAAACATTAAACCTTTATATAGGAGGGGCTGGCGCATAGCGCCCCTCAAAAAAACATAATTGCCCAGACTCTTCTTCAACAAAGATGGCTAAAGCAACCATTCTTTGTTCTTTTTACATACAATTACATACAAAACACTGAAGTCCCAGAAACCTAACCCTAGCCCCAGTAAAACTATAGGCTATAGCCCTACTTAAACCTAACCTTACCCTAACCTCAGTAAAACTGTCTGCCTGGGAGCCAATCAGACACCTATAATGTTGGTGGGATCCATAACAACGCTTCTTTGACAGCAGTCCTACAGGAGAAGAAAGGAGAGGAGGAGAGGATACATTATGGCAGACATGCGTGTGTGTGTGTGTGTGTGTGTGTGTGTGTGTGTGTGTGTGTGTGTGTGTGTGTGTGTGTGTGTGTGTGTGTGTGTGTGTGTGTGTGTGTGTGTGTGTGTGTGTGTGTGTCCGTCCTGTACACACTGTACAAACAATCACACATCAGCCATTCATAAGGTTGGTTTCCATAAGGCCACAACACATGAGACTTTGTTCAAAGGAACACCATCTCCTTACTCCTTTCCCATTCATACTAATAAGAATAATAACACTGCTATCTGGGGCAGCACAGCTGATGAAGACTCCTGTGTGAAACATGTTGGCCTTTTAAACTTTAATAAAGTACCTTGATTTTATTTCCACCCTCTCCTCATTTTTATAACATTTTGAGTGCTCGGATCGCCACCTATTTTTTAGTTAGGAGTTGTTGGTGTGTAGACAGTAGGCCTATAATACAGTATGGTGTATATGGTTAGATACTTAGATTCTAACACAAATGCTGTGTTGCTTAGAGAAAATATTGCAGCTGTTCAGAAGGTCGAATATACACAAATTACAGATGTTTACAATGATGTTTCCAGTGGTGGAAAGTAACGAAGTACATGTATTTATTTTAATTTTTTGTTTTGATTAGAAAACACACTAACCACGTACGTTAGCCCTACAGTATTTTTTCGGCCATTTGAAAATAGCAGATCTACAATCTCACAATGCGTCGGATCTGCCATTTTCAAAAGATTTTGTACACATTTTGAATTTGTGAAATGGGACATTCTGCAATGCGAGTACTTAACTTTAAGTACATTTTGATGCCGATACTTGTACTTTTACTTGAGTAGGCCTACATTTTGAATACAGGCCTTCTACTTGTAACGGAGTACATCTACATTGCAGTATTTATGCTTTTACTTAAGTAAAACAGTATTTTTCCACCACTGGATGTTTCTTTTGGTTCAATCTTTTGGCATACACATATTTCAGTCTAGCCAGAAGGGGGCACTCTGTTCTTGACAGTATAACATATTGAAATGAGTGCATCATGGCATGACACATTACATCTTTCTATGAGAGCATATAAAGAAAGGTTTCAGTGCTAATACTTGGACTGGACTGTATTGAGCCATACTTATAGATCATAATATTTATCCGTGGAACAGAGTCAAACAAAATGTAATGCCTCAAGTCTTACATTCCAGGTGCTTCTCAGGGCGAGGGGTCCCCAGTTAAAGTAGGATTATTTTGGGTGTCATCACAGCCTGAAAAGGTTCAGAACCACCGGGCTATACTGTACGTACAGTAGCTGCAGTCAGTGTTGATTTCGTCGACTAAAACTAAGACGACAAATGTTCGTTGACTACCTTTTTCCACAGACGAAAACTAAATGAAAAGTAAGCTATGATGACTACAACTAAGACTAAATATATTGACAATTTCGCGTCGACAAATAAAAACTAGTCATCATTTTACACTTGGTTGCATGCTGAAAATAGCAGATCTACAAGCTCACGCCTGTAGATCTGCTATTTTTAGCAAGTGTAAAATCAGTCTTAATGACGGCATCATGGACCGACAAAATACATTTTAGTCGACAAAATCAACTGTAGATTTAGTCGACTAAAATCTTTTGATATTTAGTCGAATAAAACTAGACTAACACTAACACATTCCAGGTGACTAAAATGTGACTAAAACTAAATTAAAACTATTCAAGAGACTGACTAAAACTAAAATAGAAATTTGCTGCCAAAAACAACACTGGCTGCAGTGCGTGGCTGTGCAAGTGGATCAAGTACAGTCACCTATACACAACAATAGTGCTTGTGTCATGGCCTGTGTTGTCAAGACAACATGGCCACACAGGGCCTCAAACAGGTCCACAAAGCCTCAAACTAGCCTGCATATACTACGGTTTTATTTATTCCTTTTAAGACAAGACTTTCCTTTGATGTAGTGAACATCACCTGGAAGATTGTTCCAGAATACATTTGACCTATAAAATAGGTAAATTAGTGCCTCTTCATAGAATTGGATTTAGGTAAAGTTATCAGTCCCTGCGTCCGAATCGGTCGAGAAATGACAGCTAGCGTGTGGGGGTCCCTCTACTGTACTGTAAGTAGTATAATAGGGTGGGTGTTCACTACACTTTTTGGCCACTACCACTGGTGGCGCTAGTGAGCAATTAATGCATAATTTGCATAATTAATTATGCAAATTAGTAATTAAAATAGATAGATATAAATAGATATAATTAGCATAATCATAAATAATAATAATAATAAATATCCATAACCAATAAAATATCCATAAATATAATTAGCATATAATAGTTTATAATTAAATAATAATAAAAACTAATAATAGGTTATTTATAAAATGCATGATGTGTGTTTTAAAAAAAGCTGATCTCATCTCTCTCTCTCCCTGCTTCTCCTTGTGACATGCCTCCCCAAAAGCCAGCAGAGATTCTGACTCGAAGGTGTGAAAAACAAACAAATGTAAATTTGTTTGTTTGTCACTGGGGCTGAGGTGGGGGGATGGGCTCCCAGTCTTTGTGGATTGCCATGGGCCAGACATGCAAATTAAATGAAGCGGGGGTGGGGTGGGGGGATGGGTTCTAACCAGGTGCCAGACATGCAAATTAGATAAACAAGGGGGGATGGGCTCTAACCAGGTGCCAGGTGCGACATGCAAATTAAATGAAGAGCGGGGGTGGGTTGGGGGGATGGGATCCCCCCTTTGTGGAATGCCAGGTGCCAGACATGCAAATTAGATAATCACAGAGGTGGGGGCTCCACTCTTTGAAGTGAATTGTATGCATAAATTAATCAAGTTAGTAATAACATTCCATGGATTCCTTAAATTCCCTACATACATTGACAGTGGGTGTGTGATTCCACCTAGTGGTCAATCTCTATATATAAATATTTACACTGCAATACCATTTATGCCCTGATGTGATCTCAGTCATCTAGGGAAATGTTTTTCAATCATTGGTCTGGGGACCACCAGTGGTCCTTGAATGTAATTCTTGGGTAAGTCAAGGATATCCCCCCTAGTGGTCAATTTCTATATACATATTTACAACTGCAATACCATTTATGCCCTGATTTCAGTCACCTAGTGCAAATGTCTTCAAGCATTGGTCCGGGGCTACCGATGGTCTTTGAGAGGGTTCAGGTGACCCTCCCCCCCAGCTAAATCATGGAGAGTTGGTAACCAAATAGTCTCCTTATAGATCTTTAACTCTATACTTTTCAATTTTTTGTGTTTTTGAATTTTTATGTTTCATGGTGTCCTAAGGTGTATGGTTTATTGTCTGTCTTGTATTATTTTTGGTGTTTTGTGTTGTGTCTTTGAATATTGTATGCTTCATGTGGTACTAATGTGTTGGGGTTATTGTCTGTCTTGTATTATTTTTGGTGTTTTGTGTTGTGACTTTGAATTTTTATGGTTCATGTTGTCCTAATGGGGTTGGGTATTGTAAATCTTGTATTATTTTTTGTGTTTTGTGTTGTGTCTTTGAATTTTGCATGCTTCATGTGGTACTAGGTGTTTGGGTTATTGTCTGTCTTGTATTATTTTTGGTGTTTTGTGTTGTGACTTTGAATTTTTATGGTTCATGTTGTCCTAATGGGGTTGGGTATTGTAAATCTTGTATTATGTTTTGTGTTTTGTGTTGTGTCTTTGAATTTTGCATGATTCATGTGGTACTAGGTGTTTGGGTTATTGTCTGTCTTGTATTATTTTTGGTGTTTTGTGTTGGGATCTTTGAATTTTTTATGTTTCATGTTGTCCAAATGGGGTTGGGTATTGTAAATCTTGTATTATTTTTTGTGTTTTGTGTTGTGTCTTTGAATTTTGCATGCTTCATGTGGTACTAGGTGTTTGGGTTATTGTCTGTCTTGTATTATTTTTGGTGTTTTGTGTTGGGATCTTTGAATTTTTTATGTTTCATGTTGTCCAAATGGGGTTGGGTATTGTAAATCTTGTATTATTTTTGGTGTTTTGGGTTGTGTCTTTGAATTTTGCATGCTTCATGTGGTACTAGGTGTTTGGGTTATTGTCTGTCTTGTATTATTTTTGGTGTTTTGTGTTGGGATCTTTGAATTTTTTATGTTTCATGTTGTCCAAATGGGGTTGGGTATTGTAAATCTTGTATTATTTTTTGTGTTTTGTGTTGTGTCTTTGGATTTTGCATGCTTCATGTGGTACTAGGTGTTTGGGTTATTGTCTGTCTTGTATTATTTTTGGGGTTTTGTGTTGGGATCTTTGAATTTTTTATGTTTCATGTTGTCCAAATGGGGTTGGGTATTGTAAATCTTGTATTATTTTTGGTGTTTTGGGTTGTGTCTTTGGATTTTGCATGCTTCATGTGGTACTAGGTGTTTGGGTTATTGTCTGTCTTGTATTATTTTTGGTGTTTTGTGTTGGGATCTTTGAATTTTTTATGTTTCATATTGTCCAAATGGGTTGGGTATTGTAAATCTTGTATTATTTTTGGTGTTTTGGGTTGTGTCTTTGAATTTTGCATGCTTCATGTGGTACTAGGTGTTTGGGTTATTGTCTGTCTTGTATTATTTTTGGTGTTTTGTGTTGGGATCTTTGAATTTTTTATGTTTCATGTTGTCCAAATGGGGTTGGGTATTGTAAATCTTGTATTATTTTTTGTGTTTTGTGTTGTGTCTTTGAATTTTGCATGCTTCATGTGGTACTAGGTGTTTGGGTTATTGTCTGTCTTGTATTATTTTTGGTGTTTTGTGTTGGGATCTTTGAATTTTTTATGTTTCATATTGTCCAAATGGGTTGGGTATTGTAAATCTTGTATTATTTTTGGTGTTTTGGGTTGTGTCTTTGAATTTTGCATGCTTCATGTGGTACTAGGTGTTTGGGTTATTGTCTGTCTTGTATTATTTTTGGTGTTTTGTGTTGGGATCTTTGAATTTTTTATGTTTCATGTTGTCCAAATGGGGTTGGGTATTGTAAATCTTGTATTATTTTTTGTGTTTTGTGTTGTGTCTTTGAATTTTGCATGCTTCATGTGGTACTAGGTGTTTGGGTTATTGTCTGGCTTGTATTATTTTTGGTGTTTTGTGTTGGGATCTTTGAATTTTTTATGTTTCATGTTGTCCAAATGGGGTTGGGTATTGTAAATCTTGTATTATTTTTTGTGTTTTGTGTTGTGTCTTTGAATTTTGCATGCTTCATGTGGTACTAGGTGTTTGGGTTATTGTCTGGCTTGTATTATTTTTGGTGTTTTGTGTTGGGATCTTTGAATTTTTTATGTTTCATGTTGTCCAAATGGGGTTGGGTATTGTAAATCTTGTATTATTTTTTGTGTTTTGGGTTGTGTCTTTGAATTTTGCATGCTTCATGTGGTACTAGGTGTTTGGGTTATTGTCTGTCTTGTATTATTTTTGGTGTTTTGTGTTGGGATCTTTGAATTTTTTATGTTTCATGTTGTCCAAATGGGTTGGGTATTGTAAATCTTGTATTATTTTTGGTGTTTTGGGTTGTGTCTTTGGATTTTGCATGCTTCATGTGGTACTAGGTGTTTGGGTTATTGTCTGTCTTGTATTATTTTTGGTGTTTTGTGTTGGGATCTTTGAATTTTTTATGTTTCATGTTGTCCAAATGGGTTGGGTATTGTAAATCTTGTATTATTTTTGGTGTTTTGGGTTGTGTCTTTGAATTTTGCATGCTTCATGTGGGACTAGGTGTTTGGGTTATTGTCTGTCTTGTATTATTTTTGGTGTTTTGTGTTGGGATCTTTGAATTTTTTATGTTTCATGTTGTCCAAATGGGGTTGGGTATTGTAAATCTTGTATTATTTTTGGTGTTTTGTGTTGTGTCTTTGAATTTTGCATGCTTCATGTGGTACTAGGTGTTTGGGTTATTGTCTGTCTTGTATTATTTTTGGTGTTTTGTGTTGGGATCTTTGAATTTTTTATGTTTCATGTTGTCCAAATGGGGTTGGGTATTGTAAATCTTGTATTATTTTTGGTGTTTTGGGTTGTGTCTTTGAATTTTGCATGCTTCATGTGGTACTAGGTGTTTGGGTTATTGTCTGTCTTGTATTATTTTTGGTGTTTTGTGTTGGGATCTTTGAATTTTTTATGTTTCATGTTGTCCAAATGGGGTTGGGTATTGTAAATCTTGTATTATTTTTGGTGTTTTGTGTTGTGTCTTTGAATTTTGCATGCTTCATGTGGTACTAGGTGTTTGGGTTATTGTCTGTCTTGTATTATTTTTGGTGTTTTGTGTTGGGATCTTTGAATTTTTTATGTTTCATGTTGTCCAAATGGGGTTGGGTATTGTAAATCTTGTATTATTTTTGGTGTTTTGGGTTGTGCCTTTGAATTTTGCATGCTTCATGTGGTACTAGGTGTTTGGGTTATTGTCTGTCTTGTATTATTTTGGTGTTTTGTGTTGGGATCTTTGAATTTTTTATGTTTCATGTTGTCCAAATGGGGTTGGGTATTGTAAATCTTGTATTATTTTTGGTGTTTTGTGTTGTGTCTTTGAATTTTGCATGCTTCATGTGGTACTAGGTGTTTGGGTTATTGTCTGTCTTGTATTATTTTTGGTGTTTTGTGTTGGGATCTTTGAATTTTTTATGTTTCATGTTGTCCAAATGGGGTTGGGTATTGTAAATCTTGTATTATTTTTTGTGTTTTGTGTTGTGTCTTTGAATTTTGCATGCTTCATGTGGTACTAGGTGTTTGGGTTATTGTCTGTCTTGTATTATTTTTGGTGTTTTGTGTTGGGATCTTTGAATTTTTTATGTTTCATGTTGTCCAAATGGGGTTGGGTATTGTAAATCTTGTATTATTTTTGGTGTTTTGTGTTGTGTCTTTGAATTTTGCATGCTTCATGTGGTACTAGGTGTTTGGGTTATTGTCTGTCTTGTATTATTTTTGGTGTTTTGTGTTGGGATCTTTGAATTTTTTATGTTTCATGTTGTCCAAATGGGGTTGGGTATTGTAAATCTTGTATTATTTTTTGTGTTTTTGGGTTGTGTCTTTGAATTCTGCATGCTTCATGTGGTACTAGGTGTTTGGGTTATTGTCTGTCTTGTATTATTTTTGGTGTTTTGTGTTAGGATCTTTGAATTTTTTATGTTTCATGTTGTCCAAATGGGGTTGGGTATTGTAAATCTTGTATTATTTTTTGTGTTTTGTGTTGTGTCTTTGAATTTTGCATGCTTCATGTGGTACTAGGTGTTTGGGTTATTGTCTGTCTTGTATTATTTTTGGTGTTTTGTGTTGGGATCTTTGAATTTTTTATGTTTCATGTTGTCCAAATGGGGTTGGGTATTGTAAATCTTGTATTATTTTTGGTGTTTTGGGTTGTGCCTTTGAATTTTGCATGCTTCATGTGGTACTAGGTGTTTGGGTTATTGTCTGTCTTGTATTATTTTTGGTGTTTTGTGTTGGGATCTTTGAATTTTTTATGTTTCATGTTGTCCAAATGGGGTTGGGTATTGTAAATCTTGTATTATTTTTTGTGTTTTGTGTTGTGTCTTTGAATTTTGCATGCTTCATGTGGTACTAGGTGTTTGGGTTATTGTCTGTCTTGTATTATTTTTGGTGTTTTGTGTTGGGATCTTTGAATTTTTTATGTTTCATGTTGTCCAAATGGGGTTGGGTATTGTAAATCTTGTATTATTTTTTGTGTTTTGTGTTGTGTCTTTGAATTTTGCATGCTTCATGTGGTACTAGGTGTTTGGGTTATTGTCTGTCTTGTATTATTTTTGGTGTTTTGTGTTGGGATCTTTGAATTTTTTATGTTTCATGTTGTCCAAATGGGGTTGGGTATTGTAAATCTTGTATTATTTTTGGTGTTTTGTGTTGTGTCTTTGAATTTTGTATGTTTCATGTGGTACTTCAAAATATTATTAATACAAACAGGCGGCCTGTTGTATTAATATAATATTTTGAAGTACCACATGAAACATACAAAATTCAAAGACACAACACAAAACACCAAAAATAATACAAGATTTACAATACCCAACCCCATTTGGACAACATGAAACATAAAAAATTCAAAGATCCCAACACAAAACACCAAAAATAATACAAGACAGACAATAACCCAAACACCTAGTACCACATGAAGCATGCAAAATTCAAAGACACAACACAAAACACAAAAAATAATACAAGATTTACAATACCCAACCCCATTTGGACAACATGAAACATAAAAAATTCAAAGATCCCAACACAAAACACCAAAAATAATACAAGACAGACAATAACCCAAACACCTAGTACCACATGAAGCATGCAAAATTCAAAGACACAACACAAAACACAAAAAATAATACAAGATTTACAATACCCAACCCCATTTGGACAACATGAAACATAAAAAATTCAAAGATCCCAACACAAAACACCAAAAATAATACAAGACAGACAATAACCCAAACACCTAGTACCACATGAAGCATGCAAAATTCAAAGGCACAACCCAAAACACCAAAAATAATACAAGATTTACAATACCCAACCCCATTTGGACAACATGAAACATAAAAAATTCAAAGATCCCAACACAAAACACCAAAAATAATACAAGACAGACAATAACCCAAACACCTAGTACCACATGAAGCATGCAAAATTCAAAGACACAACACAAAACACAAAAAATAATACAAGATTTACAATACCCAACCCCATTTGGACAACATGAAACATAAAAAATTCAAAGATCCTAACACAAAACACCAAAAATAATACAAGACAGACAATAACCCAAACACCTAGTACCACATGAAGCATGCAGAATTCAAAGACACAACCCAAAAACACAAAAAATAATACAAGATTTACAATACCCAACCCCATTTGGACAACATGAAACATAAAAAATTCAAAGATCCCAACACAAAACACCAAAAATAATACAAGACAGACAATAACCCAAACACCTAGTACCACATGAAGCATGCAAAATTCAAAGACACAACACAAAACACCAAAAATAATACAAGATTTACAATACCCAACCCCATTTGGACAACATGAAACATAAAAAATTCAAAGATCCCAACACAAAACACCAAAAATAATACAAGACAGACAATAACCCAAACACCTAGTACCACATGAAGCATGCAAAATTCAAAGACACAACACAAAACACAAAAAATAATACAAGATTTACAATACCCAACCCCATTTGGACAACATGAAACATAAAAAATTCAAAGATCCCAACACAAAACACCAAAAATAATACAAGACAGACAATAACCCAAACACCTAGTACCACATGAAGCATGCAAAATTCAAAGACACAACACAAAACACCAAAAATAATACAAGATTTACAATACCCAACCCCATTTGGACAACATGAAACATAAAAAATTCAAAGATCCCAACACAAAACACCAAAATAATACAAGACAGACAATAACCCAAACACCTAGTACCACATGAAGCATGCAAAATTCAAAGGCACAACCCAAAACACCAAAAATAATACAAGATTTACAATACCCAACCCCATTTGGACAACATGAAACATAAAAAATTCAAAGATCCCAACACAAAACACCAAAAATAATACAAGACAGACAATAACCCAAACACCTAGTACCACATGAAGCATGCAAAATTCAAAGACACAACACAAAACACCAAAAATAATACAAGATTTACAATACCCAACCCCATTTGGACAACATGAAACATAAAAAATTCAAAGATCCCAACACAAAACACCAAAAATAATACAAGACAGACAATAACCCAAACACCTAGTACCACATGAAGCATGCAAAATTCAAAGACACAACCCAAAACACCAAAAATAATACAAGATTTACAATACCCAACCCCATTTGGACAACATGAAACATAAAAAATTCAAAGATCCCAACACAAAACACCAAAAATAATACAAGACAGACAATAACCCAAACACCTAGTACCACATGAAGCATGCAAAATTCAAAGACACAACACAAAACACCAAAAATAATACAAGATTTACAATACCCAACCCCATTTGGACAACATGAAACATAAAAAATTCAAAGATCCCAACACAAAACACCAAAAATAATACAAGACAGACAATAACCCAAACACCTAGTCCCACATGAAGCATGCAAAATTCAAAGACACAACCCAAAACACCAAAAATAATACAAGATTTACAATACCCAACCCATTTGGACAACATGAAACATAAAAAATTCAAAGATCCCAACACAAAACACCAAAAATAATACAAGACAGACAATAACCCAAACACCTAGTACCACATGAAGCATGCAAAATCCAAAGACACAACCCAAAACACCAAAAATAATACAAGATTTACAATACCCAACCCATTTGGACAACATGAAACATAAAAAATTCAAAGATCCCAACACAAAACACCAAAAATAATACAAGACAGACAATAACCCAAACACCTAGTACCACATGAAGCATGCAAAATTCAAAGACACAACCCAAAACACAAAAAATAATACAAGATTTACAATACCCAACCCCATTTGGACAACATGAAACATAAAAAATTCAAAGATCCCAACACAAAACACCAAAAATAATACAAGCCAGACAATAACCCAAACACCTAGTACCACATGAAGCATGCAAAATTCAAAGACACAACACAAAACACAAAAAATAATACAAGATTTACAATACCCAACCCCATTTGGACAACATGAAACATAAAAAATTCAAAGATCCCAACACAAAACACCAAAAATAATACAAGCCAGACAATAACCCAAACACCTAGTACCACATGAAGCATGCAAAATTCAAAGACACAACACAAAACACAAAAAATAATACAAGATTTACAATACCCAACCCCATTTGGACAACATGAAACATAAAAAATTCAAAGATCCCAACACAAAACACCAAAAATAATACAAGACAGACAATAACCCAAACACCTAGTACCACATGAAGCATGCAAAATTCAAAGACACAACCCAAAACACCAAAAATAATACAAGATTTACAATACCCAACCCATTTGGACAATATGAAACATAAAAAATTCAAAGATCCCAACACAAAACACCAAAAATAATACAAGACAGACAATAACCCAAACACCTAGTACCACATGAAGCATGCAAAATTCAAAGACACAACACAAAACACAAAAAATAATACAAGATTTACAATACCCAACCCCATTTGGACAACATGAAACATAAAAAATTCAAAGATCCCAACACAAAACACCAAAAATAATACAAGACAGACAATAACCCAAACACCTAGTACCACATGAAGCATGCAAAATTCAAAGACACAACCCAAAACACCAAAAATAATACAAGATTTACAATACCCAACCCATTTGGACAATATGAAACATAAAAAATTCAAAGATCCCAACACAAAACACCAAAAATAATACAAGACAGACAATAACCCAAACACCTAGTACCACATGAAGCATGCAAAATCCAAAGACACAACCCAAAACACCAAAAATAATACAAGATTTACAATACCCAACCCCATTTGGACAACATGAAACATAAAAAATTCAAAGATCCCAACACAAAACCCCAAAAATAATACAAGACAGACAATAACCCAAACACCTAGTACCACATGAAGCATGCAAAATCCAAAGACACAACACAAAACACAAAAAATAATACAAGATTTACAATACCCAACCCCATTTGGACAACATGAAACATAAAAAATTCAAAGATCCCAACACAAAACACCAAAAATAATACAAGACAGACAATAACCCAAACACCTAGTACCACATGAAGCATGCAAAATTCAAAGACACAACACAAAACACAAAAAATAATACAAGATTTACAATACCCAACCCCATTTGGACAACATGAAACATAAAAAAATTCAAAGATCCCAACACAAAACACCAAAAATAATACAAGACAGACAATAACCCAAACACCTAGTACCACATGAAGCATGCAAAATTCAAAGACACAACACAAAACACCAAAAATAATACAAGATTTACAATACCCAACCCCATTTGGACAACATGAAACATAAAAAAATTCAAAGATCCCAACACAAAACACCAAAAATAATACAAGACAGACAATAACCCAAACACCTAGTACCACATGAAGCATACAAAATTCAAAGACACAACACAAAACACCAAAAATAATACAAGATTTACAATACCCAACCCCATTTGGACAACATGAAACATAAAAAATTCAAAGATCCCAACACAAAACACCAAAAATAATACAAGACAGACAATAACCCAAACACCTAGTACCACATGAAGCATACAAAATTCAAAGACACAACCCAAAACACCAAAAATAATACAAGATTTACAATACCCAACCCATTTGGACAACATGAAACATAAAAAATTCAAAGATCCCAACACAAAACACCAAAAATAATACAAGACAGACAATAACCCAAACACCTAGTACCACATGAAGCATGCAAAATTCAAAGACACAACACAAAACACAAAAAATAATACAAGATTTACAATACCCAACCCCATTTGGACAACATGAAACATAAAAAATTCAAAGATCCCAACACAAAACACCAAAAATAATACAAGACAGACAATAACCCAAACACCTAGTACCACATGAATCATGCAAAATTCAAAGACACAACACAAAACACAAAACATAATACAAGATTTACAATACCCAACCCCATTAGGACAACATGAACCATAAAAATTCAAAGTCACAACACAAAACACCAAAAATAATACAAGACAGACAATAACCCAAACACCTAGTACCACATGAAGCATGCAAAATTCAAAGACACAACACAAAACACAAAAAATAATACAAGATTTACAATACCCAACCCCATTAGGACAACATGAACCATAAAAATTCAAAGTCACAACACAAAACACCAAAAATAATACAAGACAGACAATAACCCCAACACATTAGTACCACATGAAGCATACAATATTCAAAGACACAACACAAAACACCAAAAATAATACAAGACAGACAATAAACCATACACCTTAGGACACCATGAAACATAAAAATTCAAAAACACAAAAAATTGAAAAGTATAGAGTTAAAGATCTATAAGGAGACTATTTGGTTACCAACTCTCCATGATTTAGCTGGGGGGGAGGGTCACCTGAACCCTCTCAAAGACCATCGGTAGCCCCGGACCAATGCTTGAAGACATTTGCACTAGGTGACTGAAATCAGGGCATAAATGGTATTGCAGTTGTAAATATGTATATAGAAATTGACCACTAGGGGGGATATCCTTGACTTACCCAAGAATTACATTCAAGGACCACTGGTGGTCCCCAGACCAATGATTGAAAAACATTTCCCTAGATGACTGAGATCACATCAGGGCATAAATGGTATTGCAGTGTAAATATTTATATATAGAGATTGACCACTAGGTGGAATCACACACCCACTGTCAATGTATGTAGGGAATTTAAGGAATCCATGGAATGTTATTACTAACTTGATTAATTTATGCATACAATTCACTTCAAAGAGTGGAGCCCCCACCTCTGTGATTATCTAATTTGCATGTCTGGCACCTGGCATTCCACAAAGGGGGGATCCCATCCCCCCAACCCACCCCCGCTCTTCATTTAATTTGCATGTCGCACCTGGCACCTGGTTAGAGCCCATCCCCCCTTGTTTATCTAATTTGCATGTCTGGCACCTGGTTAGAACCCATCCCCCCACCCCACCCCCGCTTCATTTAATTTGCATGTCTGGCCCATGGCAATCCACAAAGACTGGGAGCCCATCCCCCCACCTCAGCCCCAGTGACAAACAAACAAATTTACATTTGTTTGTTTTTCACACCTTCGAGTCAGAATCTCTGCTGGCTTTTGGGGAGGCATGTCACAAGGAGAAGCAGGGAGAGAGAGAGATGAGATCAGCTTTTTTTAAAACACACATCATGCATTTTATAAATAACCTATTATTAGTTTTTATTATTATTTAATTATAAACTATTATATGCTAATTATATTTATGGATATTTTATTGGTTATGGATATTTATTATTATTATTATTTATGATTATGCTAATTATATCTATTTATATCTATCTATTTTAATTACTAATTTGCATAATTAATTATGCAAATTATGCATTAATTGCTCACTAGCGCCACCAGTGGTAGTGGCCAAAAAGTGTAGTGAACACCCACCCTATTATACTACTACTGTACTGTCACACCCAAAATCGTCATACAATTAATATGCGTGTGTGTATTACTAGGCTGCACAACAGTGACACTTGGTGATGGAAACCAACCAAGCGCTATTTTCGTGCTCGGACACAGCCAGGGACAAAGGGCCACACAGCCAGCCAGAGACACACAAAGCTCCGTATAGGAGTGGTTGCATCTATCCCTGTCAGCCAGGCCGGGTTGCCTACCCAGGGCCAGCACATTTTGGAAGGCAGTCATATAGCCAATTGGAATGGGATCTAATAAATCTCACTCATACATCTTGATCACATGAACCCACAGATAATGTGTACAGATTTGTTTGAGTTCTGTACATAATCTGTAGGTATAGTAGCATAATGTGTGTTTTGAAGAAAAGGCAAAATGGCCGGCAAAAGCCAATCTGGTAAGCTGGGTTTTGCTACACTGTTTTGATGATATGCAAATTGCCACCAGTCCGGTGAGGCAGGCAACATGAAATAAATGACATTTGTCAAATGTATTTCCTCACCATCCTCTCAAAGCATTTACTGGCAATTGAGATGAGGTCTCCATGCAGTCGCTCAGACATGATACCTTGATTCGTTTGGTGACAACTTAAGGTCTGCGGGTGGTACTGCTTCGGAGAGGTTGACAATACCCCTGGCACTCCCCTGTGATGCCGTAGGACCAGTCGCCCAACAGGTGTTCACCCGTTTGAAGGCATTCAAATTATTGCATATCAGCATCCGACATGGTTAATGAATTGGCCTATACTCAGGTGGCTTCCTACTCTAAGCTATATTTCCAAGTACCTTTTGTTATACACATACACACACACACAGTAATATAAAATGATGAATTAGATGAGACTAGACCGGTGCCCGGCTGTAGAGCACCGAGTCGCTAACGATGGAAGTTAGAGATCCATGCCCCCCACCCGATCCAATACCCGTTGTCCCCGTGTCAGAGTACCCGTTCCACCCGTTTGTCTGTGTACCTTTTATGCCTATACAGTATATGTAGATTTCTGTATCCGTCTCTCTTTGTCCCTTTTATTCCTATATATGGATTTCTGTGTCAGGCATGCCCAAATATGAAGTGTTGTGACGTCAGAACAGGCCAGCTCCATATGGAGGTCCAGAGCCAGGGCAGAGGCTTTTGTACTGGTTCTAGATAACCGGCTATCCGACAGCCTTGACACCAGGCACTGACTGCACTCCCTGTGGGGGTGTGGAACGCCTGTGTCGGATATTAAGTCGGTGGGGCGACGGTTTTTGAGTTACGTGGATTACAGACGTACACACGTACGTACTGTACGTAGAGAGACTTGGTGCATTTATAGATAGATGATCATTTGGCATCGTTTACTGTCAAGTATGGACAAATTGGCTTAGAATCAGTACAGACCCTATGGTAGACACATTTCTATAAATGTGCTTCAGTGAATAGTCTCTTGTACTGTAGTACTCAGTGGAATGTTATTTTGCATGACGTATCCTTCTAACGTAGCTTCTCCCTCCCCAACGTTAATCATTTTTACAATTCTTAACTCAAGATTCATGGAAATACAAGGTTTCAAATGTGAATTTGAGTCATCTTTAGTTTGTCTTTCTTTATGGGCCCTACCTACGTTAGTAGGCAGTGACAAGTTGGCTATTACTATTCGTGGAGTTGACTCAAATGAAATCTTTACTTTGATGTAAGACCATGCCACTTGCTAAATTTCTTTTTAATAATATATTTTGGCATGTTCTTACAAAGAGGAGACATGTGACACTTTAGCGTTTTATTATATATATATATATATATATATATATAAAGTTGTATTCTGTTATATTTAGGACTGAGGCCTTCCTGAGTTTTCTGAAAAACTTGAAAACCTACAAAAATGTTATGTTGCTATATGTACATAGCATAACAAGAACCTCAAAATGGGTTCCCATCTTGAAGGGTAAAAACCCCAAAAAGGGGTTCAGGCCCTACATAGGTAAATGAAGTGCAGGAATGAGCACAATGTCACAATAAAGTCTCTGATCTTCTTTTCTGTAGGGTTTGGCCCAGCGAGCGGCTGGAAATGAGCACAGAGTCAGAAGGTAAAATGCAACCAAACCGTGATTTATTCCCCAAAAAAGGGTTACAGGCATGGAAAAAGGAAAGTTAGTTTAGTTAGTTGCTGCGAGAGTGAGGTCTAGCCAACACCAACTCGGGATTCCTGGATCTCTGCCCTCCACAATTTCCTATCCAACAAATGGCATCGCACAAGCAGCAAAAAATAGGCCATGTTGGTGTACAGCTCCACCATGTCCTCTCACTCATCTGACACTGTTATGTGTGCTTCTGGCAGCCTTTTATAGCCAGCTGAACCAATCAGTGTGGACTCTACCATGTTAACCTCAAAACATGCAACACATTCTAAACCCCACGTCATGTAGGACTACTACATGTACATTACGTAAGAAAATATCAATTTCGCACACTATTGCAAAATAAACCACATATCCCATTATCATTAGCAGCTTCCATGTTCCAATGCACAACCCAAACACCCTCCTGGCCATTTGGTGGTCCAGTCCAGACCCATATGGTACTCTGGTAGCCTGATGACTCTTTTGCCCGAACACACTGGAACAGAAGTAGTAAGTATTCAATGGCAATTACCCATATCATATCATATATCATATATGATATGTGTGTCACATATCACATATTGTAATTATATTGCACTGAAACATATTGCACGCTTAATTGTATTGCCCATGACCAAACATTCCTTTGTTTCCTGGTACTGTCCAATGCTGAGTGGCCAACTGGCCATCTTGCCGGCTAGGAAAAACAAACTCATGTTAATACTTCCAATAAACTAATTAAAATCATGGCTGCTTTTCCTCTGTGAGCAAATATGCAAATGACTAAAGTGCATGCTGTGCCAATATAAATAATTAAAGTAAACACGGGTACAAAGTGTGTGCAAAATAAGCATGAATGTGCACGGTATAAGTAACCACTTCGTTACATGATCTGATATGGATTAAAACTGGGGAGCATGTGGTCAGTGCACTATCATGTGGTCAGTGCACTATGTGTCACTGGTCAGTGCACTATCATGTGGTCAGTGCACTATCATGTGGTCAGTGCACTGTGTGAGCTCGACATGCTCCGAACAGAGACGATAGGATTCATGTATTTAAGTGGGTAATTTTGTCATGAGGGTGTGCCCATACTAGTGAAAGTTAACTATTATTTTATTTTAAAATGTCCAATACTGATGCAACCTGTTCCATTCATTTTATCGTAGCCGGGGCTGACTCACGCGACCCGCAAAACACGATAATGGCATCTGAGGCTTACCCGAACCCGCACGACAACCGCCAACCCCTGGGCTACTCGATTATGTTTCTTTTTATCTCTCAAAAACAGATTTTGAGCTGCGCTACAGGTCCATTCAGAACGTATTCACGTTTTTCCCTCGCCAAAGTACTGGGGCTCCTTGTGTGCATGTGTGCTTTGCTTCCTTCAGGCCGTGTTGCCATGTCTGCTTATTATAAGAAACCTTTCACTTGTTTTTTCTGTAAAGTCACTTGCAAATAAATTATTCTTAGTTGCTGGTTGATGCTTTTTGGGCTTGATTCTGTATAGTAGTTGCTTCCACATTTCTTCACATTAAGGAACCCCAGATTAATATGTAATTGTCCACAGACATCCATCTGAACATATTTGGTGCCTTTTTTTAATGTTTAAAAAATATCCAAAATATTTTATGTGTCGCTGTGAGCTTGTAGATCAGCTATTTTCATTTGTGCTTGTTTTCATAGACCTGGCCACTTGTTTCTCTTGCAAAACTGGCAACACAGCAAGAGAAAGAGGAACTTATGCACACACAAACGCAATGCACTATGGGCTGTAAGAAAAAGGTGAATACATTGTTGATAGTGGGAATGAAATCATAGGCAGTGGCACGCCACAGAAAGTGAAAGTGGTAAATTCAAAGGAAACAGCAGAAGGCGCTGTTTTTCCTTTTGTTGCCCATGGGTTTCCAGATTGTGTTTGTTTACACTCTGGTGGAACTCACTCTGATTATCAACATGGATAAGAAACCCTTTTGTCACTTTTATGACCTTTTGTGAAATAGCCTAGATCCCTATCCTTACATTTCCTCATTATGAATGCTGACTCTTATCTCTGGCTTACAAAAGGTCATTCAGAAGAGATTGATCTGCACAGTCTGAATGGCACTGCACTGACAATGTTTATGTGTTTAATGCAGTGGTTTTCAACCAGTGGTCCAGGGGACCACCAGTGGTCCTTCAGGGGGTTCCAGGTGGTGCCCAGCTAAATGATGGAGAGTTTTGGTAACCAAATGGACCCAACAACTTCATTACTTAATTTAAAAGAAGTCTACACAATTAGAGAATGTAGAATTGTTATGTTGATCAACGTTTGTCTGTTATCTATTGTGGACCAAATCTGATCTGACAAAATATTGTTTAGTTTTGGGTCCAAATAAATAATGGGCAATGGCATTAAAAAGGTTGAAAACCACTGGCCTAATGTATGTCTTTGGTTGGGGTCTTTTTGTAGCAGAGTGACTGATAGTGATACACAAAATATTGTACGTCACCTTTCCGTGGACAATCATTGTCTGACTATTGCCGATCTACAAGCACACAGCGCATCGCGCATGCAGTGCTTTCTTAGCTTACAGATCTGCTCTTTCTAGCACAAAACACTGTCGTACGACAAAGCATAACTTAGGCATTGGCTTTTCTCTAATGAATATATCTGTCCACCTCACAACTCAACTCAAGACATTTGTTGCAACAAAGGGTCCTTCCTTTTGTCAAGGGACTTCTCAGGAAAGTTTGAGGAAACCAAGGGAATCATTTATTTTTATTTGGCTGACTCGTTTCGTTTACATATCATACACCTACATACATACTAAATATGTGTACGCCATTTCTTAGAGAGTATGTGATGTATATGGGGTATACAGCTGTTGACCTCCGTATGCCTACAATCCAATTAACAGTGAGTTCCGAAATTTCCATTTCATTGCTGTGCATGTTTTGGCAATAGCAAAAAAGGCATAGAATCCTGATTCCATCCGATACGAAGGAAGGACCACAACAAAGTATTTCGGATTGGTTTTGTGTCATTAAGTATTCATTCCTGTGATGCCCCTGGAATTTAAAAATGTTGTGCAGGACGGGAGTGAATGTGTAACATTGCAGTGGGGGCGATAAGATTGCACAGCCACAGCTGGAGTGCCCCGATATGCTTGGGAAGTTATTATGCCTGGGGTGACCGGGGACCGAGTGTCCAGGTTCGGTATTAATTCATCCTGTCTCACTGTTGTGACCGAGCACGAACCGGAATACTGATTCCCACTTAATTCTCTAAGCTCCTCTGGACTTATTTTTCAGCAATAATTGTGTAAGGAGAAGAGCAGGGTACAGTGGTGTTGTGAATTGATTGGAACCTATACACATGCTGCACGGCATGTGCGTATGTGGCAATTATTTCCCCTCTCACCTTTCACATTAAAGGCAATCTTAGAACCTCTGTCCAATCACCCATAACTGGAACAGCAGCATGATTACACGGTAACATGGATGTTCACCGTTCACTGTGAATCAGGTACACTTTGTACGAGACAGGCAGCATTTCATTTATATTAGATTGCTTAGACTGCAGTGAGCGTCTGTTTCTGTGTTCAATAGTGCCGAAATGATCTACAAGTAAAGGGAATGAGCTTCCCGGAATCCCGGCTGAATCTTAAATGAGTTTCAACAGAATTCCACTGGGCAATCAGGCCAACACTGCACTGCGCGGTATCTTTCGTATATAGAAATTGACTGGGGCCCGTCGTGTTTAAACACATCACAGCCCATAATTCATCTCCCACCACCAGCCCCACTCCAGTGCCCACCCCCTTGTCATCACTTGTCACTCAGCGTTGCAGTTAATTAGAATTTTATCTGAGAAAAACCTAAAAGGGAGGATAACAAGTTCTTAATCTGTTCTTCATTTCCGATTAAAAAATAAACAATGCACATAACGGCACAAAGACAGAAATGTTGACATACAGCCATCCTCCCCCAATACACGAGATAGAGGAGACTTGATATACAAAACATTTGTTTAATATTTTCCCCCTAAAATGTATCGTTTTCCCACTGTAAATTGCCGGCCAGACTGTTTCATGAACAGCGTGTGTCTGACCCAACAAGTCTTAGCCTAATATTGTGCCTGGTCAGTCATACTGTAGCTACTGTATGCAATAGATTCATCAATAAATTATTGTTTCTAATCTTGATTTAATATACGATTAGGATGTGTGGCAATGGACATGTTGGGCTGTCGTTTTTGTTCACCCAGTGATTGAAACCCAAATATAAACTAGATTTGAGAACTCAGTCTCATCTCCCAACTTAAAACTATAATATGCTCTCTACTTAAAACTATCAACACTTTTAACACTATCAATAATGAGTACCACCATTCTAACTACATACTGACTACCAACACAGCAAGCTCACACCCTTTCTTCATGGACAGTATTTTCTACTTACGAATTAGACATTTGAGCGTGACTTTAATTACTAAATACAAAATGTGTGGTAACACTAGCGTTGTGGGACTGCTACGTAACCGTTGCTTCCTCCTGGGGCAAACAGCAGATTCCTCTCGCTGACATAAAGCTATTTATGTTCCATTTGTGGGGGATATCTGATCACCGAAACTGGCAAAAGCACAAATAACATGCACATTTTTTACTCTGGTAAATGTTACTTAGGCTGTGCTGTGTTCATCCTCATTTGCTTTGTGGAGAACTGGAGACTGAACAACAAGGCTGTTCAAAGTCCACAGTAACTTGCATAAATCATTGGATGTCACGCTCACGGTCACATATGGGATTTGGTCAATACTGACACTGTGACACAAGAGACAGAGGAACGGATGTTTTGTGAAAATCATTCATTTTAGACTATAAAAACAGATGTGTTTGGAACAATGATTGATTGAGATGAACATGTATAAGCCTGTCCTCATTTCTCTCAGCAGCTGTGCATTTGGTAATTTACATATAGCTTGAATTTGCCAAATTTTCCCAAAATAATTATTGGTGCAAAGGAGTCCTAGACTGCAAGGCTTACTGAGCGGTACATGGCAGTCACGACTCACGATGGGGGTTTATTGTTGCAACTACAGTAAGCAGGGTAAAATGCAATCAGAAATGTGCCACTAGAACATGAAATTGTCTGCACAATCTTTTCTTTGTGGTCCATTCAATATTCCAAAGCAGTGCGGTAATTACTGTAATTTCTCAAAACCCACTTATCTATACAGTAAATGCCTCGTTTTGTTCATCCTACAGCAGAGGAGCTTATAGATATTGTTATTGACTGTATTGACATTCACAATTGTAAGCTCATGCCAATAACACATTATGGCCTAATCACAAAGAAGACAGATTCTGACAAGAGAAACATGAGGACATTGGGGTAGAAAGGCTCTCGACTACAAAAGATTCAACTCCATGTGCACTTACAGTGATAAGCCAACTCTGGGGTTTCCGCTTTTCTATGTTTTGGGAATATGGAAATAATACATGCATGTTTCATTCTTTTATAACAAATACAGTGTGGTAGGATGGTGTCCCTCTGTCTCTCACCCTGTTGTCGTGCTACCATGTGATTTGAGCCGCTGCCTATGTAAATTGTGCTGCCTTTTATGGCAATAGCCGACTTGTGTTCTTTCCTCGTCCAGATAGGGCTAGAATAGATAGTGCAGAGTGGATGGGATTATGATATGCATGGGGTGGGTCATCCAAGCATGGAGGATGACCCATGCATTTTTAATCAAATTTATTCCACAAATGAATTAACTCCGTTAACTCAGTTATTTTGCCCTTGCCAAAATAAGTGACGCTATAGGTTCACATGCGGACAGAGTAGGGCTAATCATCATTTGGAGTTTTAGGTTGCAAATGAGTCAGCAGCGCCGACAACTCTGCCCCGAGTCCCCAGGCGTATGGGAGTTTTATACGCCAGGCGTATGGGAGTTTTGATACGCCAGCTGCTCTGCTATCTTCTTCATACTTGACTGCAGGCCCTGTGGGAAAGGAGATGGATCCGGGACTGGAACAGGACCCCCTCCTCGGGGGAATACTCTCAAGCCCTCGCTCCTCTATCGCTATTCAACAACTTGTTTGTTTTGGATGAATGATCATCATTCATATTCAAACTGTCAGGCACTGCTCACAGATATTGAACAAAACATTATTATAATATGCCCTCCCCCGAGTCATATCCATGCAAATGCAAAATAAATACACAAAGATCCTCGCGGTGGGGCGCCGGCCACATATAGAGGCTTTGGCCTGACAGCGCGTCGCGTGTTCGAGTCCCGTTCATGACGGCCTTTGCTGCGTGTCTCTCCCTTAGAGTATATATGAATCTCCCCTTCTCTCTCTCCCTCTTTCCTGTCTATCTTCACTTGATACTATCAATAAAGCCAGAAAAAAGAAAAGGAAAAAAAGATCCTCACGGTGCAGTGGATGCACTTTGTTGGCCCATTATTAGGCCAGTCAATCTTGACACTTGATGGTGAACAAACGCTATTTTCGTGCTCGGACACACAGCCAGGACACAGGGACAGACCCAGGGACACAGCCACATATACACAGCTGTCTATAGGAGTGCATGGTTGCACCACTCAAAAAGGTGCAACCATGCAATAGTAATCGTTCAAGTTCTTTTTAGGATCCTTAGGATAATCCAAATAACATTTAAAAAAAATCATTGGATCATGGTAAATTCAGGAGTTGAACCTATATAAGGCAAAATTTTCAAATTTGTCAAACTAGGGGTTATTCATGATTCTGAACCCCACAGCATTAGTTTTGCACGAAAAACACTCTTTGGGTTAAATTTGGCCATAGCTACATGCCCAAAGTTGTGAAGACTGCTATATGGCCTTAGATTGACTGGCCTACCGTATTATTGCTAAAACAGAATGAAAGACTTGTCTACTCTGGGAAAATGTTGGTGTATTCTTTGTGGTACGTTTGGTTAACTTCATACTGTCATACGTGTTCACAATGCTGCCTTTGCCCCTCAATTATGTTTTACTTTAGCTTTTGAAGAATAGCAGATCTACAAGCTCGTAGCTACGGGCTTGTAGATCTGCTATTTTTTGAAAAATGTAGAACGCAAATCTTTGAACATTATATTCTTTCAGAGCGAACGTTTTTATCTCAAATCTTTGCTTCTGGGGAACAACATATTTTCAGATGGTCTGCGCCTGCGGCCATATACAATACATAATAGTTCTGAGAGTCCTTGACATGAAATAGTTTGAGAACCACTGACATTTCAGAAAACTGTCAGGATTCAGAAGACATTTTGAGAATCTGATCTCAGGTCTAAATGAGTGATTGTGCATGTATGTATACTGTATGCTGCAGCTGCTCCGTTTCAACAATCCCCACTGCCAGGCCTGTCTTTTTCCTGTAGCCCCCATGCATGTAAAACGGATTAAACTTTCGTCTTAACAGAACCGACTGAGGATTCCACAGTTGGCAGCTCGTCAGTATACAGCCGATGGACTGAAACACTGCGATCAACTAACTCTCAGTTGCCCTAGGCCGGCTGCCTTTTTTATTGTCTGTTTGCAGTACCATCCATTACTCCTGCTCATCATTAAGCCCGGTATAAGTGCTCAGGGCTCCTTGCACAGAGAAATGCTGAGCTTATTAGAATGTTTGGCTTGTTAACTTGCTAATGGTCCGGGGTGTTTGCTCGAGGTGACCATAAAGCCATCACTTACGTCCGTTTGTTTCCAAACTCAATTTCATGCTCTCCCGAGCTGACGCTTTTGTCCCGGGGAGAAAGGTGATAAGCAGGCCGAGCATGCGGGAGGCACTGTATGTGTGCCCCTGAGTGACAGACAGCGTGGCATGGGGGCATGCTGTGGAGTCAGTTGTAACGTTCAAATCCATAAGCACTTTGAATGTGCGCTACGCTATAGCTAAAAGTTGGTTATAACTTATAATTAAGTCCTGCTTAGTGGGCTGGTTGATACAGTGTTTTGAGAGAGACGTTCCTGCACATCCACGTAATTAAATAATTTCTCATGGGTTATTTTATTCTGTTAATTACACAGGGGGCTGGCTGCCTGGCAATCAAGAGCTTATTTACTTTGTTTAATGAGTAGAACTATTTATAGGATGATGAGTTTGCACGTTTACTACACAATGGGAAAGTTTAACAAAACAAAAAGGAATAAAATCACATATAAGGGCCTTCCATTCTCAGTTCAATGGCCACTGTATGTAGGATAAGGGATATTTAGCAGCTTACAAAAACATTTATTAACACTCACTATAATAGCATAACCTATTTAAAAATAATCTTATGGGAATGGAAAGCTATTTAATCCTTTTCCTTAATAGATAATGCTGCTAAGCCAGGCAGCCTGAGATTTTGGTAAACAACAGTCTGCATCTCATTGTAATGCAATCTGCTTGACTCTGCCAGACTCTGTTTCTCTGAACCATTGATTGATTTCCAAGGGCTTATCCCATTTATATCTCTACACGATAGTGGCTATTTCTAGCGTTCAATTCTCAGTGGTGACAGCAGTAATATTCCACTCAACATTATCCATCATTTATTGAAGCGATTAAGTTGCGCGAGATGTCAATAGTATTTCTACTGTCGAGTTTGATTGCTAAAACTAATAAATGGCGTGTCAGAGTTACCGAGACTCGTAGGAACGATGGTTTACGATTCTGTCCCTAAGTATCGGTACATAACTCGGATGGTGCCGATTCGACTGAAGGGGACTTCGCAATGCTCGGCACGGCTAAGCAAAGCATAGCAAAGTTACTATGTTTACCCCGGGTAACTGGACTAAGCTCAAGAACTTGTTTACAGCCAGGCCCTGCTCATAGAACATTTCATGGTAGGGGTTCAATGCCTTGCTCAATGGCACTTCGGCAGTGGTAATGTTAACGTGCTGGTCCGGGGATACGAACTAGCGACCTTCCGATATCAAGACCGCTCCGCAAACCATTCGCTGCCTGCGACTCAATCACTTTAGCTTGCTCGGCGGTGCCTCACGTGGCTCAATTCAATTCAAAGGGCTTTATTGGCATACGTTTACATTGCCAAAGCAGAAAGAATATAATACAACAATACAGCAATACAATCAAAACAAAAATTATGTACATTTGAAGGTCAGAATCTTCAATAGATCAAATTCTATGTACCAAGATCACTCGATGCAGGTATAGTGCAAGTCACCTTCAGGCTCCGACGGTGAAACAGAGTGTACCTTTCTCACTCTGACTGGTATATGTGACTGAAATCTTATGCTGCTGCTGCTGGTTTTGCTTGTAAATGTTTTTGCTTGTAAAAAAACACAAACTGCTGTTGTACCATAACATGAGACAGTAAATATTGATGCATTAGTAGCCTACTATATATACACTCAAAGGTGAATTCAAACCATGACGCAAACAACTTTCTTTCAACAAAATTAAACGTGACACTCGGTACATTTTGCCAAGCGGGTTGGGGTGGAGATGGGGTGTTGGGTGAATTCTTAAACTACTGATGAGACATGCTGTGACACCAACATAATTAATTATACACCATATTCTGGGCTGATTTTGAGTTGTACGGTATATTGGTTTTTTTGTGAGCAGGCTGGGGGTCGAGGGGTTCTGATCTTATGAGACATGCCGTTTGATTGAATACTTTAACATTAATTTGCAAATAGTACAGCGGTACGATTATACAATGGTGCTAATTGTACACACACACACACACACACACACACACACACAGGCAACCACTCCCCCCACGCTAGTACTGTGTAGTTGAGAACAATATGAGAACTTCTGATAAATATTCATATATATCCTCCCAACCATACACTATAATGATATAATGATCCCCGATCATCACAGAGTATAATACAAAATACCCTATGAAGAACGAAAATACATTGCATGGATGCACCTGGGACGTATCCTCAGTGATGTATCCCAAGGTCATCGGGGTTTCGGGTCTCGCGAACATCATACCCCTCACTCGGGTGACCCAGCCGGGGTGATCAAGTCCCGACTTTCGTCCCAGTAGCTACCCTCGATCAGACCCATTACGGAAAGACCATGGGGCCACACAATCCGTTGGAACCACTCCAGAACTACTCTGCCAGCTCAGACCAGCTCAGTGGCCTTGTGGTTAGAGTGTCCGCCCTGAAACTGGGAGGTCAGGGTTCGATCCCTGGCCGGGTCATACCAAAGACTGTAAAAATGGGACCCAATGCCTCCCTGCTTGACACTCAGCATCAAAGGGTTGGATTGGGGGTCAAATCTACTAATCAAATGATTCCCGAGCGCGGCGCACGCTGCAGCTCACCGCTCCTTGGCTTGCGGCTCACCGCTCCAAGAGATGGGTCAAATGCGGAGAACAAATTTCACTGCGGTAACGTGTGTGACAAATCGTATGACTTTGACTTTGCCGGGACTGGGAGGCGCAATTCTGGCGTGTGGAGGGAATAGGCTCTGTGGGTTGACTCCTGTCCGGGGCCCTTCCTACTGTATGTCTCAACCATAGACTGTAAAAAATATGGACAAAGCGTTCTCCGGGTCTAACATGAACGTAAAATGAAGCCTGTCAGTCCTTCTATTGTAAGTCGCCATCTTTCTAGATCTGTTTTGGCCCAGCTGGCCATTGGCTGGCCCAGACAACGAGGCGGGACTTCCCCCCTTCTTCTCCGTTGGTTTTTATTTTGACTCGAGTGGGTGGGGAATCCCGATCATAGACTGTAACGGTAGCCACGCCCCTCAGAACATACGCGACTTTATGGTCCTTTTTTTAATTAATGGGACCATAAATTTCCAAAAAGAATATTATGACATGAGAAATTAGACTTTAAACTAGTGACTGGAAGCAGAAAGTATTCATGACCATGTTTATTAAGGTAATACAGTCTAGGTGAAGTTGGGCCCAAATACATGGACTTCTATGGGGCTATGGGTTTTTCTGGGTCCAATGACAGCGCCACTATAACAGGCCATTATATGAACTTTCAGGAAATCCCGATTTCCTTGGTGGCTTCACAAAATATCTGTCTGACTGCCCCCCTGGTCTCAACAGGTCCACTCCTGCTCTCACCAGGTGCAGCCAGGACCTGTGTGTTGCACCAGACTCCCAGCACCAGACACTTCATTCAGGAGTGGTGCAGGATCCTTGAGTCGCAATGGTTCTGCAGGCTCGAATGGTCCTCATAAATGCCTCACCGCAGGTTTTTTGGGCTTCCTCCTCACGGAGGATGCAGGCTGTTAACAATTAACATCATTGTTGTATTATAATAAATATTGTACAGTGTACCATATTGTGTACTCATTCCGAGCTGTAATGCATTCTAGTATTGTCCATTTTTGCCATTATTTGAAATGTTGAGGGCGGGGCAGCATTTTGATTGATTTCTGCCATTAGGGGTCTTCACTTCACAGCTTCAAGTTGGGCTGCCAATCTTTAAAAGCTGTGTTATATTCCATGGTCTAAATTCATATTTGAGTATAGCATGCATCAATACTTCATTATGTTAGGTACTGCACGTACCTGTATAAATGATTTGTGTTGTCAAAATTAATATTAATACATTTCTGTGTGATTCACAATACGCTTGTGAGTCTTGACAAAACAAAACAAAAATATTTTGCTTTTTTAAATCCTAAAAATCTGCACGGGTGTTATCTATGCAAAAAATACAATTTGTGTGCACATGAACGTGGTTCACAAACGAGTAATGTTAATAGTGTTTATTTAGATTGAGCCAAAGAAAACAAGAGAAAGTCAATTGATCCTGTAACAACCCAAGGGAAATGAACACAAAGTTGTGTTAACATGTGCACCTGCTGTAACAGAGAACGCATCTCCAGCATAGAATCATATAGAATAACCTGGATCACTGAGGGATAGGGTTCGTTTAGTTAGTTTAATAAACAGCTACCAGACCTGTATCTAAACTGAAACAATTCCCAAGCAACACACATCATCAATGAGCCACACACACACACACACACACACACACACACACACACACACACACACACACGACAGGGCAGGTGGTAGACCACCTGTAACTAGAGTGTCGCAGTCCCTCCCCCTTTCGTTTTATTGCAAAACTCCGGTCCATCATCTCCCACTCTGAGCTAGAACTGTCCGTACATGCATTTATATCTTCCAGGTAAGACTACTGTAATTCACTCTTCACCTGTCTCAACAAAACATCCATTGACAAACTACAACTGGTTCACAATGCAGCTGCCAGATTACTCACCAGGTCAAAAAAGTCATGTCACATCACACCCATTCTAGCCTCACTGCATTGGCTCCCAGTACAATACAGAATACATTTCAAAATCCTCACTTTCACCCACAAAGCACTCCACGGCCAAGCCCCTGCCTACATCACCGAACTGATTCAACCCTACACAAACACACGTTCACTCCGATCAGCCGATCAGCACCTCCTCGTGGTCCCCAGGACCAGATTAAAAACTAAGGGTGACCGTGCCTTTGTAGTGACAGCCCCCGGACTGTGGAACGCCCTCCCCCTGGACCTAAGAACTGTCCTTCCTGAGGCCTCTTTTAAAAAACAACTGAAAACATTCATGTTCAGACAGGCATTTGGTCACCTATAACACTGTTTTTCTACTGTTTATGTTTTTATCTGTGTGTTTTTATTGTCCTTTTTGTTGCTATGTTTTTTCACTGTTGACCCTGTGATAATGGCTGCCTGCTCTTGTTACAGTTTTATTTTTGTACTATTGTAAAGCACCCTGTGCACTCGTGCTGAGAAGGGTGCTATATAAATAAAGGTCATTCATTCATTCATTCAAACAAGAGTGGACCAGGGAAATGAATCGCAATGCATTTTGACCATAGGCATTTCTTAAATTATTAATTTAAAGACCTTTTAAGCGTTGTACGAAGCCAACTCTTGTCGTGACAAATCATGACAACACACACAATATTTTGGACCAAACAATTAGGAAGTAGAATTTATTTTTAATTATTTGTTTGGTCCAAAGTATTGTGTGTGTTCTGTGTTGTCATGATTTGTCACGACAAGAGTTGGCTTCGTACGACGCTTAAAAAAGAAATGCGGCTACCTATGGTCAAAATGCATTGCGATTCATTTCCTGGGCCACTCGTTGTTCTGAAAGGGGGAGGGACTGCGACGCTCTCTATGCCATGGCCCACTAATGGAAGAAACATTGCCTCTCGATCCGAGCATCTCTACATTAGCTGTTCTGTTCCCCACCTTAGTAGTACTAGCCTTACTGCTGTCTTCATCTTGCTACCACTGCACGTATATCTGCTGTCAGGCGGTTCAGGTGATGTAACCTTGTAACGTATTGCTGCTCTGCTTTTTGAATGATTTTGGGGAACCTTTTTAATCCTTTTCCTTAATCGACAATGCTGCTAAGTCAGGCAGCCTGAGATTTTGGTAAATTGCATCTCATTGTAATGCAATCCGCTCGACTCCGTCAGATTCAATGTGCGTCTCTGAGCCATTGATTGATTTCCAAGGGCTTATCCGCTTACTATCTCTACATGGTGCTATTTCAAGTGCTCAATTATCGGCAGTAACTTTCACAACTTTACCCATCATTTATTGAAGAGTTCAACTTGCGTATGTCAATACTAGTATTTCTACTGGCTGTTTAGTTGGACTGTAGTTGAAATTGGTGTCCCAGAAGGAACTTTCTTCCAGTTCAAATCCACTAGCCTACCACAATTTGTATGTTGGCGGAGTAGAATTAGTAGCAGTTGCAAAAAATTTGGCTCATCTCACGTCCTTCCTAGACTCCTACTTACATCGATTATCCTTCAGCAGTCTCCCACAGCTGTCAAGAAATTGCAGCTGTTGACCTCAAGTTCAGTCAGATAACTCACGAATAGACTGAACAAATATTTCATCTTGGTGTTCGGCTCCGCTACATTTTTCTCCCTGCTCGGCACAGTTAAACAAACATCATTAAACATTAAGAGCAGGGAGATAGAGATATACAATATCAACCCCCCATGGAGAACAGAATAGCAGAGCCCACCGGTGGTGCTGGGGTGGCGGTGGGAGCAAGCAGCGCACAACAAACAGGAACGCATGATATGCAGAAGGAACGCAGGAAGAACACAGACATGCTGCATTCACACGGGCAGATGCAAAGATCACAGCATCATTTGCTGCGTTGTCGCCATGTAAAATATGTTGCTCACACGGTCGTTGATGTTACCAAGTGTGCGTCCGTAGTAACGTGTGTCATACTCATATTGCAGCTGTAGTTGTAGCTTTTGCAGCAGCTACAAACGTCGGATGCGTCTTTGCATCTTCATGTCGCTGGCGTCCATTGACAATGAATGGTAGACTGTATCTTTGCATCTGCCAGTGTGAACCAGGGGGGCAGTCAGACAGATATTTTGTGAAGCCACTAAGGAAATGAAAGTTCATATAATGGCCTGTTGTGGGCTCAAAAAAACCCATAGCCCCATAGAAGTCCATGTATTTGGGCCCAACTTCACCTAGACTGTATTACCTTAATAAACATGGTCATGAATACTTTTTGCTTCCAGTCACTAGTTTAAAGTCTCATTTCTAATGTCATAATTCTTTTTGGTCCCATTTATAAAAAAAAATGACCATAAAGTCGCGCATGTTCTGAGGGGCGTGGCTACCGTTACAGTCTATGAACGGGATCCCCCACCCACTCGAGTCAAAATAAAAACCAATGAAGAAGAAGGGGGGAAGTCCCGCCTCGTTGTCTGGGCCAGCCAATGGGCCAGCTGGGCCCAAACGGATCTAGAAAGATGGCGACTTCCATTGCAAGGACTGACAGCTGGCTTCATTTTACATTAATGTTAGACCCGCGGAACGCTTTGTCCATATTTTTTACAGTCTATGGTGTGAACGCAGCATTAGGTGAGCTTAAATACCCCACCCAATTGGTCAGCCGATTGCCACATCAGCATACGATGATACGACATATAGGTCTTGCATAACACTGAATACACCCACATATAGTAATGCAGCGTATTGCCAGGAGGAACAATGTCAAAGGAAAGTTCCATGAAATATGGGACTACTTTTATTTGTATATTAAAGGATTGTTGCAGTAACAATTTGTATTATACATAACATAATCACTATTGTCAACAACAGAATGTGGAGGGGTGTTGTCCATGGGGTTTTTTATTATTTTTTGACTGCTAGTTGTGTTTTGTTTTTTGTTTTTCTTGTCTTTTTCTTTTGTGTAAGTCATGTTAATTTTTATAAATATCATAAAAAAAACGTTTTTATTTGATGACATAAAACAGTTATGCAGCGTATTAACCTCAAGATTCAAGATTCAAGATTCAATAATTTATTTGCCATGTCAACAAGTTAACCTCTCGAGTATACCTGACTAATCATTTAATCGATGGGTTTCTAGATCGAGAGGTTTTGTCTTTATTAAACCTATTAGCTGTACTACATTCTGTGCGAGACTGTCTGCTGATTCACCAGCTGGAAGAGCACAGTTGCTGTAGCCTTCAGTTCAAGTCCTTCAGATCACCACCCAGGTTTTCAAATCAATATCAAATCAATATCCCATAATATGCTACCCGAGCAGCCATATTCCTCTGGCATGACCATAGCGAGCGTGCACACACCCCTTTCCAGTCTAGGGGAGATAAGCCTGCTAAGTGAGCAGGAAGAGGGCAGACACACCACCCTGGGTGCAGGAGGCTGGCATTCGATCTGAAGGGACCGATTAGCTTCTTACTCCCTTCTAGGTGGGTAAGCTGAAAACCTGCTTCTTCCGTTGAACATTGATCAGAGCACAGCGGGAGTACCGTGGGGCCCTGGTACACCTGCTCTCTGGCACAACACAGCACATTTAGAAGTGAACAATCACACCCGTGTGAAATGACTGGGGCGCTATTGTCATCGTACATCAATTTATGTTAGCGGACATTTGACATTGCTACATAAAAGGTACATATATATGTACAGTAGCAATGTCATTGGCCAAGCGCTCCCACCAACATGTGATTGGTTAGCCAATTTGCTCGTTTACATATGACGTAAGTTTTCCCTTCAATGTCAATAGCGTTTAAAGTTTTGATGTTTAATTTACGTCATATTTAGCAGCTCTTATCATCATACATCATCTCATACTGGCCAATCAGAAGGCCTGTTAAAAAGGACATTCTTCAAGCCTAATTCACAGTACTAGACCAGTGCACCGGCCTACTCAGGAACAATGACAGATGGAAATAAATGCCCTGCATGGATATGGACTAGCTTTGTACCCGTCTGGCCATGTCCCTTTTAGGCCCATATATTGAGATTTCCGGTTCTGTCCGTCTGGGTCCCTTTTCTGCCCTTATGTACTGTATATGGTCATACCACTCAAATAGGCGGTTCTTTACAATTATTGCCCGCCCGTGGCACTCAGGACCGCCGGGAGACACCGGTTGATTAAGGGTTAAGTGCTTATGGGTTCTTTATAGAATAAAAGGTCCTTCAAAGAATCTTGGTCTGAAAGGTCCTTTCTGGAACCCAAAACTTCCATGACATCACGCTGAAGATCCAGTTTGAGTGTGAGAAGCAATGGACTGCACCACTGTGCCCAAGACTAATTTCCCCTCTGGGGACAATAACCTTTAACCTTTACTTGTAGTGATCACAACATTCTAGTTTAAAGTCAGAAAAACTGAATACAGTCATTTGACAAAAGAATGTAAAATAGCAGCGTTATGATTCATGCTTGACCCAGCTGTGAAACACTCATCTACGTATAAGCACATTGACATCCATGATACGACGCCCAACTACATTATCCGAGAGACTGAACCTCTGTGCGCAATGAGATGCATGCTCCAGTCCTGTTCATTCTGTGATTATTCTCGCTTTCATATTTGCCAGGCGCGTCATGTTTCCGCTGTTCAATATACTGTCATAAAGTATAGAATGTGCAATGCGGCCTGGTGTTGACACATGTTGCGACACACCAACATCCTCAGTAACCCACCACCCGTTTGGTTTAGATGGAGCCTCACTCAGGTGGTCAACCAAAATCACAACAAGCAGGGTCCTTAGCAACTCTCTGACAACGGAGCTGTGTAAGGAAACAGAAGCCGGTAATTGGGTCCTGGCAAATTGAATCGACTTCCTCAAGGGGGAAAGCAAACATTAGTTTGTGAGACACAGGCTGCACAGCACATAAATCAGGCACTTAAAATGGATATTAATTTGAGATGAATTATCAACGGTCTCTTCCAGCCCTGACCATGAGGAACTCGTGTTGTCGACATTTATAAAGCGCCGACACTCTCGGTCTCAGGCTCAGAGAAGGAGCAAAGCTACACTCAGGCTACTTTCAAGGTAGGGAGAGACAGCAGAGAACTATTCCTCTTGGGCACAGATCCATATTTTTGTGCCATGAAGCAACAACAAGTGAGTGCTCAGCTTCAAAGCAGTTTGTGTTGGCAGGTCTTACTGCACATCCCCACTGGGTATGCACGCACGCACGCACGCACGCACGCACGCACACTCTCTCTAGGAGCCATTTACTATAAGGCCATGGCCATCACTCCAAGATTTCTAGACTCTCCTCCTGGACCCCCCAAACACTCAACATTCACTTATTGTTGCCTAATTTGTACATAAGTTGGCTACTTCACTTTATGCTATTTAGATTAGGTTTGCTTGGCCGCAAATCCTAAGAATGTAATTTTGACTGGTGCCCGGCTGTAGAGCACAGAGTCTGTAACGATGGAAGTTGAAGATCCGTGCCCCACCTGGCTATGAAACACCTGTTGTAACCGTGTCAGAGTACCCGTTCCACCCATCTGTCCGTGTCCCTTTTATGCCCATATATGGAGATTTCTGTATCTGTCTCTGTGTCCCTTTATTGCTATACACTGCACTCCCTGTGGGGGTGTGGAACACGTGTGTCGAATTTGAAGTCTGTGGAGCGAACGTTTCTCGAGTTACGTGGATTACAGCCGTGTACACGTACGTACATACATACATACATACATACATACTGTACTGTTAGGTATGCGGTCTAGCCTAACTTGGACTCAGGGGGGTGGACGCCTCTGCCTTGCATAGTCCCCAGTGAATAGGCATTTTGCCCTTCACTGGTAACCCTATTTTGGAGTAGTTTTAAATAAATTAAGGTTCGTGGGCTGGGCTTTTTACAAAAAAGCCCCCCTTTTAAATACTACACACATACATACATACATATCTACATGCATACATTTCAGAAGTTTTAGCAGTTTTTAAGGACCCACTTTTAGGCCAGTGCACCAGAGCAAACTCTTGCCTTTTTTTAAACCCTACCCATTTTAACCAAATACATACATACATACATACATACTGTACATACATACATACGTACGTCGTACGTACATACAGACAGACAGACAGACGTACAGAGATGTGGTGCATTTATAGATAGATGTTGTTTAGACCGATGATAGGTTTGATGTTTACCTTATATCCTACTGTAGTTACTTTCGACTATATGCTACATAATTGTTTTCTTTGTAGCCTAGGGTTCATGCCATTTACTCACTCCTGCATAAGAGTCTATAGCTGCTAAATGCCTAAATTGTAATAATAGCCAGCCACCGCTGTTCCCAATGGGTAGTCAGGATGAATCAGTCAGTAAAACCTCTCGACAGTCAGGCAGACAGAAGGGTGCTTGAGATCAGAGCAGAATACATTAGAATGTAAGTGCCAAAGAACAGGACCTGGCAAGCCAGGTCACTTGACGCAAGTGCTGGAGAACAGCGGGTACAGTAATCGCGAGGGTTTTGTGCTCCAATGGCCATTGATTACTTTGTGTAGAATAGAAAGCACATAGTTCAATGGCACAGCAAGACAGTTATGGAACTAATGGACCTGACAACAATGGCAGCCGAGAGACGGAATTGATTCCCAATGGCAGTTATGGAAGGCCAGCACAGCGGAAAACTGTATGTCTTGGACACCGTATAGGAAATAGTCTATAGGAACTCTGCCCTGTGTGTAATGCAGCGTGAAGAGATGACAATCAAAGCGTTCGCAATTTCATGTCAAATCATCTTTGGCATGACTTCTTTGGCATATTACCAGATGACAGAATTTCATCTACATTTTCAGGTCATTTTCCCTGAAAAGATCACTACTAATCAACTGGTCCATTTTGTTATTATAATTGCACACTCAGACTTGAATTAACATCTCTGTTAAGAATTAACATGTCTGGAAGAAACCACTTAACTCAGGAAAAAACATCCAGCTCAAGTGGAGTTAGGAGGTTTTTATGGAAGCGTTTGCTAATACTTTTCATTGTTTCAATATTCTCACACACACACACACACACACACACACACACACACACACACACACACACACACACACACACACACACACACACACACACACACACACACACACACACACACACACACACACACACACACACACACACACACACACACACACACACACAACAAGCAGCGTCCAACCCCAACTGCATACACCACAAGGATTGAATTATGCATGTTATGCATCATATCAGCTCTATGGACCTTTGTTTACGAAGCCTAAAAAAAGCCAAAGTTTTATTCGTAATGTTACGACGCAATTACATGTTAATCACAATTATTTGAGCCACAATTCAATCGGCAGCTAAACATCTTAATCGTGACGGACCTACTTTGAGCAGTCTTCAGAGGAAACCAGGAAGCAAATCCACAGATAAAGAGATCTCCAGATCTCCATCTCTAAAGGACATCCTCGGGACATCCCAGTGGCATCTGGTGAAAGGAAAAATATGTTTTTGACACTTTTAGAGCATATCCGTGGTATGTTCATAAGGGCATACCTTACATTTTTAATATCAAAAGTCACTAAAAGGCCAATCTAAATAGCACCCTTTTGGCTATTGCATTTCTTTTTTTCTTTTGGTTTGAAGGCATGCTGTATTGTATCAATATTAATTAGGCCTACTGTAGCCCCCTGTAAATTATACAATTTATCTGTGTATTCGTTGAGCATTTTAAATATTACACAGCTAAACTAGCTTCAGTTCAGATCCTAAATGTACCCAATGAGAGCTCATGATGACCCCCAACAAACCAGCTGTAAATAATACTTTTACAGTCACACACACACACTATGCAAAGGCAGCATTTTGCAGCTATTCATGATGGTCGAAAGCGAGACATTGTCCAAAAGAAACACTCATTCCACAGCTATCTCAGACACCAAGGTTTTGTTTGAAATGTAATCTAATATAGGTATATACGGTTTTGCACACTCAATTCATAATTAACGTTACCATTTTGGAACTCTTTCTCATGGACTAAAAACCAAAAAGAACTGAACCGGTTCCCATTGGGATCCAACCGGTGTTAAAGGGGCCCGTCTGTGTCCCACATCTCTGTATCTGCCCGTGTCTGAAAAGGGCAAACTGACTGACTGTGAAAAGTGGACTGGCTAATGAATTGTCAGGTGTGGGGTTGCCATGGCAATCAATTGGCTAAGGCAGAGGCTGGAAATTGCACAGGTGAGGGGATTTAGACCGATTAGGCCCACTGGCAGAGCCAGACCGGAGCCTTTTGTGGTGGTTCTGGAGAACAATGGGTCCGACCGACTCGAGTCCGGGCACTGCAGTCCCTGCGGTGGTGTGGAACACGTGTGTCGAATATGAAGTCGGTGGGTCAAACTGTTCTCGAGTTACGTGCATTACAACCGTACACACACACACACACACGCAGAGACATGGCGCATTTATAGTAGGATGATTATTAACAGTGTAAGTATACTACTACAGTAGGTTGTAGCCTACAGTCAAAGGTTAATTATGCTAAAAGGATATCAATCAATCAATCATAGAGTGAAAAAACAATCAAGGCAACGTGTAGACCAATCGACTCTGCATCAAGGTCAGGGTCTGATGAAGGCCGAAGGAGTCGATACACATTGTTCAGGTCCACTGAAGAGCACCCGCTACGTGAGCCATTGGATCCACGCAGTTATACAAACGTATCTTTTCAGCGTTCTCAAAGCGTATCCTTCCTTCCCACAACAGCTTACATGTAAAAATTGTATCAAGCAAATGGCTGGCACAGTGAGACGGCACCACATCTCTCTACACACCATCACTAGCAGACCATAAAGCTGCAGAATCTGCAGGGCGTTATTCACATTCATTCATTCTTATACTTCATTCGTAAAATAGCAGTATTTCAACTCCACATGTCGCGTCAATGTGTCACTTGACAAAAAAACAAGGTCTTTTTACAGGTCTGAGTTAAAGACCTGCGGGGGGTACATGAATATTCCAGTGCACGTTGTATATTTCAGCCTAGACGTTTTGTCATCAACTCTGCAGTGAAAAGCAAAGCTTTTGCACACCTAGCTACAGGCGACAGGTGCGTAGGAGAGGGTACGGTGCCCCAAAAATGAACAAGGAAAACAACCGCACACTGTCTTCAAATGCAGTGACCAACTTTTATTTTTTATGGAAACGTTTCGGCCTATGCGGCCTTCATCAGGCTATCTTTATGTTTCAACTCTGCAGTAAAATGAGGTGCCGTTTCTGAAGTGTGTAGTTGCATGTTTTTAAGTGGTGCAACCACTTCTTTAAGTGACTATGTGTGTCTCTGGGTGGGTGGGTGGGTGGCTGGCTGGGTGGGTGCGTCTGAGCACGAAAACAGCATGGTTGTTCTTCCACTACCTGTGTGTAAGTGTTTAATGGGGTTTGTACAGGTGGAATAATGTCTGGAAAGGCTACTATAAAGCCTAATCTATTCATAATCCTATATCACATATAAGCTACAGACCGTATAACGCAACAGTGCTGCTGATAAAAAAAAAGAACACATCTACTTATCATGATGCATGCGACGCGCTGTAGTGTGACCTGTGTCATATGGCAACATGTTACCATGTTGGCCTGTTATGATCCGACATGACCATGATGTCAGTATCGTGGTCAGTATCATGTCGGTATCATGGCCGGGTCAACATCCTGCCAAAGCCCTGCCACAGGGATGTCAGCTGTCAGGCCCTGTCGCAGAAATGTCAGGCTCTGGCCAAAAAGAGACAATGATCTGATTCTAGAGCACATCATTGATGATCGACATAAGCATACCTGCCATACCCTTTCATTTCAAGACTGAAATAAGACTATATGTGTGTATACCATGTAAGAACACTAAAAGCTGTGTCTTGCCGTATCTCTTCGTCCTAGATATCTAATCAAGCTGTAACCTGTAAACAATGGCTGAGAGGAGTATAGGACATCTGTCCGTTCAAAATAGCCAGGCAGATGTTAACTAAATCCAAGATTCTCCCTATGGCCCTGCACAGAACAGAACCGTTCCGAAGCAAGGGAGCAGTTATAGCTGTGGTCACACATATCCTTTTTAATACTGTTCTAGTTGAAAATAGCTGATCTACAATTCATTGAATATCGTTCACTCACTGACATGCCCAAAATAGTCAGGGTTATTGAGGGTTCAGTGTACAAACAACCTCTCGGGGAACAGAATGTCTCCTGCTTGTCTGAGTCATCTCCCTCCCCAAAGTACACTCATCTGAAAGGAATAGATATTTCAGAATAACTAATTTTCCCCTAATTAGGCATATATCACTACTGTCAAAGCGAGATTATTTGAACAAAAATAAAACAACAAAAATGTGATACGCTAAGAGACCCTGCAAGCAGCCCAGAGGGAGCATATGCACCGTGTGCCTCTGTGTGCCTCTACTAGGCCTGACCTAAAAATCTTCTAAATAAATATTTTCACAATTAAAAGAAAATAGCAGACCTACAAGCTCGCCACTCTGTGTTTTTCCCGCCCAAAATGGGTTAATAAAGTTGACCTTGGCTCCATCCTAATAGTTCCCTCTAATCTCTTAAATAGCCAATCTACAAACTCACGATGCTCACAACACGATGCACTGTATAGGCTTGTAGCTCTGCTATTCTAGCCCAATATAATATGAATCCCAGATTAGGAACACATATGGTTCAAGTTACATTGCTTACATACATGGTCAATGTATAAAAAGTGACTCAAAAAGCTCATACCAAAAAGTAAATGAAAAATAAATATTATACCATAAATAAATAAATTAAATTGATACCAATGCGTGAAATGCAAACTATGAGGAATAGTGCAAAATGAGCACAGCGCAAATTCACCTGGGCTATTTGCATAGTGTCTTTTTTTAAACCTGGATAAACCTGATATTTTAGATGTGACAATGTCTGTCTTTGCACCTTGCCATTGTTAAAGAAATGTAGCAGCTGGGGCTATTATGAAATAATAAATAATAAAACTATGCTACAGGTTCAGAATAACAATAGGCTACCACCAGAGGCTGATGTAACAAAAGTGTCAAGTTCATTGTAGAAAAATATATTCAAGTTAAAATACAAAAAGGAGTTACAATAGCTGGGAAATAATGATCATAAAAGTGCAGGTGATATTAGGGCGAAGGCTTCAGAGCCTACTGGGTCATCCAAACCAGTGGTTCCCAAACTTTTTCGTGTCAAGGACCCTCAAATCAACATTTATTAGGCCACGGACCCCCCATTTCAAAACATATGCCAGTGACGCCGATAAGGGAGGATTTTTACGGCTCTAGCAGTGATTCTGAAACATATGAATTTCATGGACCCCCAGTTTCACACGCATTATGCTACGGGACCCCCTGATTTAATGGCATTTCTATCTCTGGTATACGGTACCCCAATTTATATCGTAAAACCACTGTTAATTTAACTCTGAGAGAGTACAAATGGTTCCATGTGTACACTCTCTGAGTTACCCGTAAGTCCAATTGGTTCCTAACTATCTATAATTGAGCTAGGCACCCCCTGGAACTCCCTCAAGTACCCCTGGGAAACCACGGACCCCACTTTGGGAACCACTGGTCCAAACTAAACATAACACAGCAAATAAACAAATCAAAACAATATAAATACGCAAGTAAATAAAGTAATCGCAGCAAACCAAATTCAAAGTAAACCATGCAAATATTATTAGTTAATGGCCCAGTATACACCTATGTCACCACTATGGCCCAAACTACAAAATGTAGCAAAATGACTAAATTAGAACAAAATGCCAAAACCAAAAAGGATTGTGAGAACGGCATCAAAGATAGCCGGAGTAAATTTCAGTAGCCTGGATCAAGTATTCCAGAGACAGGTGCTTAAGAAGGCCAAGTGCATTCGTATGGACAACTCTCATCCCCTCAGCTCTGAATACAGGCTACTCCCTTCTGGCCTCCGCCTAAAGGTCCCAGGGGCCTCTAGTAACAGATATAAATTGTCCTAAAGGTCCCAGGGGCCTCTAGTAACAGATATAAATTGTCCTAAAGGTCTCAGGGGCCTCTAGTAACAGATATAAGTTATCCTTCTGGCCTCCGTCTAAAGGTCCCAGGGGCCTCTAGTAGCCGCAATTTGCAACTCTAGATGTTTTTATAATGGGATGAATAGAGTTGCAATACCCTCCAAGACTCCACACTCATCCCTCTGCAGGTGATTCTTTTTCTAAATGCTGGAGTTTGGAAGCACTCGTCGTATGTCACTGAACGGCCCTGCGTTCCACCTGTTTCGAATTTACACATAATGCAGGAGGCAGCAGCGTGACCCGTTAACATAAACTAGTGCTTCCAAACTGCCAAAACTTCCAAAAGAATCACCTGCACAGAATTTCTTGACAGAAAGTAGCTCATAACATGTCTACGGTGGATTTTTATGAAAAACAAGCTCGGCAGATTGAATAGAGGATAATTCAAGGTTAGACTACAGCTATACCCTTTATAAACTAACTCTGGCAAGCGTCCTAGTTCCCCTCACAAAACATCGCACCTGCCGAACTGTGTAAATGGAATATTAATTCACTCATTGACATTAAACTATACATTCCCATATGATCAAAATAAATTACCATAGCAAAGCATCAACATTTGTTTGAGGTTTTCTTACCAAGTACTATAGGCTAGGCTCTGCAGTACACCTCAGACCTCATGCCTCCAGGTCCCCAACAAACACTCAAATCAGGCTTCTGGCGAAACAAGAGGCTGCAAACCTGGTCACCCCTTTTATGCATTATTAAGCAAACTAAAACTGAACAGTTTTGTATTGCTGTAACAGCAATACACTCTATAGTGTTTTCCTTTTTCCAGTGATCCAATTTCAGAGCTTTTTCTTGCTCTCAGTCCAAACCTCATTTTGTGAAGGCTACTTTGCAATGTAAAGGCTGGCAGAGGCCATGGCCACATAACCGTGGTCAAAACATTCAATATTATAATCTTAAGAATAGTTTGGTACACCATTGGGGCCCAGCTCAAATGTTGAAAAGGTAATTTGAGGGTATAGAAATGTCCTTACAGCACATCTAGCACCAGCTGCTCCCAATTATACTGACTCAAGCATGAGAGCCGATACTGTACAGTCCACCTCACAACGTACCATACTCAAGTTCCGCATTCAACACTATTATACCATCTACATTAGTGTTGAAACTCAGTGGCCTTGGTGTGGGCAGCTCCATCTGTATTTGGCTATTTCATTTTCTGACAAGCAGGTACGCATAGGAGAGAGATGCTCATCCACAATTCTCACCAGAACCGTTGCGCCCCATGCAAGGCTGCTGCCTCAGTCCTCTGTTGTACAGTTTGTTTACGTTTGATTGTGTCCCCAGATGTGGGAATAGCAGCATAATTAAATGTGCGGATGATACCACAGTGATCGGACTAATAACCGACGGTGATGAGAGGGCCTATGTATAGGAGGGAGATAGAAGATCTAACTCTATGGTGCGATAACAACAACCTCTCACTTAACACCAATAAGACCAAAGAAATCATTGTAGACTTTAGGAAGTCCAAAGGTATCCACACCCCCATTTTCATAAAAGGGTCATCTGTCGACATAGTTGATAACTTTAAATTCCTGGGCATTCACATTCACTCAACAACGAGTACATCCTCAAGAAGGCGCAGCAGCGACTGTACTTTCTGAGGCGCCTTAAAAAATTCGGCTCAAGTACAAAAGGACTAGTGAACTTTTATCGCTGTATAATTGAAAGTGTCCTAACTGGCTCTATCACAGTGTGGTACGGTAACACGACCGCTCAGGACTGCAACAGGTTGCAGAGGACCGTTAAAACAGCAGCTAAAATCATCGGCAGCACAGAATTACCCAGTCTCCATAACATCTACGACACTCGTTGTATGAAAAAAGCCCACAACATCATGGAAGACACCAGCCATCCCGCAAATACCCTGTTCAAACCACTCCCTTCCAAAAAACGCTACCAGAGCATCAAATCTCGTACCACCCGTCTCAGTAACAGTTTCTACCCTCAGGCAGTCAGGCTGCTGAACAGCTGACCTTGAACTGTATTGCACTGTTTTGTCAATTCACTTGCAGTCTGTGGGCTGTATTTTGCGTGTCTTAAGTACCAGGTCTTATTCCCTAACTTGAGTAAACTAAAGACCTGGAGGTGTGATCAATGCCATTTGGCTATTCTGAGTGGCCAAAGAGCATTGATCACGCCTCCAGGTCTTTAGTTTACTCAAGTTAGGGAATAAGACCTGGTACTTAAGACACGCAAAATACAGCCCTGTGTGTCTGTCCCGCTGTTACTGTATATGTGGACCTGGCCCCTTTTGTGCCCATATATGGAGGTGATGATGCAACACACTCCATATTTGGACGTATAGCGGGACAGACAGACAGACAGACAGACAGACAGACAGACAGACAGACAGACACAGTCTGCTAGGTCTCATAGTAAGTGCTCAGTGCGTTCGCAATCACTGCGTTCGCAATTACACTATTCAGGTTCAGGGTATTATAGGAGCAAGTATACTGTACTGATGCTATTCCTATAGGACCATAAGTGCAAGCTGGAACAGCCTAATGATCAGTGGTATGCGCTTTTCTGGGGTCAGGAAAATGCTGTCAAGAATTAATTGCCATTTCCACAGTAGCAAATTAATGACACAGAATTTTATATGAAGCCTGGTGCTGCATAGCAGCCACACCTCAGGCGAAAAGTGGTTCCACTCTATACTCCCATTCAGAGAAATATCTTCTCATAGCTTTTTCTTGACTCCAGAAACTGAACTTATAAACCCGGTTCTTTACCATTTGTACTGCTCCAGCCTGTGCAACACAGAGAGCGTTGTTCTACCAAAAGAAAATAACCCAGATGTGGAAAGCCTGAAACTAGAGAAATGTATATGCAATAATCTTCTGAACCCTCGTGATTATACTGCTGGAAATTAAACCACAGTGTACAGGACTGAACCCTGATCAGGTTCACGGACACTGCATGCGAGTAACTCAGACAGTACGTACAGTATGTGGAAAACCTCAGTAGTAGTAGTCAGCACAATCCTAGAGGCTTGGACGGAATGTTAGAAGGAAAGTAGAATATATGGGGTAGGCCTAATTGTTGTTGTTGTTAACCCCCAACCACCACCACCATCACCAAGTTAGTATCCCCAAACCACTGAATCTGAGATTCAGAAAAGGAAAGGCTGTGAATGCACAGGAAGAGGGAGTTTTTTTCTATGTGGAAACTGGGCCATGTGCAGAAGAAAAGGCTTTAACATCCAGAACAGGGATCACTGTTTGATGTGGGGAATGAAAGAGAAACGGCATGAGAGGTTACTTTCCAGCGCCCAGGAGTGGAATTGAACTTTTGGACAAGCATGCAGCAGGTTTGCTAAAAGGGCCGACCGAGCGGCGACCATGGGAATGTAGAGAGAGAACTCTGAACTCTCAAATCAACCCATCACTGCCAGGTGCCAACCTGCAAACGAGACCAATAGCGGAAACAGCTTCTACACAGGGGTCTCCACAATAGGTGCCACTTAGCCTCGCTTTTGCAATACTAATATACCAACTCCGCTGTGCTCAAGGGAATATGCATATGCAAATAGGGGCGGTGGAAGTCTGGCTGCGCCAGGCTAGGTGCCACTGCCATAGCAGCTGTGGAAAAGGTCATTGTGTTTGATGACTGAAATTTCCAAGGATCTCGCTGGGTTTACTTTAAAAGGTAGGAGGTAAAAATGGTTCAGCATCATTTGCAGCATCATTTAAAGCCAGGGGAATCATTCAGTAGCCGATTACATCAGTCAGGCGGTTGCTGATTGCAAAATGATAGAAGCGTGGTCTAAAATAAGAACACCTCATGAGCTCAGCATCAACGGAGGCATTTAAATTACACTTACACAGTTTAAGACTTTATCTTCCCACATGGAGTAATTCCTGTCCACAGCACTGTACTTGACAAAAATAGCAGTACATGAGCACACATCAATAACAACAAGAGAGAAGGAGCAGATCGACTCAAGTCTGTTCAGCGAGGGATGTTGTTTAAGGTGACACTTAACTGCTAGGTATCAGGCATTTCACAAAGCGAGCCCTTTTGCACTATAATGTTCTGTTCCAGCACCCGGAGCGGGGCATTAGGCTAAGGTAGTTCTGAGTGGGTGTGTGATGATGCTATTGACATTGCAATGGCTTTGTTGTTTAGTTCTGTGAGGGTGAGTGTAAGGAGACCAATTATCCTGGCAGCAGTGTTGGTTATGCGTGTGGGCTTTGCCCGGTTAGCGACGGATAGACTGTTGATAGAACTAGAAAAGGGTGCTCTTTTGAGCCCACGTCTTTGTCAAGCTGCGTAGCCTTTGTCGAGCTGCATGTGGAAGTCATGGGTTGCAGCCAGCAGGTTCAGTTCACCCCCTATTTACAGAAGAGAAAGGAGGTTTTTGGAGGTGGGCTCTATAAAGGCCCCTCAACATGTGATTCTAATTCAGGGGTTGATTGAATGTTGCATTCATTACAGGCAAATAGTAGAATGGGACATCAAATCCTTTTTGACAGTTATTGTTACATTACTCATGACTCATGAGACAATGTCTTGAGAAAAATAAATCATGTGACATATGTAGAATTTGTGGTGTCGTAAGTGAATACATTTTGGCTCTGTGTTGTTTAGAGGGCCCTCAATGTGTGATTCCTGTTATATTTAGTAAGTGTGACCCAAGTGCACAGCAAGAGAGGAGGCGACAGTCTTCATAGAAACAACCACCACGGGAAAACACAACAAAGGCAGGAGCTGCAACCGTGTAAAGTTGAACAGCTGGGAAAGTAAGGCTAAAACTCAGTTTAACAATACTAAAGGCTTGTGCTGTACTTTACCATACATGTAGATTGTAGATGTAGATGTGAAGCTCTGGCATGGAATGAAGGGCAGACTGGCTGGGCTTTTGTAGAGGCAGTGCTTGATTGCAGGATGGAAGACAGGTGCAGAGAATTGGTGCAGGAGAGCAGGTGTGCTGAGTAGAGCCATGGAGTAGTCAGTGGCTAAACAGTGCTTGTATGTGTGAAGGTGAGGAGGAGTGAGCCGTAACAATTCCAAGTTGGGATTGGACGTGATTTTTGCAATATTTGGCCTGCACACTTTGGAAGCCATGGAAGGCAATTATAGACAATCTGTATTTTTAAATGTAGCCTAATTATGAAAAATCTGAATGATACATGTTCATCACATGACTAATAATGGTTATCTGGAAATGCTGGAAATGGGCATGGCCTAATGTTTATGGGGAGTTAATGCATTATTAAGGAATCCAGGGGACAAAATGTATGACCTGCAGTTCAAGACTGATAGGCCAAAATGCATATTAGTGACCTGGCAAAGTGAGGCTGATTTGAAAAAATTGAGGGTTGAGTGCCTTCCTTGCAGGCCTATAGGCCCTATTGGACACACACACACACACACACACACACACACACAACAGTGTGGCGTGTCGCTATTTAATCATCCAAGCAAATTGGTATGCTTTAAGATGTCACGTGTGTTCTGACAAGATCACTTTATGATGTCACGCTCACGCACGCACACGCACGCACGCGCACACACACGCAAACACACACACACACGCGCACACACACACACACACACACACGGTTACAGGTCTGCACTAGTCTGCCAAGTCCAAATCTCAAAGAGACACACCATGTTCTGTGCAAAATAGCCCTTGTAACACATACGTGATATCACTCTCATAATGATGTAAACTTTTACTTTTATTCACTACGGTCAAATAAAAGGTTTAACCATAACCAAAATATGGATTAACAGATTGAAATGGGTTAAAATATATTTTTAGGTTATATAATTTGTCTGGGTGATGACATGTGCATGAGTGTGCACAAAGTACTTCACCATACACTCAACTGCCCTAGTTAAATTGCTTCAACTTCAGCTTGTGATCTAAAATTAAGACAAGCTGGGCCTGAAAAAATTGGGCCCCTTAAAACATACTGATGATGACATTAATACTGTGGCCTCAGGCACCATGAATCATTATCACCGGTGACCTTTCCGGTGAACTCCAACATACAAAATAATCCCGCTCTATGATCAGCATCTCAGTAAAAAAAAAAATTAATCGTTTTTTCATTCATACTATATGCCTCCATATAGCCTCAGGCCACATTAATTCAAAATTAATTCAATAAAAAAGGAATACAAAAGAAATCCGGAGCTCTGAATCTGTCTTGAGACCCTGATACTGATTTGAGTGCCAAATGGGAGTGTGTTGTAGCAGTTTGTTGAATGACGATTGAGACACACAACTGAGTAATATATTATGGGGCCCTCATTGTATTACCGTTTCTCTATGAAGTTGGTTTGAGAATAGTTAACCTGCAGAAAACACATCAGCAGTTAAACAATTTGGTTACTAGCATCGATGGGGTGTCTTTGAAAAATGACTTAGTGAGTAGCTTATACCTCAATCGATTCCGCCAGTAAGACTCAGTAAAATCTCTTTTCCAAGGGTGCTGATAACTGAGTGGTTAAGGCATGTAACGTGTAACGTAGACTCTGATGCCTGACATCTCCCGGTTTGATTGCCAGCTGGGTGGAACTTTGTTGCATGTCACTTCTGAGTCTCTCTCCCTGTTTCGTCTCTCTACACTGTAACTATCAATACAGGCAAGAAAAGCCTGAAAAATAACTTTAAAGAACAAAAGAGGTACTTAGCCAAGAGAGTAGCTTGAACATTGTTTCACACAAACAATACAAACTCAAATTGAACTGCTCCATACTACAGTCAAGTGAACACAAGGTCAAGGTTTAATACGGGGAAAATAAATGTTGAAATGGCAAAAGCTTTTATGTTACACTTGACAGCTTGACTTCACACCCACGTAGAGCTGGGCAGACCCTTGTTACTGGTCAAACTGTGATTACTCTCAGAATATATAGATTCAACTTTTTAACAAAACATGTTATTGTTCGAACTAGAAACATCACAGCACCTTGCTCTAATGATATTGTATATCAGATTAATGTGTACTCAAATACATTCTTTGATGACACATGTTACCTGTAATACCTGCCTTCAAGTTATTTGTGAATGGACTAAATTCGGCTTAGTATTTGCTATCCACAAATATAACTTAGAGAGACATTTAGCCTTTTTAAATGTTAATTAAAGTACACAACTCAGGCTGTACAGTACATAGCCACTAATAAACAAGAACACTTTATTGCATTCAGTCATGATGTCTGGCAGACGGAGAGCTCTTATATTCCTCTGCAGCTGGACCCTTTCATTATTTACACTTGAAATGGTAATGACATCATATGTGCATGTGCACAGCTGTGCTTTTTTTTGCATCAGGCTACAGTAGAGATCATGCATTTGAATGTGCGACAAAAAGGGTGGGTGGAATTGGAAATTGGAATATGTGTGCCTGCATGCATTCAGATGTTGGTTTCTTTGGTCGTTATTTTAAACAATAAACTAAACCGAGATAGGTCAGGGCCGCAGATCCCAATACAGGGTATAAACTATTTCCCTTCAAATGTTGTAATGATAGTGTCAATCATTACCAGTGATATAGCCTAAAGGTAATCTTAGAAGAACTGTGTTGTTAACAATGGTGCAGCTTTTATTGTCATAATGCTGACGTTCGGTTCACGATGCATTTGTTGTTTTGATTCACCATGCATGGAATACAATTCCAAAAGGAAAAAGGGCTTTAGAATGATATTCACCAAATAAATCACACCCATATAGTAAAAAAGGGGGAAAAAAAAGAAATGTTTTAAGAATTGTATCCTTTGTTAAAGATGACAATACACTCCTTGTCGACTCATCTATACTGTACTTTACACAGACATTGTGTGAACTGGAATAGAATTTTGGATTTGGAAACTGTTTAATTATATCCTTCAATCCTTGTCATATCAATATCATTTTGGATTTGGAAACTTTTTAATAATACCATTCTCATCATGTCATCCTTGTAAACCTGAACTGGTGAACAAGTTGGGATGATTAACAAAGGCTCAGAAGACAGTAGAAGACTTTATTTCATATGAACAGGATAACAAATACAACTCTACTAAGCAGATTTACACCGTTGCAATCATATCATTGAGAAACTGCTAGGAGTAGCCTAAACCTATAGAAAATACAAAACTTGATCAAACTATTTTAAGCAAGTCTAGAATAACACTGAATAGTAATTACAAGGTTATTTCTGCCTGAATAGCATACACTTTACACCTAGCTATCAGAGTATCACTCAGTCTGTCATATAGAACGGAAACATGATTGATATGCAGTTAACTGAGATGTAAATTACAGATTTCATAGCTGATAATGGCTTGTCAAAACGGATTTGTGCTAATTGGTGGAACATATTGTGCTATAGATCATAGGCTACCATGGAGCTGCCATACATTTGATAGAGCATTCTAATGTTTATGTACATCTTTATGTTCAACAAAGTACACAACTCAACGTGTATTTATGTTGGCCAGGCCAGTTGACATCCTCAGAACTTTAGTCTCGACAGAACACGTATTCAGTATAGCTTGTCCAGATTTTGTCCTCGTTGGGATCGTTGCTGGTGTAGGCGCACGTGCCTGTGGAGCTGCACGCAACCATGTGAAAGCCCACCTCCGTGAGCTTGTCGAAAGCCTGCTCTAGGAAATTGTACTTCAGGTAATATCGGGACGTGTACCTCTCTGGTGGGCGGTCGGGGTCCCTGCTCTCATTCAACGTGTCTCCGAATACCTCTTTGGCCAGGCACGTCTTCCCACACACCGTGATGCGAGCGACTCTCCTGAACTTGGCGTCGGTCTGGATGTCTCTCCCGATGGTGTAGGAGCCTCGGTATCCTATCGTGATGTAGCCGGACTTTCTGGAGTCCAGTGAGGCGGAACGGGTGCTGCTGCTAACGACTGTAGACATCGTGCGTAAAGTGTCCATGCCGCTGGAGCTCTGAAGCGCGCCCTCCTCGGTGTCACTTTGGCAAATCTCCTCGGTGATGGAGTTCTCTTTACTCATGCTGGGGTTCAGGCGTTTGGAAAGGTCTCGCAGCTGGAAGAACTCAGCCTCCCTCTGCAGCCTGCTCTTCTCGGGGAAGTAATCTGGAAGGACCAAGTTCAGATCCCGGAGATAATCTAGAATATAACGGAACAAGAAGCCATCTCTGTCCAGGAAGAAGCGCCCTTTTCCGTCTCTAGCCAACTCCTTTGGGGACTTCTTGACGAACATGGTCCATAGCAGTGAGTCCGGAACGGCAACCAAAGTTGTGTGCCTTGTGACATAGACCTGTCCGCCAACATTCAGTTCAATGATCTCAGAAAATGGAGAGCCTGACTCTGCGCCGTTAGATACTCCGCGCTCTGTGTCCGCCAGTGCCATCTTCGAGCAGCCACGCACGGTCTCTCCGACTCCGCTATAGGCTGATGATGCTCAAATAGAATTACTGGAAGGGAGAATGTCAGCGCGCTGTTTATGTAGCCTGTCCTCCCAAGCAAGTGGGTGTAGGAGGGGATGTTGACCGCTGTACCATGTAACTATTTAACTGCCAGCCGGTATAACACATACAGCACCCCGCCCCCTCCCCACATGATAGTGTGCCGCGCGCGTAATGTAGGCCTGTCTGTCAATGTTCCCCCAAATCACCCAACACCAACACTCACTCACTAACGAGATGGATGCACATTGCACAACAAAGACACACGCTAGCACATTCCCAAGTATCTTCACAGTGTTTTCCCTAGCCCCATATGTGCCCTCTCCCTACGCTCATTCTGTAGCTCCGAGATGAGGTCACACACTAGCCCCCTCCCACGCGTTTCAGGAACGGCCTTCAACGGCGCAAGCTTCCGCAGTGTACATTTCTTATCCTTACCACACCATTAATCCAAAAAGTGTATGGACAATGCACCTTTACACTAATTCATACATAGGAGCGGCGCAGAAAATCCCGCCGCTCCTATGTATGAAAGCCTTTACGTCCCGTCTTTTGTCAGTCGCTTCCATGTTTATCAAGGAAGTTGAAAAGCTTTAGCGCCTCCCCGGCGCCTCCCCTGGTCGAAATTTCCAACTGACTTCAGTTCACTCGACATGCACGCGCACACGCACACTTCCTTGATAAACATGGAAGCGACTGACAAAAGACGGGACGTAAAGGCTTTCATACATAGGAGCGGCGGGATTTTCTGCGCCGCTCCTATGTATGAATTAGTGTAAAGGTGCATTGTCCATACACTTTTTGGATTAATGGTGTGGTAAGGATAAGAAATGTACACTGCGGAAGCTTGCGCCGTTGAAGGCCGTTCCTGAAACGCGTGGGAGGGGGCTAGTGTGTGACCTCATCTCGGAGCTACAGAATGAGCGTAGGGAGAGGGCACATATGGGGCTATGTTTTCCCATGCAAGTTCAGTGTGGAATAGAAAATATAAGTAGGAAAAAAAAACCAATATGGTTATGTGATAAATGTGTCAAGTCCTTTTGAATCAACACCAAACCTTTTGCCGATACCTACTTTGAGTTGTCAGTTTTATTAAAAGCAAAGTAAACATGACTTAGAAATCATGGAAAGGGCGACACCTAGCGAGTTTTCTGTCGTCAGGATTATTATTAGCTCAGAGTTCCTTCAAGGATAGATAGATTGAATTATTATGTAACGGCATATTTTCCCCTTCCAGTTCCTATTGTCTCCTGCGTATAGGACTCCTATACACACACAACTGGACATCCATGTTTGTGGATGTCCAGTCGTTCCAGTCTGGGTGTATTTATTGAATAATGTTGAGCAGTTGAAATGAACATACGTATAGGCCTACCATCATATTTGTGTAGCAATTCTCTGTTCTCCTGTATTTGCCTGCTGGTAAGAACGGTGTAGTTAGTATAGGCATTATTAGAGGTTAACCTCAAACTAATTCCAACAGAAACTCATTCAAATTTTTTGTTTCATAAATATGTTAGTAACAACGTATCAGAATACCTAAGAAAGAAAAGAGCTAAAATAAGGCAAAATATTTGAGTAGCTGAATCCATTGCAAGCATTAGTTTTGCACAAAAACACTCCTTGGGCTAAAAACGGCCATAGTCGTCATCACAAAATGTGATGGTTATCACAAATGGGCCGACGAAGACAAAGTTTGTGGACTGTAACCAAAATCTGGATGTAGGGGCTAGCACCCCTCCAACATAGGAAAATAGGAAAAATGATAATAAATAGGAAAAATGATAATAAATAAAATCACACAAAAGCATACAAGCCTGCGGAGACAAAGACTGCGGCATTGACAAGCTTTTCAGCATCTTTGGGACAGAGTTTGACAATGAACTTCCTGAGGTGTAAAGTTCAAGGGGTCAATTCTTCCACAGGTTGGAGACTATATAGCAGAGTGGCTCAGAGAGTGTCACATTAACATTACTTTTAGTCGTTCTTTACTTGACATTGAACAAGCAATGTAAGGATATCCAGCTGTTTGAAATCTGGGGAAATAAAATTAAATAAAACGTCTAGTTGTCACATGTTTGCATTGGGGTTTAGTTGAAGCGTCTCATTTCCCTATTCAAAAACTCCCTATTAACAAAGCTTTCAGTTCCACTCAAAAATGGTTCCTCTTATCACCAAGATCCTTTTTATGGAGGTTTTTGATCGTTCACTGGCGCTGCATTATGCATTTTGTAATTATACGGTACCTTTCCAGTTATCCACGCTTGAATCGCCTCCCAGTTGGACTTCTGTAACCCCCTGTTGTTTGGCATTGACTCAGTCCACCCTTTCCCTTTCTTTATGGTTGGTGCATGGTCAAAATGCAGCTTCTAGACTTTTAAGTGGAACAAAGAAAAGGGAACATTATGTCCTCTGTTTTGGCCCAACTTTGGTTACCAGTGAAAAATACTCTACAGTAGAAAAAGAATGCTCTCTAGCTCCACAATACATCCACAATGACACAATGATATACTGTACAGTATATTTACCAAAAACAAAACAAAAAAAGCATTTCATTTGATTCCTCAGCCCTGTTCCACCAAGTCACTATAGCCAATCAAGCTCTGAGTATATTTACAAAAACAAAACAAAAAAATAATTTAATTTGATTCCTCAGCCCTGTTCCACCAAGTCACCAGCCAATCAAGCTCATAGTGAAACTTCCTACTTCTTCTCAACATGCCTGGGTTTGGTAATTCTGGAAAGTTGATACACCATGCAAATTGTATAAAAGTGAACTCCAATTGTCAGTACTGGTAAGAGAGAACAATGCTACGCAAGGTATTTATCGTCCCATTATTAGTGGCATATTTCTTCAGCACGGACCATAGAAATAACAACTTGATATTGCCAAGACAACATGGCAAATAAAATATAATACATAATACTTTAGTGAATTCAAACACAGGTAAATTATGTAAATTGTGTTATGTTTGTGGTCACAGGGCATCACAGAAAGCTTCGGAGCAGCTATCTCTGGTCTGAATGCATCTCAGCTGACAGATAGGGTGATTTCTAGGAGCAAAAGGATGATGCTGGACACTCTGGGTGTGGGTCTACTTGGAACTAGGACATCTGTCTTCAACAAGACTCTTCACTACAGCCAGGTAAAGTATACAGTGTGTGTGTGTCCATAATTTACACCATTTTGCATGTGTAGCATTGTTTCGTCAAATATTTTCTCCTGTCTAATAACAGCTATACAGGTCTGATAGAAGCAGCAGTGTCTGGGGGAAACCAGGAGTGTCTCTTCCTCCTCACTATGCTGCCTTTGTCAACGGTGTAGCGGTAAGGAAGATTTTCTATTTACTCTATTAAATAATACCTTAATACAGGACACCTATAGATTAGATTTGAGGAAATCGTCAAAAGTTTTGCACCAGTTTGATCTCTTAATGACAATTAATGCTGGGGATTTTACTATGTGTATAGGTGCACTCTATGGATTTTGACGACACTTGGCACCCTGCTACACACCCATCAGGAGCAGTGCTCCCTGCCCTGTTGGCATTGGCAGAGACCCTGCCATACCAGCCCTCTGGACTAGACTTGCTGCTAGCCTTCAATGTTGGTATTGATGTCCAGGGCAGACTGCTCAGATTCTCAAAGGAAGCCTACGACATTCCCAAAAGGTGAGGCCTGGTTCAGCAATCTATTCCCACTCACTTGAGTTGAATTATCAATACTCAACTATTAAGTACATTTGCATCTGAAGCAATGCATCCTTCACTATAGATTAGAATCACATTCTAATCTGGACATCTTTCTCACTCCTTCCCCAACACTCTCAGATTCCACCCTCCTGCTGTTGTGGGGGTGATGGGCAGCGCTGCGGCGTCAGCTAAGCTCATGGGCCTGTCCCCAACCCAGTGTGCCCATGCCCTGGCTATTGCAGCCTCTTCCGCTGGGGCTCCATTGGCCAATGCTGCCACCCAGACCAAACCTCTTCACATTGGGAATGCTGCACGGAGAGGCCTGGAGGCAGCCCAGCTGGCATGGATGGGACTAGAGGGGAATCCAGGTATCCTAGATCTGGAGTCTGGTTTCGGAGCTTTTTACGCGGACTACTGTCCATCAGAGCTGGTTAGCTCTGTCGCTGGTGGGTTCAAATGGACTTTGGAAGAGCAGAACATCGCCATCAAACGCTTCCCTGCCCATTTGGGAATGCACTGGGTTGTGGATGCAGTGCTGGCAGCCAAAGATAAGCTTAAAAGCCAGGGTATAATATTGGAGCCCAGTCAAATCACTAGGGTGGTCCTTAGAGTACCTCCCTCCAACTATGTCAATTGTCCTTTCCCAGTCACAGAACATCAGGCCAGGCACTCATTCCAATTCAATGCCTGTTCAGCTCTGCTGGACAACCAGGTGACAGTAGACTCTTTCACTAGAGCTCAGATGGAAAGGCCCGCTCTGAAGGAGCTCCTCTCCAGAGTGGAGGTGGAGAACCCTGCAGATAACCACCCCAACTTCAACAAGATGTACTGTGAGGTTGAGATAGAAACCGAACAGGGACAGAGTTGTACGGCCAAATGTGATACTTTTTATGGCCACTGGAGGAAGCCCCTGAGCCAAGAGGATCTCGTAAGGAAGTTCAAGGACAATGCCTCTGTGGTATTGTCCATGGAGGGGGTGGAAGGAGTAGTTGATTAGCCCCTCTCGGAACCCCCTGGGTCAGCCCAATCCGAACCGAACCGGGCTGACGTAGGGTTCCTGGTCAAGCTAAGATTTTTCAATGCGATTGTTGGGACGCGGATATACACACACTCATCGTTTAGTCCATCGGCGCGGAATTAGGACGCTTTTTATTGTGTTTGTTTACGGATGTGCGAACTATAAGTACCTTACATACCTCTGATAAAATCTCCTGTGTCGCGGAAGCCGTTAAGTATTTTTAATCCATGTTTGATTAAAAATGTCGCTTTGATTTCTTCTTGTTTATTTACCGTTTATTGACCGCCTCTCGATGTGCGGTTGGCTTTGCGGGCTATGTCCCTTCCTCTGATTTGCTCCGTCATAGCTGTAGCACCACTAGCTAGCCAGATAGGCGGTACAATGAGGTGTCAATAAACAAGGTAGGAAGAAGCGACATTTTTAATCAATCATGGATTAAAAATACTTAACGGCTTCCGCGACACAGGAGATGTGTCGGTATGGTATGTAAGGTACTTATAGTTCGCACATTCGTAAGTCAATACATGAATAACCATGGTAGAAGCGCGCAGAAGTCCGTAACATGGCTTGTTTACATTGTATTTGTTTGTGCGTAACTGGCGACAGCCCCACTTGAAGCAGGACCCAATGCAAGTAAAGTCTTAAAAGTGTCAGAAACTTTACTACATTCGGGTTCTGCTTGCGGGGCTAGTAGTTGATATGATAGGAAATATAGAGAGAAAAAAAGATAACTCAGAACTGTTTTCATATCTGAAAATGGTGGGAAAAGTTAACATTTATCATGAAAATGAAAACCTTTTTTTTTAAAGCAAATGAAAGATTTTTTTTGTGTGCAAATGCAGCCTATACATTTTGTAAAGGTTTTAATGTCTCAGCCTTCTGTCAATGTTATCTGTCGATTGCCACAGCTTGAGAGAACTGAATATCTTCATCATTATTGTTCTGTGTGATGTGAATAAAGTTCTGTGAGATTCAACTTCATTTCTGCTCTCCTTCTTGGTCATAATAACTATTTATGTAAAGTTCACTGAGGTGAAACAAATGCCAGTCCTATTGAGGTGCAGGCCAACGGTAACATAACTATATTGCTGTTACATTCATCCACCATGGATGAGGTAATAAGCTACTGCATAATATTGCAGTATATTGAGAGGGGGAATACAATAAATACAATGAACAGTTGCCAGGGGTCAGAAGGACACAGCAGCTGCCTGATGTTTAAGTTGTGCAAACCACTTCCTTAAGTCACTTCCTTAAGTGACTTAAGGAAGTGGTTTGCACCACTAAAAAAATCACCACTGTGGGTAGCTGCCTGGCTGGGTATGTGTGAACACGAAAACAGCATGGTTGTTTTTCACCACCTGTGCACAACACAAACACACACGCACATATTAACTGTATATATGGTGATTTCAGGTGTGCCAGTACAGTGACAGTACAGTATACAGTAGAGGGTACAGTAGAGCGACCCCCACACGGTAACTCTGTCATTCTCAACCGTTTCGGACGCGGGGCGGCTCGCCGGAATCAGGCGAGAATTCCTGTGGGTCTGGAATCCCCCCCCCCCCCCCCCGGGGACCCCCACACGGAGTTGCACGACTTACTTCACACGGGTGTGATTTTTTTATTCAATTGTGGTCAGAATTCAAGGTATTTTACAACATAAATAAACCTCAGAGAGCACAGTAGTGGTAGTATATGTACACATTAATACCTGGTGGCTTACATTTGATTTGACTGGAAGACAAGTGCTCTCTGGGGGACATGTTTTCCAAGGGTTTCCTTAATATGGTATTATTTCATTAACACCTCTATAATTCATTAGAAATCTATAGCACGTGAACATTTCAGTAGTGAAAATAAGAGGCTACTTTTTCTCTTTCTCTCTCTTTCCAACCATTGAGTCACACTCACATCAGGCAAGTCTCAGCACATCCCGCACCATTGCTCCAATCCCGTCGGAGATCTCGTGGAGGGGGGCGTCGCACATGAAGGCACAGGTAGTGACTACCTTGTTCTTCTCGTCCACGTGGCTCTCGCTGACACTCTTGCTCACATGCTTGCAGCCCAGCTGGTTGATGGCCTCGGCGGTGGCAGTAGTCCCTGGGTACCTGTGAACAGGGAATCGCAATATAAATCTAGAGTACAGTGCTTGCCATAGCAATAACAAGCGACACTATTGTTGCAATGACATGTAAATTGAAGTTTTTATGTGAGTATGTGACTCACTTCTCATCGTTCTCAAGACCCACGGTGACCTCACAGCCGGGGAACACCTTGGCAGCCAGAACAGGGGAGATGCAGCAGAGACCTATGGGTTTTCCCTCGCTGTGGAATGCCTGTAGGGTCGCCTTCACCTCCTCATTTACAGAGCAATCCTTCCCTTGCACTGCCCAGGTACACAGGTTCTTAGCTACCCCAAAACCACCTGTTTAGCACAGAAGCATAATGTAGGGGAGAGTCAAGACATAAGTAACGATGTCAGCAAATCATAAATAAGTCCCATTTATGCGGGACATAATCACCCACAGAGGAAATTAAATATGCTTTAAGTGTTAACAACTATTAACCACTTAAAGGGGGATGAAACCCTAGGCTGATTTAGTTTTCCAATTCTGTTTAAAAAATACAACAGGGTAAAACTAAAACATGGAACGCTGCATAAGACATAAGACATAGTAAGCGACGTAGCTGGAGCTAATGAAATTAATAATGGGTGTGTTTGCGTTAGATTGGTGTCAATCTTGCAAATAACAGTCCCAGGTAGTACTCAATTATTTGTCTATTGTTAAATGTGATATTGAATTGTATGATAATTGTTTTTGTTTATTTAAACATAACCGTGAAGCCTCACAAACTCCTTACTCCAACTCTGAAATGTGTTCAATGGAACAACAGAGGCGTAAACGGAACTCCACTTGTCCATGCATTCTTACCAATGCACCATGGTGCAACCAGTTTCAAACATAGAACTCTACCCGGTAGAGTTACCGTACAGTGCATTTGATCAAAGTAGCCTACAGTAACAACCCATGAAAATGTGTGATCCTGGGTTTAGAGTAGACTTTAGTTTAGTGTATTCCTCCTGACAGCTGTGAACCCTCAGCCTGAATCAAACCTGGGAATATGATGGCATCATGGTCTTGGACACTGAGCTTAGAAAGATCCTGGATTTCCCCACGTGCCAGCCTTGCACTCTCTACCAACACATTCCTCTTCTCCTCAGTGGGGCTGCCTTTCAAGTGATCCACTACATGCATCTGATCGATGTTGGGCGCAAACATCTTTACCTGCAATTCGAAAATGTGAGATTGAGAATTCTTGCTACAAAAGCTAATATCACCTATAAAGTGCCTATATTGCTGGTGTGTTTTGCACATCATAACATCCATTAATCGCAGGCATGATTTTATACAAGTCATGATGATGGTGCATAAACCTCACTCTACAGTGTACAGTTAATACTGCTACTTCAACCAAACATTTGAATTGCAAGGACCCCCAATAACTCTAAAAGTGTACAAATGGAGCCAAATAAGGCTCATTTTGCTATCAACTTGATACCATCAAGAGTTACAGACCCTGGGGCTGTAAAGCCCAAATCACACCAAAGGGTCGGGTCGGGACGGGACACATCATAATCATATAAATAACGGTAATGGGTCGCACACACCACCAAGACTGCATTTCAGTAATTTATTCTTGGGCTAGTATCCAGCCTTCACCAGTGTGGAGTGTCTGAAAAACATCCAGACCAGACACTCTCCCACACTGATGAAGGCTGGATAGCCGAAACGTTTCGTTTGTCTCCGAGTCCTGTCCAACAAATGTGCAAGAATAAATTACTGAAATGCAATCTTGGTGTGTGCGACCCATTACCGTTATTTATATGATATGATTTGAACGGGACAACGGGTATCTTAAGTCAGAGCGCGGTGGTCACATGAAGAGTTTACTATAGCCAATGTGTCCCACTCCCAACCCAAGTCAATGTTTGAACTTTTATTGGACAGACACCCCACTTGAAGCATTGATATGTCTAGCCCCACAAGCAGAACCCAATGGTAGTAAAGTTTCTGACATTTTTCATAAAAGCTTTGCTTTATGGAGGGTTCCGAGAGGGGCTATCATGATATGTCCATTGTCCAAGTGTAGCACATTGATACTGTGGTAAGTCAACCATGACAATCACACTGCCGCGGTGCAGACGTGCAGTAACAGTCAGGCTGTGCTGTGAATCAGACATAATGTGTGAAATTTGTCAATGCAAATCTTAAAAGTATAAAACTTACACTTGCTCCTCCTCTGCTTAGATGGACCAGAACAGCGGAGGCCTCATGGATTTCACTGCCATCGAAAACTCCGCAGCCTGCCAACACCACAGCGACCCGTTTAGCCATAATACTAATAGGCTAATAGCTTAGTACTATTGTGGTGCTACTGTATGCTACTGCTAGTGATGCAGTCACGTTTATTCACCTTTGCTAAAGACAGAAAGTCACTACCATAGAGGTTTATTACTAGGCCAGCGGGTCAATACAATGTGTTGCTGTCTGTCACTGTAGCAGAGAGAGAGGCGAGCAATGAGCGACGGTGAAAAAAAAAAGTCCCAGTCGCCCTCTGCTGTCGCGGCAGACGCACAACGCACGCACGTGTTTGTGGCACGCGCGCGCGCAGAAGGAGCCGAGGAACATTTATTATATTTAATAATTTATTTTATAAATACATGAAATAATTTAAATTAGTTTAATTTATGTATTAATTATTTTTTTATTTAGAGGATGAAATGATTGAAATCCATAATGCCTTTACTGGGAATTGAAATATCAAAAGTAAAACTGTTAAATAGGAGTGCCTATGGATAATTACATTTCATAACATACCGGTACGCGGACAGTCAATCATGTGATATCTAATTATCAACAAAACCACGTGACCGCACGTCATGACTCATGTGCAACTACTAGGAAGTATCTCAGAAAAACATGTCGTCCTGAGTTGTGCTGTCTGCTGTGGAAAAGTTGTGTGCAAGAGGAGGCGCTACAGTCTACAATGAGACACCTCGAGGCTGTTCTGTTTTTATTGTACCTCATCTTCGGTCTTGTTGTCGCATATGTCGGGGATGTCCATCGACAGCAAGAGTGGCCCGTTCCGTACAGGTACGATGCAAATGCAAAACATAACTCCGCCATACTGCGACCGAGAGTTAGCCCAAAATTGATGTATTTATCGATTCTGACAAATGTCAGAATCGATAAATACATCTATGACTACGAGAGTTACATTTTTGTGCTATGCGAGAGTGTACAAATGGAACGTACCGTAATTTACTGGTTCCATTGATTTGTACACTCCCAGAGTTTCAATGAATACCATCATCCTTTCAATCATGTGATAAGAGCCTGCCATTGTGACGTTAGAATAACATTTTAACTCGTAGGGGAATCTCGTGGTTCTGCTTGTTGTCTGTCCAACACCGTGCTGCTGCTGCTACTACTACTAATACTGACTGACATACACCTGGCTGGCTTCATGACTTTACATTGTGTGACTGGCATTTCTTGGACAGGCGGTTCGATCGTCGCCCAGATGTGGACTCCTATTGTCAGGCTATGTACCCCTTCTGCCCAACTGGTGACAGAGATGGACGCATGCCCTACGTGAGGGACTACGATGTCATTTCAGTGTATCGACTTCAAGCACCAGTTTGGGAATTTAAGTATGGAAATGTGTTGGGGAAATTTGTGAGTAGAAAAATGTAAGGAGGAAACGGCTATTTATATTTATCTCTCCCATATGATCCACCAATACCAAAAAGTCAAAAATGTATCTTTTTTTCATTAACAGCATATAATGCATGATGCTGTTGGCTTCAGCAGTGCTGAGTCGGGGACCAACTATACCATGGAGTGGTATGAGCTATTTCAGTTGGGCAACTGCACCTTCCCTCACTTAAGAGACAAGATCGACCCACCTTTCTGGTGCAACCAGGGAGCTGCATGCTTCTTTGAGGGAATTGATGACATACATTGGTCACAGAATGGCACTTTGGAGAAAATAGGAGAAATCACTGGTAAGAATATGTATGGCAAGACTCAACAGCTTAAATGGCAAGCCAATTATATGTAAACAAGTTAAAACAACATGACATCAGCTTGTGACTGCAACTTGTTCCTGATGACTCAGCACTGCTGGTCTCGGACAGGAACAAACTGCAGGTTGAAAAGGCCCTCAGCTCTGAACTCTGCACCTGGCTCGCTGATAACAAACTATTTTTACACTGGGAAAAACTGAATCCATTATTTTTGGATCAAATAGTAATCTCAGCAAGGCAGATGGCTTCTTGCTTAGCTTAGAGTGGGTGGCAATAATATCACACGGAAATATGAAAGGACCTAACTAGGTTCCATCCTGGAGGCAAATCTTTCCGGTGATAAAATGGCCACCAACGTAATCAAAAAAGTCAACCAAAGAACAAGATTCCTATACAGGATCTCCTCACTGGTCAACAAAAACACCTTGAAGACCCTAACAGGACCCCTCGTACAAGGTGTCTTCGACCATGCATGCTCCTCCTGGTACCACAGCACCTCAAAGGCCCTTAAAACAAGGCTCCAGACTTCCCAAAACAAACTGGTCAGGCTACTACTGGGCCTCACCCCCCCCCGAACCCACCTCACCCCTGTCCACTATGACAGGCTGGAATGGCTTAGGGTTGACGGTGGCTCCGTAGGTAGAGCAGGACTGTTCGCCGCTTCACCTCCCAATGTGTGAATGAATGAACCATTGTAAAGTGCCTTGTGCACTTGGAAAATATGCAATTCATTATTATTATCCCTAAAACGGTGCCATTTTGGTATCTTTGAGGTAAAGAGCAGCTATTATACTGTGTGAGAGTTCAGGGACAGCTATGGGGCTATCTTTGGCTGATGCCGTTATCCTCGGCTTTTAATGGAGCAGAGGATAGGAAGCTTCAGCCAAATGCACTAAATGTCTTTACTCTTTGGCTGAGACTGACCATTAATCAATAGTTTTTTCATTCAGTATAAATCCATTCATTTTCCTTTCCCAGGGACCCAGTTCAGTGACATGGCCCGGTGGGTGCACGACGACAACCGGACTGGCATCTACTATGAGACCTGGACAGTAAGATCCGATCCCAGTCCCAATGCCACAGTTTGGTTCGATTCATACGACTGCTCCCAGTTTGTCCACCGCACATATAGGAAACTGGCCGAGCTGGGAGCCAAACTCGCGAGTCGATCCCACACCAACTACACGAAGATCTACCTATACAGTGGCGAACCCGTCTACCTGGGCAACGATAGCGCCATATTTGAACACCCTGCCATGAAGGATCTGGCAACGGACATCCGTAAATTTTACCACAACTTCCGACCGCACCAATCCTACATAGACTTTGCCATCAGTTTAATGGAGGCCTATGAAACGGTTGCGTTGGAAAAGAGGTTCTACCTTTACTACAACTTTGAGTACTGGCTTCTGCCAATGAAATCTCCCTATGTGCAAATCACATTTGAGGAAGTGCCTTTACCCTAATGTACAGTGCGATATTTTCTTTACATGTTAAATAACTTGGGTCATCAAGACAACTTAAAGTTGCAGTATGTAACTCTTTATTTCATTTTATTGAAAAGGATTTCAAGGATGCACAGCTCCTTTTTCTACACCAGATTTGAACCCGTTTTTAAGTGCTGACATTTTTACCATTGAGCTCAGGGGATACATTTAATCTTGACCATCAGCTCAGATCCTGTGTCTAGCTGAAACATGACCTTGGACACAAAATGATGTCTCAATAGAAGAGCAGGAGACAAAATACAACACCATCTGTCATCACTTTAATTTGTATGATGAATAATTACGTTTGGTAATTTCGGTCTATTAATTATTTACCTTTAATTGTACAATATGTCAGCTAATATATATATATATATACTTTATATATCTAATATATAAAGTTCCATGTAATGTGTTACGATCTGACAATACTTTGAGTCATTGCAGACAGTGAATCCTTTGTGGACAGAATACATTTAAAGTCTAAACTGAGCCAGGTCTATAAAACAATATTTCTAATTATTATGCCTTCTGCTGGTCTGCATGAAGGATTTTTGTTTACAGAGCCTAAATGTTGTTTAATGTAAAAAGCAAATGCATTATTAGTTGCAATTCGTTTTATTTTATTTGACAATGAATCAACTAAAATGTCATGATTGTGACAGCTCTGATGTGTTTAGGTTTTAACTAAACACTTAATGTACAGTGCGCTTCCTTATACCATTGCATATAAATCATGTCGGCCATGCTTTTGCATGGCCAACATGAAAAAGAGAAATTTGGTGTCTCCTGCCCCATTTTAAAAACGGTCAAAATATCCGATCTATAAACTAAACTCACTACGCAATTTGTGAGCGTTTTCTTTTTCTTTTCAACTGAATTCTGGGGAGCATGAAAAACCTCTAACCAAAGGGACCGACTCAGAAAACGTAACCGACGGGAAACTTTTTGGATCCACTCCCTGGAGTTAAATGAGGTTAAATGAGGACATTGACTTTGTGTTTTCTTAAAATTTATATTTTGCATTTGTTTTATTTGTTTTCTCTTCATTACTTATTATTGCGGCATCATGTTTCTTTTTTGCTGCGTTCTTTTCTTTCTTTGAAATGTACCATCCTATTTTCTTTGTTTTTGTGCTTATTCTTGTATTACCTATGATAATTTGCCCATCAGTGTTCAGAGATTACGCACATGCGCACACACGTGTGTAGTTCTGGGTGTGTTCTGTTCACACACTAATGCTGATTGTTTGACTGGCCTGTCTAGAATATATGAACCTGTTTGCGCTTCATACCTTTTCTTCATACCTGCCCTGATGAAGACACCTGTGAGACGAAACATGTTGGCTGTTTTGAACTTTTCTAAATAAAGTACGTCGATTGTGCTCGGATCACCTTTTTTTTTCTTCTAGTATTCTAGGTCCACGGATCTTTGTAGCACCAGTCCACCACCTGGTTGACTCTTTGTCGCTCTGAAATCTGGGGATGTTTTGAAAATGTCTTCTCTTGAAAAAAATAAGAAAAAAAGAGTTGTGGTTATTTGAATAGTTGTAATAAGTGGAACAGAATTGTAAACATTCTTTCTTTCAAGGTCGGAGCTTTTATTACAGATCGAGTTATGTGACAAATATTTACTTATTCCTTAGTAAAATGTTGACTGCTGACTTCAGTAGATTTGAAGATGTAAATCTCCATTGTTCCATACATCAGTCAATATTCTGTCTGGAATGTATTCTTGTAAAACATTTTTGATCGTGTGCTCTTTTTATTACCCAACATTTGATTGCAGTGAATGGACGATAACAAACTACAATCAGACATTTATTTCAAGATCACATGTCCAAAAGCAATATTCTCATTTCAAGACGGGTAACCAATAAAGCTAAGTAGACAAAGTAAAACTAAGAACAGCATTGTCTCAGTTCACTTCACTCCTAATTTACTTTCTGCAGGAAAACATGGGATTGTAATATTGTAATTTATTTATCTGACCAGGGCCAGCTTAGACTTTGATTAAAGGCAAATAACTTTCCCTCTTGACTATTGAGATGTCCTCTTCCATATACAAAAGAAACCAAGGTAGTTGTGTTTGTTCACTGCAAAACAGTAATTTGGAAATTCTGTAACTATACCCATGCTATGGAGTTGAAAATGAGTGATAATGTCCCAATGGCATTAAACAAATGAGTTAAAACCCACATCATCTGCATATCCTAATGACATGTCAGAAAGTCATTGTTTTCATACCGATTGTTACTGTACACATGACTGAATACCACCAATTAATAATAAAAACAGAATCAACAGGAATAAAACAAAATGGCAAAACATCGAGTTCTGAGGAAAATGTGTACAGTGAGGATGTACAGCGTGTCTGTAGCAAGCTTAGTTTAAATCTGACTCACAGCACACAATAGGACTTCAAAGTTCCAATTCCCTGGTACATTGGAAGTTGCATTACTGGCACATGACACATTTGGAACTTCCAAATGTGTCATGTGCCAGTAATGCAACTTCCAATCCTTTTAAAAATGTAATTTCATTTAACATTTTCACAGGAATTTGCTAAAACGTCACAGCTCTAGTGATTAGGTTAAAAGAAAGATCGATCCATCTAGCAAAGGATAACTCACAGTCAGGCATATAAAAAACAAAAGCCATCAGTTAAGTAAAACTTAAAAATCCCTGACAGAGGGCATATAGAGAAATAAGTACATTTCTATTCAAATAATCAAACACACAGCGTTTTATATACAGATGCATTAGACTTCCTTCTTAAAGGAAAATGTTGTTTCGCCTCATCCAAATTGCCATATCTCTGCACTGAAACTTAATAGTCTACTTGCCAGTCCATAGAGCCCCATTGTGAACCCGGACATTTTGAGTACCTTAAAGTTCTATGTTAGAAATGTTGAGTATGGGTCCCCAGCATTTAGAAACTGCCAGATGCTAACTTGCATACGTTGGGCAATTTTCATAATTAGCATAATAAGCTGGGGTACCATTAACATCCAATATAAGGCAACATTTTCAAAATGTCTGTGTTCTTCTGGTTCTTCTTCTCGGACTAGTGAAGAAACACAGGGAAGTTTGCCGTCTATTAGATTAGTCGATGGGTGGCTCTTCCAAGACAGATTTTGCACTCTCATTAGAAGGCGGGTGTATAAGTGCCATCCAACCGTTTCTCTAATTTCTTTGAAAGTGTCCTTGTCTCAGAGCCATAGAGTAGAATCGTCTCAACGGTCATCCTAAATATTTTTTACTTGAACATCTTACTAAGCTGGGATGACCAGATCTTATGCATGTCATTGCAGGCTGACCAGACCCTTCCTAGTTTGAAAGTCCTTTTGGGAAGAAGACACTACAACTCAAAATGTCCGGGTTCACATTCTGGCAAGTAGACTATAATGAATGTTGGAACCGAACCGTGATGTCTGCAATGTCATTTCCTTTCCTGTATGTGATGCAAATATGGGCGAATAGGAAGGATATGTACGACAGTCGAGGTTCCGAGTTTAACAGGCAAATAGCAGAAGACAAAAATGAAACCTAGTTTATATATTATATTATATTATATTATATATATTTATAATTATAAGCTTCGACACACCTGAATTGCAGAATTTGAAATCCCGGCCCTCATCATAAGCCAAGTAGGCAGTTACAGTACTATCGTTATTAAATGAAAACAAAGCAATCTGTCCACAGTTGTCAGAGTTCCTGACATCTACCACCACATTCTGCCATTACGTAGAATCAGTATTTACACATGATTCATGCAATTCTTGATTATTGCTTGATTTTAGTTAGTTTACAATACATGTGTCCAGGGTATTCATATTATATAGCAAATTCCAAATAATAGAACCACGGTCCAAATGAGACATAGGACGGAAAGAGATCCCCCCCTTTGCTTTCATCTGGCATTAGATATTGCACAAACAAGTTACTGAAGTTGCTTGCAACAGCTGTCATTTGGTATTCACCTAAGGTGCTTAGTAAAACGGTATGTACCCATCGTTAAAGCTGGGTAATTATCACATAAGCCACTTTTGTTAAAATAAGTGTTAAATAGCTCTATATTCTGTCTCTCCAGCTCTAAACAGTCAAATGAAAATGCCTTTTCAAGTCTGGATACCAATTTTATCCAATCAGGAGAGCGAACTATAGAGGGTATGCGCATGCATAAAGTGAATGGGAAATCGAGTGGCAATGTGACTTGGCAAAGTGAGTTTAATGTCGTTTAACGTCATTTAATGCAATTAGAAAGAACTTTTCTGTTTGGATGTATAGGCTATCAAGGCCAGAAAAGTAGTTTTTTTGCCACAAAGTAGGCGTTCCCTCATAACGTCCGGGTATAATGATGTCACGCGCATAGTTACCCTCTATACTGCAGGACACTGGATGACGCTGGGAAAGACCTAACCGGGCGAGTGTCTAAATGGAAGTACCGGCATTTGGTGTAAGTACTGCCCATACACCCAAAGATTCCAAACAGAAATCTGATTGTATTAAACAACGTTAAACTCTGCAACATTGCAGGTGTAAGGCCATCTTGAATTATTCTCTTTCTGCAAAGTTTTTGTTTTATAAAATAAAATCACCATAAACATGTTATGAGCTACTTTCTATCAAGAGTTTGAAAGCGCTTGTTGTGCAATTTAGAAACGGGTGATAAGCAGGACTGTTGTGTTGAGTGATGTCCAACTAGTGCTTTCAAACTCCAACACTCCATGCTGCTCAATGTTTTGCCACTCAGTCTAGATGAGGGGGATGTGTCCGTGTCCCTGTGGGAAAGTGATGCATGTGCATAGTGGAAATTGTAAGTGTGGTTGCTAAGTACAGTATGATGATGATGTAGAGTAAATCAACATGACGTCACAAAGGGGCCGAATAATAAAACTAAAACCATTTGGGGTCTATAAATATAGTCGGGCAATTACTAGTATGGTTGGCAACCTCACTAATTAGATGACACAAAGAAGTGAGCATGAATTGCACAAAATTGTACCAATTGTAAAGTTGTGCTAAAAATTAAGCTGATAAATGGGTACTCTCCTGATAAAACTGAAATTGGTATCCCACCTGATAATAGCTGATGAGACGAGGAAGAAAATTTTGTTTTAACCAAAAAATATCACTTACACCAACTACCTTTACGTAAAAACAAATCTGCTTAGCAGGGAGAGAGGGCGAGCGGGGGGAAAACTGTACACCTTCATTTCACAAATATATTGGCTTAAGCCTTCTATACACATGCTTTCTAGTTCTACTCAGAACCTACCACCATAATGTTTCCACAACTAAAATACAGAAAGTCTACTGAGCCTGGCTGAGGAAAGAATGATATTTTTCAACAAATTAGAATAAGGAGTACGAAATAACCGAATCGCTGAGTTTCCAACAGCCACGTGTTTTACAAAACACGGCCAGCTACATCAGCGGCGTCGAGTCCAGGGGTTATTATCATTAACTGGACATTGTAGTTGTAGTCCATGGAATTCAATTTACAACCTTATAAAAACTTTTTTTTAAATGTTTTACCCCCACCTAATGATTGTCCAAAAATATGAATGAGCAAGTCTAACTAGTTCTCTCTCAGGAGGAGCCAACCGTGAGAGTCTTATTATGCGTTTGTATTTCTTAATAACAATACTAAGAAAGACGTAAAACAGGGAATTTCGGCCCTATCAGGCTCCAGAGAGAGAGAGAGAGAGAGAGAGAGAGGGGGAACCAGTGACAATCTCTGCCCTATATGAAGTTCAGCAAGTGTGTGACCCCCATGTTACACTGCTGATCAGTCAGTGGTCCTTTAGTGCAAACATGTGGACCATGAAAGTGAGTGTGCTACGAACTACAGTTGCCTCTGTGGCTTTGCTTTACCACGTGGGCATCATGTCTGGAAACCATACCCGGCCCAAGTGCTTGGACACCTCCCAGTGGATTTCGTCCAAGGAGTACTTGTGGTCAGGGATGAGCACTTCTTCCATGATGGACAGCTGGGACAGCCTGCGGCCGCACATCTTGACAAACTCCACGAATGCGCTGCAGGACACCTCGCACTCGCCCAGGCCAATGGCTGACAGCTGTGTGCAGCGCTTAGCGATGCGGATCAGCTCCTCGTCCAGCGGGCGCAGCCCGTTGGCACAGACCACCAGCTCCACCAGACGGGGGCAATGCAAGCCCACGCGTCCCAAGACGTCCTTGCTGACCGAGCGGCCGAAGTAGAGGTGCGTGACGGGGATCTCCTCGCAGAAGAAAGGGCCGAACTCGTCCTCGTAGAGGAAGAAGTACATGACCAGGTTGAACTTGGGCGAGTGCCGTACCATGGCGTCCCAGCTGCTCTTCTTGATGGTGTGAAAGTGCTGGCCAGGGTTCTCACTCACCACGTCGATGCGCAGGTGTTCCAAGTGAACATGCTTCTCTGAGGAGAGGGCCAACAGGAGCTCGTCACTCAGGAGGTGGTAGTTCAACGCCAGCTCTCTCAGTCCGTGACACTGGTCAGCTACGCACAGAATGCCTAAAAACACAGAGCAATTACTAGGTAGGAGTAGGACCATCAAAAGCAAATTCTTAAACAAAAGGGCCATAGATTCCTGGAGATACTGTGTGTGTGTACACACACACACACACGGTATAGATGTTACAGTACGATTGAAAAACCAGTCAGATTGAAAAAGGGCTGCAAGTTCACCTCCCGTGCTTCCCCGCGGCTGGGCGCTCCTACTCTACTTGGGAGTTAGTGTGTCGAATTTGAAGCCGTTGGAGGAAACGGTTCTCGAGTTACGTGCATTACACACACGCACACAGATAGAGACGTGGCGCATTTATATAGTAAGACTAGACCTGTACATGCCCGTTGGCCACCGGTCTACTTGAGAGCGATGCAACTTGGGAATGTAATAATACCCGTTGTCAACTTGTCATAGCACCCGTTTTAACTATCTGTCTGTGTCCCACATAGAGATCTCTGTTTACAGGTCGACCCACACATCACTACTGGCTTCGACCCATTATCACAACTGACACACAGTCAGAGGATAAACAAGCATCCATATACAACATATTATTGCTAGATGAAACAAAACCATTTCCTCTCTGCACACAAGATAATTAAAGGCCACAAATAATCCACTGGATAGAAAATAAAAAAAACACTATACTGCCTTTAGGCTCAATAGTTGTGACAATGGCATGGTTTTGGAATACCTACTGTAGCATGGAAATTGGAATACCTACAGTATCCATTACCACTGTGGGAAGGAAACTATGGTTTCAGTAATCCCAGATTCCCAGTGTACCTGCTGGAGACACGTGAGGGCAGCTGCTCATTTTCAGCAATTTCAGAGTGTCGCTGTTGTTGGCCACCAGCACTTTCAGAGATGGGTCATCCACTGGTGTGTCGTCAATCTTCAACGATGACAGCGATTTGGAGTTGACAAACACCACTGTCAGGGCTGAGATGAAATGCGACTATAGGAGACACAATAAAATAAAAATACACATTTGAATGTATAAAGATGCATACGTGTTATGGCTGTACCTTGAAATAATAGACAATGTGAGCCTGAGGTGTGGCTATGACACCTGCATAGCACAGAGCACACGAACCTAAGAAACGTAACTTCCTTCACAGTTCACACTATCCATTCCAGGCATTGTTTTGTTCACTTGATAAGAATACCTTTGGCAGCTCCATGAAACTGGGTCTGGCTGTGGAGATAAGCCCCAGGGTTTTCAGTGAACAATTCACCAGCTGTGACAGAATATCGCAAGCTGCTTCTGCAGACTCTGTACTACTGTCAACCTGGGAAAAACAGGGGAAGAAAATGCACGTTTAAATTAAAAGCATCTATCACAAATCACTAGCCACAACGTTTAATACATTATACGGTAACCGGAAAGGTTCGCCTTAAAACACGCTCGCCCTCGCTCGCTCGGTTCTTGTATTTGTTTTAGTGAGGAGAAGGTTAGAAATAAGTTTAGGGTTAGGCATAGTCTTTACTGAGGTTAAGTTTAGGAATAGATTAAGGCATCGTTTTACTGAGGTATGGTTAGAAATTAGGTTGGTTAGGTTTAAATGTTTATGCATAGTACTGATGTTTATGTTTAAGAACACCAGGTAGAGATCATTCTACCGCTCTGTCGGATTAACGGCCAAGGCGACGCGTTTTGAAGCTAGCGTTCCGTTATAAAAAGGTCACCAGCTTTCGCCTCGTCTCACCTTAAAGCTGACATACTGCAAGTGCTTGGAGTGCCTCTTTATGATCTGCTTGATGAGGTCAGGATGCGTGGCCTTCAGGTATGAGCTCGACGGCTGGTTGAGTTCAAATTCAAAGCACCTCCACAGCTCTGGCATGTGGAAGGCCTGGTTCCAGGACCGGCACACCTGCGAGGCATAAGCTCTGTCCAAGAGTGGAAGGTTCTGGAAGATGTGGAGCAGCATCTCCTGCGGCAGCAGTGCCCAGTCGCCGTTAAAGTCATCGGCCACCTCTTCCTCCGTCTCACTCTCGTCACGGGGCCCGCTCCGCATCTTCTTAGAAGCCTCTATTGAGCTCTCACTGAAGGAGCCGTCCGCATCCTCCTCGTCCCCGTTCGCCCGTTTCATCCTACACACACGGTACAGGATGCAAACATGCCTGTGATATTCTGCAAATAAAACCGTGGCAGCTTTCTACCAACTGCTGGGAGTCATAGCCAACTTATAGCAACTGATATCTACTATGGCAATATAAACACTAAGTAACGTTAAGCTACAGCTCAATGGATGGGGTAGCGCTAGAATATCAGTGATATTGCACGCATTTTTATGGAATGTAGGTAATATCACAGACATTCTACCAGCTTAAATACATAACATATTTTTTTATTTCTTAGGTTATTGATGCTATAGCATAGATGTCCTTTTTAGTACCAGTAGGGGCAAAAGTGGCGCTGTTGTGCCAGAAACAGAGAGATAGTGTTGCACTGTTGCCTGCTATGAGAGAGAGAGAGAGAGAGAGAGAGGCGGGAGAGGGGAGTTGCACCACTCAGTTCACACAGGTGTGATTTTTTATTTCTTAAAAGGGATATTTCACTTTCTAAAAACCTTTTGGTCATTTCATTGTCTACTCAGTCTTATGTGAACACCCCAGACAGTTTTTAAGTCCGTATTTACTACTATTTAGATAGTTGATATTAATTTTGCTGCCCCGCCCCCTCCCTATACAAACCCATTATAACTTAAAACTCAATTTTAACCATGATAGAAGTTATAATGGGTTTGTATAGGAAGGGGGCGGGGCAGTTCAAATGAATATCAAATATCTAAATAATACTGAATCAAGCAACTTAGGAACTGCCCGGGGTGTTCACATAAGACTGAGTAGATGATGAAATGACCAAAAGTTTTTTTGAAAGTGAATTATTATTAGTTTCACAGTGCTAACCAGTATAAACATGCTAGTTTCACAGTGCTAACCAGTATAAACATGTTAGTTTCACAGTGCTAACCATAAACAACAGTGTAAACATGCTAGTTTCACAGTGCTAACCAGTGTAAACATGCTAGTTTCACAGTGCTAACCATAAACAACAGTGTAAACATGCTAGTTTCACAGTGCTAACCAGTGTAAACCATTTATAACTCTATGTTGTAAACTATAGATCTGTTCCATAGCTCTAATGCCGTTAGAGCTATGGACCAGAGGCTAGCTAGGTGTAAACATGCTATTTCACAGTGATAACCAGTGTGTAAGTGAACTATACTATCCATCCTACTGTACCTGCTTGTTTACAGTCGGCTAGCTGACTTAGCTGTTAGCGGTGGAAAAATCCGATCAGCTATCGACAATTCTTCAACCCGTACCAGCGCTTCAAAAGCTCAGAGACGCGCTTCGGGCAAAAAATAATAATATATAATATAAAAATACCCTCGTCACAATTGTAAAGAAGCGGTAATAACAATGCTCTCTGGTGCTGCAGGTCGGTTGGCCTAATTCCTTCGCGGGAGTTTAATGGGCTGAAATGGCGAAGAGTTGTTGTTGTTGTGACAGCAGCCAAGCATTGTGGGAAATGAAATCGGAATTCTGAAATGGCTGTGTCGCACTTAACCCTCAACTTTCCATTTACTGTCCATTGCTCAGATCCGGACTAGAGCCCGCCTACTACTTACGGTAATGTAGGTGTGTCACACGCGCGCGCGCACACACAAACAAACACACACGCGCCCTATACCGGATCTGCAACCTGCAAAGTGAATTGAGCCTGATAGTCACAGTAGTTTCGGACGAAACCCACAGAAGACATTTGTGCATTATATTCTCATTTGAATAATAACAAATTCATGTCTAAGACTTAATTAATGGTCGAGTATGGTTGACCCCTGGCCTGGGCCGCGGCCCGCGGTGGCTCAGGGGTAGGCTGGATGGTAACAGCAAGGTTGCCAGTTCGAACCCAGGCTCCCCCAGAGTTATCGAAGTGTCCTTGAGCAAGACACTGAACCCCAGCCTAATTGCTCCTGATGTGCTGGTTGGTGCCTTGCATGGTTTCAGCGGCCATCTGTGTATGAATGTGTGAATGTAATGCACAATCTCTGTAAAGCGCCTTGGATAAAGGCGCTATATAAATGCACCATTTACCATTTTACCCCTGCAGCCTGCACTATATTAAAAGCCACAGATTATATTATTTAAGGTTTTGTACAATAAAGATGTGGGCTTCTTACCTTTAAAATCTTTCACTTGAATGACACTTGGTCATTATTGGCAAACAATGCAGTAGTGACTATATGCATTATGTTATCATCTTTGAGGAAATGTCAATAAACCATTAAAAAGTGACAGTGTGTACTTTGCGAAACAGAGAACCTGGTTTATTACCATTCAACTCCATCCACCACAGATATTACAGAGCAGATTCACAAGTATAAGCTTTTTTATATAACAGCAGCTGTTTTTGTCACACTCCTTTCCCAAGACCCCCCCCCCCACTCCCCCTGCCTCCTAATAGGGAAAAAGCATTACAGATTCACAATGATATCAATATTTGGTGTGAACACTAGCCCTCAAAACCTTCAGTAGTCACTCCTTGAAATATTAGTGAGGAATTTCTTTTTTTTTCTCTTCTTTTTTGTTACATCTAGAATGGTTTGGTACCACAATCCTTTTTTTTAATATGGAGATTTAAATGGGGTCCATAGCCACCATCATTCACTGCAGGTGCTGGGCTCTTTAACTTTTCCAAAGAGAAGTGATCTGACTGACATTTTGGAGGGGGGAACACAACTGTGTCTACTGTATAAAAATGTACAGTGGCATTTATTGACATACATTCCATAGGTTAAACAGCTGCAAGATAGGAGGCACACCCAGTATTGCACTTCATTAAAAGTTCTGGCTCAAAACATAACCCAGAATATCAAACAAAACTGAAGTGGAGAGTAGCAACTTCGGAATACAGCTATTTTGGATACTATCATTATATACAAGATTAGATAAATCGTACACTATTTTCCTCCCAAACGTGACATTCTTAACAGTCTTATTAACCAACTCCATTTAATTTTTTTGTCCGTCAACCCATGATGCACTTGACAGTGGAGAATACTGTACAGGATTACGAAAAAGTCAGTTTACATACAACATTTTAAATTTATAGTTAGGAAGCTGGAAATACGGCCTGTCTTGTTTTTTCTATCCACGTTCATCCACAGTTGCCTTTAAGCAAATTTATTTCAATGTTTAATCTTCAATATATTGTTACACTTCAGTGATCAGGAGGAGTGTAACGTCTATGGAAGCCGAGGGGATACAACGGCCGCATGCAAACACGTCACAAGTTTTTTTCCTTTTTTAATATTTTTTTCTTTTATTCGTTCAGTTTCGTTCGTCTTTATCCAAAAAGAGCCGCGGCGGCTCTCTTTCATGTTTATGGTTAGATCCTGGACACTCATTGGGTTGGTAAGACGAGTGGATCTGAGGGCTTGTGGCTACGGTCGAAACCTGGTCCCTTGCGTCGTCCAGGGCATTCTGACAACACCGGAGCCGAGCCCTGAGGCTGAGAGCTTCAGCAGCAGCCCGAAATCACAGTAGTTGAACAAGCTTTCAGTAAGGAGGTCTCTGGATGTCCTAGAAGGTGTGGGCATTCCGGCATACTCCACAGCCCAAAGCAAACTCCTCCCCAGTGGGTGGGTGCACCACGTGCAGAGGGCACTCGGTGCCCTCCAACTGCTTGCCTTTGGGACCTGTGATGGAGAGTATTATTATGAACACAGAAATCTGTCTGTGCGTCTTTGAATGTGACTGTGAGCAACTGGGTTCCATGACAATATTGAACAAGATTGGACTGGTGTGATCATTGTCAGGCCCGTCGCAATTATTACATAATCGCCTAATCACAATTATTTGAGATAATGTCTATTATTTCGCATAACAGTCATAATTGTTGAAATTCTTGAATCAACAATACATTTTAAAATGCAATTTCTTCCCAAAACTGTGGAAATAACAGATCTACAAGCTCACAACACATCGCAGTGCGACGCATTGTAGCCTTGTAGATCAGCTATTTCCATTTTGAAAGCATAAAGTGAAATATTGTATTTGTCGGAGGTTTTTTGTCCATAGGGCCAAACTGAAATGTAAATTTCATTTAGGTGTTCCAATGTTCAATGTCAAAAACGAAATCATTTTTTAAAAATTGGAATAATTTGTGTAAGTAAAGTTTCATGATCGTAACCAGCCATCATTGTTACACATACCTGCAGGGCAATGGGGTAATTCCTCCTTGGGGACACTGGTCATCCTTTGGAAGTCATCATGGCAGGCGTTGCAAAAGTGTGTGGTACCAAAGCAGAAGAAAACAGCCACCGAGCAGCAGTATCTGCATTTATACTCAAGGAAATCTGTGCCGTGCTTGGAGCACATCTAGCAAAGAACAAACAAATTGGAAAATTAAGAAAACATGGGATACATATACTCTTGATTACTAAAAGTCCAACAAAGTCACATGACGTTATAGTTAAGGTTTAACCAGGCTTCCTTTTAACCCACCTGAGCCCTGGAGACATCAGAGCATGCTCCACATATCAGCTCACTGGGGTCATAGTCATCTCCTTGTCCTGCCTCTGCATCACAGCGTGCCTCTCCTCCAAAGTACGCCTGCAGATGAAGAAAGCGCAATCAGTCAACATCACTACACCACGTTTAAAGGACTGCATATATATTGCAAAAATATTCTTCGTCTGTCCCACAACTCAAATGCCCTATATATATATATATAATGTAATTATAATTGCCCCAAATGCCCCATGCACTCACTGCAATGGTGGAACACCATTACACATTCCTACGGCGACAGCAGGGGTAACCATGCGTGGCACCAACCTACTTATCGGGAGCAGTAAGGCGTGTATATCTTGCTCATCGACACTTCTACACGCAGCCAGGAGGAGGAGCCAGGGATCGAACCGGGAATCTTCAGACTCCCAGGCGACCGCCCTACCTTCTTCTGAGCACACTGCTGGCCCTTCACATCCTTCCTCATTGTACATAATATCATACGGTACCTTTTTGCACTTGAAGCAGACATAGTATGCATATCTGTTCATAGCAAAGCCTGCAGGGTCACTGTGGAAGCGTGCTCCTGGAGTGGTGATGGCTTCACTCTTATGGAGTCCCTCGTACTCCAGCCTCATCAAAGCCTTTCTCCTCACGTCTTCATAGAGCTCCTTAATGGGGTCTAGCAGGTCCTTGATAACCGAGTGATTGATTTTGTTCTGGAGGAAATGAATGGGGGGAAAATGCCATTGTTCAGCATCTCAGAGAGCCCATAGTGGATATTTTCACATGCTGAAGACAAACGGCGACAATCAATGTCATTTCACGAGATTACGCTCAATACTCGATATGGCACACTGAGAGACTACACAGGTTTTCTTTTTAACAAAGCTTAGAAAATAAGGGTAAACCAATTTCAAGGCATGGTGAATAGCGGTAAGCCCTTTATTCCCTGGTCAAAGGAGCAAGTCACCTATTTTCAGCATTATTTTCATACAATTGGTCCTTACTGTGCTCATTATAAGATCTGCTGTGGACAATTCAGAAACCTTTATATAGAAAGTATTGTTCTTGCATCAATAAAAAGTCAAATGAAATATTGTTTGAAGTGACCAAACCTGCCCACCTACAGTATGACGTCACTGGATGTATATTAAGATGCGGTTGAAAATGGGTGCACCTTTAAGCCAATAATTCCACTACTGTAGGTTCATGGTAGCACGTTACCTTGCAAATAGGACATGACATGAATCCGAATGTGATCCGGGGTCCAAGCCAGCGGTTCTCGAGGACACGGCGAGTGCACTGGAGGTGGAACACGTGACTGCAGTCCAACTGGGAAACAAACCAATGGGAGTTGAATGCATGAGAATGTTGTGCTGTGTCGCACAACGTTATTAGAACGTACGAATAACGCAGTAAAGTCCCAGTGAGTGAACACCCAGGACTTAACTGTATTAAAAATGGACTCTTGTGGAATAGGAACACATTTACCTGCACTGCAGGAGCAGCAGAGAGCGCCTCCGTGAAGCATATCATGCACATGTCGTCTGCATCTTGTTTCAGACAGCCAGTGCTCTTGTCGCAGCCATGCAGACATGGCAGGCAGCTCTCCTCGTTTTTAACTCCCCCACACGGGTGTCCACAGGGATGCGTCTTGCAGCATGCCAGTTTGGCATACTCCTAAAATAAGACAACAGTGACAGGATTGGAGACGCTTACAAAATAACAGAGTTGAACGTTTGAGTGCAATTTGCTGTGTAGACCAGACTACAGATGAGAATTTAAACAGACTAAAAATCATATGGGTGAGCTAATAGTGTGTATCACTAATGTGCAGGCATGGAAAGGGCCCAAGGGGCAATGTTTGGTACCTGGCAGTCCGGGTCTGCACAGACACTACCCACTGCAGAGAGTTCTGTTCCATTCCTCGTTCCACAGAACCTGCAGGCGTCCGAGCTACTGGAGGCTGGTTTACCTACATAAATATAGAGGTTTGTTATAAAAAAGAAAAGCACAACATAAATGCTAAACTAAAAGTTAACTCGTTTGTTCGCATGTAATTAAGCTGATGGATCCGCAATGGTCCACCGCTATAGAAGTGCAACCAGACCATGCAATAACAAAAACAGCATGCTTTGTGTGGTGGTTATGTATAAATACATATATACATTATACAGTATATGTACATAATGTAGGCATATCATGTGGCGAATGGGAAGCTGTTTCGGATGCAAAACAACGTCTGCAGACGAAGTATTAACTCAACACAAGGCAAACTGAGTGACAGGAAGAGGACCACTGTGAAAACATCTTAGGCAGCGTGAGTCTGGACTCTGGAGCTGAAGAGACAAAGACATCGAGGTCTAGCCATTTCAGAGCTTATCGTCTCATAGAGAGAGGGGGTTCTTTGTTGTTATACCCGTGTGCTCTCTGAACTCCACCATGGCCTTCATGGTCTTGGAGTCCGCCAGCGCCATGAGCCAGAAGAGCTTGGTCCTCCCGCATCCCTCGTGGAGGTCCACTTTGATCGCCTCCTCTTCCTCCTTGAACACCTGAACCCATTTGAGAAGAAGAAATTAAGCTCATTTAGACCCGAGGACAATTCTACAAAATGTCTTCTGTAATTGCCCGCCGAGCCCCATCTGAAAATATGTTGTTCCAGGGACCTCCCCAGAAGCAAATATTTGAGCTAAAAACGTTCGCTCTGAAAGAATATATTCATTTCAAACATTTGGGCCACATTTTCACGATCTTTAAAAAAGAGCAGACCTACAAGCTCATAGCGCGGCACGAGTGCCGCGCTATGAGCCTGTAGATCTGCTATTTTTCAATAGCTAAACTACAACATAATGCTTAAAACACCAAAATGGGTTCCCACCCCAACACCTCAGCATCCTTCAACATTCATAGAATACGTAAGGGCAAGAGCGCCCTCTTCAGGTGAACGCTGATCAACGAACCTGTCTCTGGTGAGAGCGCGTGCGTCGGTGCAGATGCAGGAAGCGGTCACAGTCGGTGCAAAGGTTACCACACATGTTACACAGGATGATGGCCGCCGTCTCGCCGTCGTCGTGGTTGTCGCACATGGGCTGTTTATGGAAAATTGAACGGCGTGTTAATTCTCTGATGGTCAGCTACCAAATGTTATGCCTATTATTATTATTATTATTATTCCTGGACAGCGTAGCTGTTATAGACAGTGCTTCTGGGTGTTTTTTTACCATCTGTTTCTGCTGTCCGTCTTTGCCCATCCAGCGTCCGGAGGACAGCCGGTCTACGTGGTCCTGGTCCAGCACGCACAGCGAGGCCAGGGCAAGCCACAGCTGAGTCCAGAGGAAAGTAAACAAGAGATTAACATGGTCACTCTCAGAAACAAGCATGGCTGTTTAGTGTGTACCAAGGACGGTCTAAAGAGGACGAGACGCGAAGACCATACGGGCGACGCCATGTTGCTCCATGGAAGGAAAGAAACATGTGCAGTTGAGACCAAGGAAGCTGTTCGCGGATGTGTTGGCTGCATAAAGCCCATTGCGCATGTTTCTTTCCTTCCATGGAGCACCATGGAGCAACATGGCGTCGCCCGTACGGTCTTCGCGTCTCGTCCTCTTTAGACAGTCCTTGGTGTGTACTACTATGAACTGAGGTCATACCCTGGTGGTGGCAATACAGCGCACAGGGGAGCGATGTTCCTCCTCCATTTTAGTCAGCGCAATGATGGTCTCCGCAATGGCATTCTTGGTGACTCTGGACCACGCGTCCGAGAGGTGGCCCTAAAAACAAAAAACAACAATAAGGTTATTAAAAACCCACTCGGGGCAATATTTATAAATCATTAAATGGAAAACATCAACGGTGAAGACAATTGCATTTTCATTTATGAAACTTTATTTTAAAAGTGTCTGTGTTTGCCAACCCACCGCTGCCATGTCTTTCACCAGCTTTATGATAATCTCAGCAATCTGAGGAGGAGTCGAGCCCTTCATCCACCAATGGCTCTCCCCTCTGCGGATATAACTGGACAATGTAGACGGCAGAGACCAGGTTAAAAAAAGACATGCTGGTAATTTTTCAAAAGCATCTATCATTTATTTGACCTTATAGGATGTCTGAAGTCTTACCGAGCTTCAGTTTGGTGAGGTGTAGTTAGAAACAAACCCACCTGGAGTTGAAGATCATTGGTAGGGTGACAGTGGTGACTCCCTTGCCCGCAGCCATGCCAGCCGTGCCCACAATGGTGGTCCCTTTGGCTTTCAGCTGCACGGTGAGGGCCTTGGCGATGCAGCCCAGGAACATGTCGAGGATGCCCAGCTTGTTCCAGTCGCCCTTCTCCGTGGAGTGGATGATGTCGCTGATGTCGGCCGGCGGCAGGGCCTTCACGCCGATGATGCTGGCGAGGCGCACGGGCGTCACCTCCGGAAGGACTCGCCTGAGGAGCGACGTCACCTATAGGCACGGGATAAAAGGGTGTCAGGTGGTTGAGAGGTTTATTTGAGAAGTGTATTTGAATTGTGCATTTTCCCGCGCAAGATATTCAATGGTCTTCACATCAAAGGACAGTAAACTAAATACGGTACGTACCTGTACAAAGGGATAAGTACACTACAGTAGCATAACCATTAGCATAAGCATTCACCCTCCCACCTAAATAAATGACAGCATTTATACCCGACATAAAGCCCCCTCCGACTCACACATAACATCCACGCAGGATACAGAAATGCCCTATAATTCCGTCAACTATTTTGTGATATTCAATTCAAAAACACAGCCAGCCCCCACCTGTCTCTGTACTCGCGGCGAAGCGGTGTGCAGCAGAGAAAACAGGTCCTGCATGAGCGTGAGCTGCTGAGCCAGATACTGGCGGCCCACGTTGGAGCCACTGAGGGCCAGGACCATGGACAGGAGCTCGAAGCAGTAGGCGTCCGAGGAGGCGTCGTCGTCGCTGGGCTGGGAGTTGGCGTTCTCCTTGCTGGATATGGCGTGCTCCCACTCCTCCCGCACGCGCGTGGCTTCCATGCGGATGGCCTGGACGATGTGTGCACACACCTGCGGAGGGGGGGAAAGGAATTAGTTCACGGGCTTTAACCCATTCTGACCTGAGATCAGATTCATACGAGGTTTCCACTGGACACACAATGGTCTGATGAACCCATTCTGACCTGAGATCAGATTCTAAAAATGTCAGTCGTTCTTCGAATTTTTCAAAAATAGCAGACCTACAAGCTCATATCGCGCCACTCGGTGGCGCGATATGAGCTTGTAGATCTGCTATTTTTCAATAGCTAAAGCATAACATGATGCCAACACCAAAATGGGTGCCCGGTCAGAATGGGTTAAGGCAGCACTATGTAACTTTCCTCTTCTACCCCCCTGGACTTGAACCCAGTTTTCCTGCACTGAAATCTTTACCGTTTGAGCTAATAGAGCCGACCTGCTTAAAAAGTTTAAAATGACATATAGTGAGGCTGTAAAGTTAGGATTTCTTATGTTCAACGTGTTGAAGCTGCAATTAGTAATATATTCATGTCCTACTCGGGTCCTTGCGAGAGCACTATGAACTGAGAACATGTCTGGGAGGGCGAGTTACATCCGTTCAAGCTTAACATTTAACCCATTCTGACCGGGCACCCATTTTGGTGTTAGCATCATGTTATGTTTTACCTATTGAAAAATAGCAGATCTACAAGCTCATATCGCGCCACCGAGTGGCGCGATACGAGCTTGTAGGTCTGCTATTTTTGAAAAATTCGAAGAACGACTGACATTTTTAGAATCTGATCTCAGGTCAGAATGGGTTCATCAGACCAGTGTGTGTCCAGTGGAAACCTCGTATGAATCTGATCTCAGGTCAGAATGGGTTAAAAACAAAAAGACTAACTACAGCTATCATAAGTTTCCATCAAGGTGGTCAACCACTGGTCTCTCTGTAGCATAACACCTCAGACATGATGTTCACTTTCGCCAATTGTAAGGGGACTGTGACTCGTTTTAACTGGAATGTGTGGAGAATGTCTACTGACCTGTTTCTGTAGGTTGGTTAGTTTGCTCCTGCTGAAGATGATTCCCACCATGTGCTCCTTCAGGTCTGCATCAGATGGCGCCTGGTTGGATAGGATCCATACGTCAAAATCAAGAGATTGTCAAAGCACTGCGAGTACAATTATCCCCATGGGGTCTACTAGGCCACCACGTTTCTTCAATTATCCCCATGGGGTCTACTAGGCCACCACGTTTCTTCAATTATCCCCATGGGGGTCTACGAGGCCACCACGTTTCTTCCCTCTACAACGAACCCCCTTTGCTGAAAATAGCTGATCTACATTGCAACATTGTGAGCTGAGAATAGGGACGCTATATAGGGTTCATGTGGTCAAAAGCTCTACTGGTGCAGTGCAGACCTTGTCTTCTCCTTCGGGTGACGAAAGCAGGTTCTTCTCTTCCTGTTCTGGAGTTGGTTCTGCATCTCCACAGATCAGCTTCCCAAACACCTGACCATACAAGACGGGTATACCGTGTTAATGACAGATTCAAGCTCAATGCAACCTTAGACAAAAGCACAATAGGCAAACATTTTGCAGAAATAGTGTGAAAATTAACAAGCACACTATTATAAACAGTCAAAGAAAGAAAATAAATGTATATATTCCTTGCTTATCTTCATCTAGGCCTCTAGATTAAAGACAAACAGTTATCTTCATCTGAGCAGCTGACTTGGATAAAGACAGGCTGGTTATCTTAATCTGAGCAGCTGGTTTAAATGAAGACAGACTGGGTATCTTCTAGGAGATAAAGGCAAGGCTGACAGACCTGTGAGGTGATGAGGCGGAACACTCGCAGGGTCTCCGTCTCGCAGTTCTTCTGCTGGGCGACGCTGGCGGAGATCTGCCCGGCGATCTTGATGCTCTCGCCCTCCTTCCAGCCCAGCACCTTCACCTGCCTCACCCTCAGGGTGTTCTCTGGGCCCTTCAGCTCCACCTTGATCACGTGGTGGTCGCCTCCGGGGAGCTCGCTCGTCACCCAGCCGATGTGACGAGAGTCCAGGTCAACCTGGGAGTGAGGAAGAGGAAGAATAGGGGATCCGTTCAGGCTGGTACCGGTACAAGCCTCTTTGTGTGTTGGGAGATTCAAATAGTGTAGAATATAGTCTTCACACTATATCATGGTTATCTGATGGAAGACAACTTGTCAAAACATTGGACATTACAATAATCTAAATAGAGATAAATTGAGTGTGTGCAGTGTTCTCCCCTCCTCAATTCTTACTCCACCATATTATATGTTCCTTGAAACCTACCATGTATGACTGGACTTTGGGAAATGTGCAAAATTGTAGGCAAGTGATATGATGTGCAATCTTCTGCAGCAGTCATATGTTGTGAAGTGTACTGAAGTGGCATAATCCCATGACATGGTTAAACTAGGCTTGATTAAAAACTACAATACATATTGCACCAGTGAACATTACATCACCAGACATACGAGTAATTAATTCACAAACCTATTAGACATACATATTGAGAGTTCTGACAAAGGATCATTTTAACATCAATTGACACCGACTGTGGCCCGTGACAATATCCATAAGATGGAGATGGAGAGAGTGGAGCTGTCCGTGGTGCTGAAATGGCCAGTATTCCTATAGTAAGGTTATCATGGACCGGCATGCCGTGAGTGACTAATTCCCATGCCAGTTGCCGTGGGGCTCCCCCCCATGCCCACCCGCCTCCCCGCCCCTCTGGCCCCGACCACACGACAGACTGTATCAAATATGACTGACTGACTATCGTAAACGAACCCCTTTTGGTGTTTTAAGCATTACGTTACGAAAAACAGCATATCTACAAGCTCGTAGCGCGGCACTCAGTGCGCTGCTATTTTTAAGGGGCGCTAGCCCCTCCTATACACAGGTTTAATGTTTGTCTTTAGTTCAATGTTTGTTTTGTAAGACGCTGTAACGTCATCAGTCAGTCCAGACATGTCTATTTGGGGCTGGTCCATCCAAAAATAACATGATGATCTGTACTCTGGAGCATAGAGAATGGACCTAGATAATATAAATAATACAGCTAAATTAAATTAAGCACAGCTGAGATAAGACAGGCCAGCAGTGATTTCCTGGCAGGAAAATACTCTGATGTAAACTGTATTCTTTAAACTGCGCTTCAAACGCTGGATGGCAGAGATAAGCCCCCAGTCTCTCTGGGCAGTGCATCATCCACTAAAGCAGAGGCTATATTGGTTATTCCACCCCAGACGTCTTCACTGGGAAGTCAAAAGGAACATCAAATGCTTGGGCCGGAACCCCTTTTGGTGTTAGCATTATGTTATGCTTTAGCTATTGAAAAATAGCAGATCTACAAGCTCATAGCGCGCCACCGAGTGGCGCGCTACGAGCTTGTAGGTCTGCTATTTTTGAAAAATCGAAGAACGGCTGACATAGAAACGTAGCTTTTTCAGAAAACTGTCAGGATGTAGAAGACATTTTTTAGAATCTGATCTCAGGTCAGAATGGGTTTAATACCTGTTTGATTCTGCAGAGGTCTTCTACCGCTTTTCCACACAAGACCGTCATTGATGTGACTTTGTTCTGTGGAGGAGAAAAGTAGAAATTTAAAATACGAAACCTGCAAGGAAACTAAAATAAAAAAATCATTCATCGCCCCCACTGTCCACTCACCCCACTTCCCTCCTCACCCCACTGTCCTCTTCACCCCACTGCCCACTCACCCCATGACAGCCCTCCTCACCCCACTCCCCTCCTCACTCCACGGCCCACTCACCCCATGACAGCCCTCCTCACCCCACTGGCCTCCTCACCCCACCCCACTGCCCACTCACCCCATGACAGCCCTCCTCACCCCACTGCCCACTCCCCTCCTCACTCCACGGCCCACTCACCCCATGACAGCCCACTGGCCTCCTCACCCCACTGCCCTCCTCACCCCACCCCACTGCCCACTCACCCCGATGTCTCTGGAGTTGTCCACGTGGACAGACACGTAGGATGCGTTGATGCCCTTGACGCAGCTGATGGTGATGCTCTTGGTCTTGTTCTTGTCCTCGTCTCCGGACTCCCAGAAGGTCTCGGTGGAGCCGTCCGTCAGGCTGCCGATCATGGCGGGGCGGCTGGACGTCTTGATGTCCACCACGCTGGTCAGATCCTTCAGACACGTCACCAGACAGAGGTCCTGCTACACAACACACACACACACACACACACACACACACACACACACAGAGAGAGAGAGAGCTTAGTTAGCATCATATCTAGCCCACGACATCATGGGCTAAAACAGTGGGGTTTCTTTTTTAAACCTTTATTTAACCAGTAAAAACCACATTGAGACTGAAGTCTCTTTTTTTTACAGGTGTGAACTGGCCAAGACAAGAGGCAAAATAAGTGACACAGCTCTGCCAGTAACAAAAAATACACAACAAAAAAACAGGACAGACAACAGCATACAATGCTCATAAATACAGTACCCACTACCGAAGAAGCTCAAAGGGAGAACCAATAAGGACTAATATATAAAAAATAAAAAATAAACTTTTCATGTCAAGGACCCCCAAATTGACACTAACGAGCCCGCGGACCCCCATTTGAAAAAGATAATGCCAGGGACCCCCCCCCCCCAATAAGATAATATTTTGACGGCTCTAGCAGTGATTCTCAACCTTAACTTCAAGGACCCCCAGTTTGACATGCATATTAAGTCTACAGACCCCCATTTATTGTCATTTCCATTTCTGGGACCCCCAATTTATATTGTAAAATCAATGTTGACGTAACTGGAAACAAATGGACCTGTTAGGGTCCATTTGGTCCCATTTGTACACTCTCAGCGTTACAGACCCATAAGGGTCCATTTGGTTCCATTTGTACACTCTCAGCGTTACAGACCCATAAGGGTCCATTTGGTAACAAACTATCATTTAGCTGGGGACCCCCTGGAACTCCCTCAAGGTCCTCCCTGACCCCACTTTGGGAAGCACTGGGCTAAAACAGTGTTTTTCATGCACGCAAATGACCACATCAGTGGGAATAATTGGGTTTGAATAAACATGACTTCCGAGTGAAAGGCTGGGGTTACCTGGTTCATTGCTTAGTGAAATGCTGGTTCATTGGTTAAAGGCTGGGGTTACCTGGTTCATTGGTTAAAGGCTGGGGTTACCTGGTTCATTGGTTAAAGGTTGGGGTTACCTGGTTCATTGGTTAAAGGCTGGGGTTACCTGGTTCATTGCTTAGTGAAATGCTGGTTCATTGGTTAAAGGCTGGGGTTACCTGGTTCATTGGTTAAAGGCTGGGGTTACCTGGTTCATTGGTTAAAGGCTGGGGTTACCTGGTTCATTGGTTAAAGGCTGGGGTTACCTGGTTCATTGGTTAAAGGCTGGGGTTACCTGGTTCATTGGTTAAAGGCTGGGGTTACCTGGTTCATTGGTTAAAGGCTGGGGTTACCTGGTTCATTGGTTAAAGGCTGGGGTTACCTGGTTCATTGGTTAAAGGCTGGGGTTACCTGGTTCATTGGTTAAAGGCTGGGGTTACCTGGTTCATTGGTTAAAGGCTGTGGTTACCTGGTTCATTGGTTAAAGGCTGGGGTTACCTGGTTCATTGGTTAAAGGCTGGGGTTACCTGGTTCATTGCTTCGTAGCCCGACTGCACGCTGATGTTGAAGCTCTCTTCGCTGTCTCCATCGTCTGACTTGGACAGGATGTTGTTGATGTGATGGAAAACGTTGCTCTGGTGGAGGAACTGGTGGTCCGACTGCTTGAACTTAAGACTCCAGCACCTGACGAGAGAGATAAATATATGCTTTAGATTCTCATGAAATGGAAAAGTAGTCCCTAAAACTGGCAAGCAGGCTTCGTAAAACACTTTGTATGAATGTGCAGGCAGACTCTCGCACGATGTGTCTGAGCAAATGATGATGATAAGAGCGCCCCTTCACTTCAATTCTTATAAATAGAAATATTTATTTCAAGTGATGATACAAACAGTACCGGAGAGCCATCTGCTGCAGCGAGCTGCCACTGGGCAGCGACATCATGAGGTCAGAGATGGTCTGCAGGAGGCGGTGGAAGGTGTGGGGGAGGGGGTGGGCCGCCTCGCCGGCGATCACGATGTCCGACAGAGGGTGTTCACACACGCCGAGGTCTCTCTCCTGCGTGGACGAGATTGTGTGGAACAATATAAACGTTTTTCTTATAAAACCCTTATGTTTCTATGTCAGTGGTGCTCAAACCATTTTGAAAATGAATCATCTGTATTTGGCCGCAGACCCCACCCCCATCTGAATATATGTTGTTCCAGGGACTTCCCCAGAAGCTAAGATTTGAGTTAAAAAACGTTCGCTCTGAAATAATATATATTCAAAGATTTGTGCCACATTTTCACGATCTTTCGCGCTACGAGCTTGTCGATCTGCTATTTTTCAATAGCTAAAGTATAACATAATGCTTAAAAAACACCAAAAGGGGTTCCCGTCCTGAAGGGGGTTTAAAACACTGCAGAACGTTGACAGAGCATGGTTCTAATGGTTAAAAAATAAAATGTTTTTATGAAAAAATATCTACTGACCACCATCACCTGCTCCACGTTTTCTTTGTTCCCTTTGTTCTCGTCTTCCTCCTCCTCCTCGGGTTCAAAGGGCGACGGCGTGAGAGACGCTACGAAGTGCCAAAGGATGTCATGCAGCGACGTGGTCTGGATCACGTTACACAGCAGCCAGTTGAAGGCCTATGATGAGGAAGAATGAGATTAACCCATTCTGACCTGAGATCAGATTCATACGAGGTTTCCACTATGGACACACACTGGTCTGATGAACCCATTCTGACCTGAGATCAGATTCTAAAAATGTCAGTCGTTCTTCAATTTTTCAAAAATAGCAGACCTACAAGCTCGTAGCGCGCCACTCGGTGGCGCGCTATGAGCTTGTAGATCTGCTATTTTTCAATAGCTAAAGCATAACATAGTGCCAACACCAAAATGGGTTCCCGCACAGAATGGGTTAAATCTTACCAATTAGTCCACACATATGAACGCGATAGCATCTCTAATTACTGTATGACCACCCGCAAAACGGCAGAGAGATGAACAAGACAACAGCCAGCTAATTGCCAACGACCTTGGTTCATTGACGATGTAATTTGACTGATTGTTAACAGCAGTGTCACACACTACAGAGGCATGGATGGACCTGATGAAATGAGAGCCACCAACAATCAAAGCAGACAGCTGCTGTAGTGTACCTCCATGGCGAAGACCCTGCAGGCAGACTTCCGCAGTGCGTGCTTCATGGCCACCTCCAGGCCCTCCAGGTCGTGGTGCTGGATGACGAAGGCCAGGACGGGCCACTGGAAGTTCCTCTCCCCCTTGCTGAGGGAGCCGTGGGCCGAGATCAGCCGGGACAGCTCCGGAGACGGGTGGCGCAGGAGAGAGGAGCCCACTTCTGGATGCATGGAGGAGGGTGTTAAGTTGAACCAGTTAGGCCTGAGATCAGATTCTAAAAATTGTCTTCTACATCATGACAGTTTTCTGAAAAATGTCAGTGGTTGTTCGATTTTTCAAAAAATAGCAGACCTACAAGCTCGTAGCGTGCCACTCGGTGGCGCGCTATGAGCTTGTAGGTCTGCTATTTTTCAATAGCTAAAGCATAACATAATGCTAACACCAAATTGGGTTAAGCAAGTACTATAATGCTTTTATCTGGACACGCAAGCTCCAAAAGTACCTTTTCCATGAATGATAAAAATATACTAAAAATAACTATATTAATCTACATTCATATTTCACTGGCCCAATAAATTGACTCGGTCAATACATGTTCATTCATTGAACGTTTTTGTTTAGAACTCGTTCAACTTCCCATTAACATTCAGAGCTCGATCATTCATTTCCTGGATGGAAAATGACTATATTATGATCATTTTAGCTCACCTGCATCACCACTGTGGACCCTGCGTCTGGGTACGGCTTTGATCCGGGCTGTTGAGGCCGAGTGCTGTTTATCGTACTCGGAGGCTACTACTGAATAAGACCTTTGAAACACTGTCCGCTTGGCTGTGTCGATGTCCGTGTTGGGGCTCGTCTCCAGGCTGAACGAAATACAAAAGTAGTGTCAGGAGTGTAAATTAATGTTCAAGACATTAGAATTAAAATGTAATTCTTGATGTAGGACAAAATGCTTCAGTCATGCAAAGTGGCAGGGAAAAAGACGTCAGGATTTGTGTTACCTGGGAGGCATGGATTTCATGTTGTTCTCTGGTTCTTCAAACACATTGGGACAGGCGTCAGGCGTGACTGAGATGTAGGGGGCAGGAACCGAGGTAGAGCGAAGGTACCTCATCTCATCTTGGAAAAGGTTGTCGTCTTGGTAACCTCCAAAGTTCTCCGTGTGTTGCCTGCAAGTTTAACGTTTTTAGTGTTTAACCCGAGTCACCACACACACACACACACACACACACACACACACACACACACATTTTCAATAATGCCACATCATAACATCTACAATCCTACTATGAATGTGTGAAATCTCTGCATATGTACGTACACGCGTGTGAGTATATCTGTCCTTAATGTATCTCGAGAACCGCCTGACAGATTGATTTCAAACTCTGCATACATATCGCATATCGGCAAAGACCCAAGGGAGTGCAGTGTCCAGGGGACAAAGTTGGTCGGCTAGGCTGTTTCTAGGCAGAAATGTCGATACAACCAACATGATAGTATATAGGCAGAATCCGATGCAATCTCTGCGTGTGTGTGTGTGTGTGTGTGTGTGTGAGTGCAAGTCAGTCTATACCTCAATAACCGTCCAACCAATAGACCTCAAAGTCGTTGTGCGTATCGCAGACAACGACAGATTGCTTACTTTCCGGTTTACTATACATGGTTCCCAACTCGGGTGCTCCTCGGGTCAGCACCGGTCCAGTCTATCCAAAGGCAACCAATTAGTATGTTATAGTTGCTACAGTACGTAACGTACCTTGCTAGCGTCTGCAGGTAGAGACAGCCAATTTTGTTGGGCAGTTCATCGGAGACGCCCTCCTTGAGGCTGGGCAGCTGTGAGTGCAGGGGCCGGGGAGGGTGGTGACACAGCATGCTGGGCTCTGCGGCGCTGCTCAGGGAGAGCAGGAACAGCGCGTTGGCCCGGATCACCTGGTGGGCCTCCATGGTGGGCAGCGCCCGGGGCGTCTTCACCTGCAGAGGCTTTTTCCTGGACTGTTTCACCTGGAGAGGGTAAATGCCACGGTGCATTTAGTGATTTAAAAAAAATACCAGCATCACTGACATGTCACTGAGAAAGGTTAAACAAATCTCTGCACTACCCGAAAACCTTACATGAAATTCGGAGGGGTTTTGACAGCAGAGTATGTGGGAATTTCCTTGATCACACCTAATTTTGAGACTGACATATAGGCCCAAGTATTTGCACAAGCTGGGCATGAAAATGACTACAACTGCGTCAGTTGTAAACTATAGCCTGTAAACTAGACTTTTGCACCGCCCATTTCCAGTCATCCCACCCTCCTCCCTCTGACAGTCTCGCCAAAGCACTTTTCTCTCTACCCGTCTGTCTTTTGCCACCAAATGAAAGAAGTGACAACACTACTAACCAGTAAGACGCCTTAAGGGCGAGAAGCGACTGCAGGAGCAAGGGGAAGTGGGGCTGTCAACATAAATACAGACAGCCGTGCATATGAGACATGGTGGGGGCGGACATTAAATGGCGATAAAGTTTGCGTGCAGCTGAGCATAATTGAGAATCATGGAGCAGAGTAGAAAGAACAGAGATGCCTGTAACGCAACCTGCAGCTATTTAAAAAAAAAAGTTTTTTGAATTTGGATTAGTTCTACAGAAGCCTATGGGAAGTGAATGGGAAGTCCCTGGCAGTCAAAATGACAAAAGCGATCTTTATAATCTTAATACTTAGTTACATCAATATTGTTCTTATAAAATAGTTGGTTTGTGCCCAAGAGATTCGACGAGTTGGCTATATTTTATATACACAGATTAATAAGGAATAAGCAAAAGTCCTGATGCGACATTTCCTGGTTTAATGCGGGCGGTCGCTTAACGCTCCGCTGTTACTCCGGAGCTGAAACTTTCTGGAGTGGGCGGAGCCTAGTGCGTGCTCATGTGTGTTGGCCCAATAGACTGACACCACGGCGTGTATTCAGAACTTCAAGCTGTGACTCCGCCCACCCCCGGGGGTAAGTTGTGATGTGCTCTCGTTCACTGCAATGCAAATTTGCGGCATTTCCAAAACAATATTGCGCAGAGTAGCGATTATCAAACGTATTTGCAATGGCATACGTTGAAAGATCTGTTGCCCGTGGACAAGGCACGCTACCTCCGCAAGTTAGATATTATCGGCATAGATGTTTGTCCGTATGTGATTAAGGATTGGACCAGTTGCATTGGCAGCCATAGAAAATTCTTACCCCGGGCTAAAACCGGATGTGACATTTGTGGGTGTCAGTCTATGCTGCTCGAAACTGCAATAGCACATTGTGTGTGTGAGCGTAACAGGAAGTGCGTGACAGCTTGCTACTGGTTTTCATAGTAACTGCGAACACTAATGTAAATATTGGCTATAACTATAACTTACAGTATACTGTAAGTTATAGTTAATGGACTAAACATGCCCGATTAGCATTTTATAAAACACATGTTAGATTACCTTTTCTCTGGCAGCGGTCTGTTTTTCTCTCAGGTATTTCTCTCGGCAGCGGTCGCACACCAGATACCAGGTACTGCCTCCTATGCCTCCGTCTCCACAGTTCCCAGCCCAGCCTCCACAGAAGTGGCCTATGCTGTTGTAGCCCTGGCCTCCAGCATATCGCCCACAGCCTGACAAAAGCAGAAAGACACAAGTATGAACATTTGAATAAGAAAAAGCAAAAAACTAAATAAGTCAATATCAGTGTTGTTTTTGGCAGCAAATTTCTATTTTAGTCTAGTCATAGTCTTTGGACTGAAACTTCATTTAGTTTTAGTCACATTTTAGTCACCTGGAATGTCTTAGTGTTAGTCTAGTTTAGACTAAATCTACAGTTGATTTAGTCGACTAAAATGGATTTTGGCGGGTCTTGATGCCGTCGTAATGAGTGTTTTTACACTTGCTGAAAATAGCCGATATACAAGCTCACAACGCGTCGCGCTGAGCTTGTAGATCGGCTATTTTCAGCATGCAACCAAGTGTAAAATGACTTACACTGGATCTCTTGTCCACTAGTTCCTTCCTAACATTTTAGTCTAACTAAAACTGAGACTAAATGTATTGACAATTTTAGACTAAAATGTTAGCTTAGTTTTCATTTAGTTTCCATTTAGTTTTCGTCAGTGAAAATAGGTAGTCGACGAACATTTTTCGTCTTAGTTTTAGTCGACGAAAACAACACTGGTCAAATGACTCGGTTAGCACAGAGGCAATGTAGAGACTGACCTGGGTGAGCCTGTCTCATGTGGTAGGTGACGGGGTAAGGGTGAGACTCCCCGCACAGTTCACAGATGGTGTCTTTCTCCGGTCCGCCCATGGCCAGCTGGGCCATTTCCCCGAACAGGTTCCCTCTGGGACGAACCTCCGCCTTGTCCCTCTTCTTCTTCTCCTTCTTGGACTTTTTACCGTCCTTCTCGTGTTCCTTCTTTTTTAAGATGGCACTGGATCCCGGGCTGGGGAAGATCATGTTTTGCGTGGCCGCCTTGATCGTGGCCAAAGAGATGTCCTCCCAGAAAGCCACCAGATGCTGCAACGTCAGCGGCAGTATGGACTTGGCCCTCATCGAGGGGTTGGAGTTGGAGGCCGTCTCGTAGGAGACGGCGTCTCCTTTGCCATCCTCGCACTTCTCCGGCAGCGGCGGCTCCTTCAGCATGGAGAGCACCTTGTTCTTGTTGATGCTTCCCATCTTGGAGATGTCGGGGCCGTGCGGAGCGATGTTAAACATGTTCAGCGCAGACGAGATCTCCAAGGAGTGGCGGTTTTTCAACTTGCTCTCCTTTTCCTCCGCCCCTTGTGCCCCGAGGGAGCTGCGAATGGGGGCATGCTCTTTGGTCAAATCTGGGTTGAATTTCAGGAAGGAGGAGCAGGCCATGGCATCGTGGACTATGCCCTCGTGCCATAAGAAAGCCGCAAAGACCGCTCGGGCACATTCCGCGACCGACGGTGACATGGCCTGCTTGGCGGGCTCAGTGAGCCTGGACGTGCTTTCGCCTTTGAACAGCGGCCCGGATTTGTCCTTCTTGGGGCGCACGTGCCGACTGGAGGCCTTGCGGCTGACCTTCGGCGAGGATCGGCTCTCCTGCTCTTCTTTGACGGGCGCCTTGCCGATGCTGAAGTGCACCTTCGCCGAGCCATCCTCGGCGTTTTGCATGGCGTCCACGTTCTCATCGTTGCCTTCCTCGTTGGAGAGGAGCGTGCTGGAGGTGCACACCTCCACCACCTCGCTGTGGAGATTCTCCTGGGTCACGTGTGGAGACGGCGCGCGGTTCTCCAGATTGCCGATCCCTCCGTTGTTTGGATCTCCGTTGTTTGGATCTTTAGGAGACAGTTTGGGTTTGGGGGAGGTGGACCGACCCCTGAGGGGCTCGGTAAGTGGGACTTTCTTCTTCCTCAGGGTGTCCGGGTCCAGGGTGTACGAGTCCGACTTGGACCTCTCTCTGGGCGGGTCTTGTTTGGCCTTGGACGACGGGCTCAATTTGGGCGAGGGGTTCTTGTCGTGGTGGGGCGAGGAGGAGCGCTGCTGAGAGGGCGTGCCGGAAGGGCTGGACCTGCCCGAGGAGGTGGAGTGGCCTTTCTGTTTAGGGGAAGAGGAGCGCGAGCTGGGGTTCGGGGACTCTGCGCGTCCGAGTCCCGAGTTCCGGCCGTCGGCCTTCAGGGCCTGCAGGGTGTTGTGGTTGGGCGAGTGGGAGCGGCTGTGGGAGTCCGACCTCAGCTTGGCCGTGTCCGAGCGCAGGATGAGGGCCTCGCTGGCGGAGAGGCTGCCCTCGCCCGCCTTGACTCGGCTCTGGTCGTGCGACGAGCGGTTCCCCCGGTTCTCCTGTTTCGGCGAGCGGCCCTCTTGCCGGTGTTTGGAGGCCGGAGACATGGGCCGCGCGCCGGGCAGCAGGTTACCTCGTTCACCTAAACAATTCACAATTCAAAAACAATTACACGGGAAAAGTTGTTTGACTTAAGGGGTGATGGCACAGCCACTCTATTCTCTGGGCACAACATTCGACCTCTCTGAGCAAGTAAACAAAGTGAGTCATGGAAAGGAAATACAAAATTGAAGGAAGAAATTAAATGAAACGGAGACCGGCCGCAAGGGTGAATGAGATCTCACACGTATAGAAAAGAAGCAGCGCTACTGAGAATGATGTCCAATGAATGAGTTTGGATGCAATTTACACACTTTTATAATGTATTTCTCTCACCACTCTGCCAATGTATTAGTTTAAGTGTCTGATGCAGATGGAAATAGGTAATGGATCATGGGGAGGAGGCTGATGGAACATGGTGTCTAGCCCAGCCCTGAGACCAACAATTCAGAAGTAATTTATTTTAACCAGTATCCCAAAATGAATCCTGTCGACGGCCATTGTTGTTTTTAAATCCAAACAATCTGAACAAGATTGGAAACTAGTCCAAATGTAAACATTCTCCCCGATAAGATATCTCAACCGAAATTCAGTAACAATAGGTTTGTGTTACCAACTTACGGGTATTCTTTTCAATGTTTTTAGTTTTCCTTTCCCTAATGCCTACTTCTGATTATCCTATTATAAATATGACAGTATTATGTCAAGACCTACATTATGGACACTTTTCTTTAAGGGTTAACATTACACTAACAACACGTCATTCACAAAATACAATAAAAAAAGTTCAATAGAGAATAGATCATGTTTCGGGGGGGGGCCAAGTACGTTTCTACCCACCCTTTGTTCGGTCTAAAGTAGGCATGCATTCTGTGGTTACCCACCCTTTTGCCTGAGAGGAGCGAGAGATGAGAGAGGCGCAGTACCGTGCCCAGCCACAGAAGAACTGCTTTTATGCACACGCTCACGAGAAGCAAGGCCGCGTGATGAACCATCTACAGCGGAAAACAGCAGGCAGGTAAACAAACAAACAAACAAACAATGCACGGAATGCAGGGAGGCCATCACAGAGAGAGAGAGAGAAAGGAGGCATAGAGAGAGGAATCGAGGGGTTTGAGATTTAATAGTGAGGTGAGAAAACACCCAAGAGGCATTGATTGAGGCAATAAAATATACATATCCATAGGCAGACAGATGAGGTTAATGGACAGATAGAGAGACAGGAAGATCGACTGATTGACAGAGGGAGATAGACTACGATAGACAAATAAAGGGAGATAGACAAACAGATATATATATATATATGTAGAGGGATATAGAACTAGCACAGACAGATATTTTGAACCCGGGGCTAGTAAGGACCACTCAATTAAAAGAGTTTACGTTTTCTTATTAGTATGAAATGAATGAATCCCAGTGATGTACAAAAGTGTTTTTTTAGCTATGCCGTTTCAGCATAAAATTCTAGCCTGAAGATATCAAACGAAGGAGGCTGCTGTCTTTGTAAAGTTTGCAGTGTAGCCCCTGGGCTGGTTGAGACAGGGTGGGTGTAGCCCCTGGGCTGGTTGAGACAGGGTAGCCCCTGGGCTGGTTGAGACAGGGTAGCCCCTGGGCTGGTTGAGACAGGGTAGCCCCTGGGCTGGTTGAGACAGGGTAGCCCCTGGGCTGGTTGAGACAGGGTAGCCCCTGGGCTGGTTGAGACAGGGTGGGTGTAGCCCCTGGGCTGGTTGAGACAGGGTGGCCCCTGGGCTGGTTGAGACAGGGTGGCCAAGCAAGGATGGACGGAAGCAGCAAGAGCCAAAAGGCAAAGCAGGGATGAACATGATGACGATGATGATGACGAGGAAGGAGAACGAAAACGCCGACTTCATTCAACATGGAAAAAGCAATCAAGCTGAATAAGACGAGCAGCTCAGCCCCACAAATCAAACTTCAGCACATCATAACAGCAATGTTATGTGTCACATGTCACCCCCCCCCCCCCCCCCCCCCTCTCCTCCCTCCCCAAAAAAATCTAAAACATAAAACATAAGCAAGATAAAGTAACAGAAAAGACAGGGGGGAACGACAAAATACAAAACTAACGAGGGGGAGCAGAGCAGCTGGGGAGGAAGGAGGACACCAGCACCTGTGCAAGCAAGCGCCGACACTGTCAGACAGACGGACAGACTTACTCGGAAGCTGTGGTTGCGGCTGAGACAGTTGGGAGGGGTATTGTCCAAACACAAATGGGCTGTGGACAAGGGAGGAAGAGGGAGGTTGGGCGGCTTGCTCAAATACGGAGGAGGAGGAGGTGGGAGCTGCCGGGAGGAAGGGCCCAGACTGAACGGAATTCAGTATGGCACTCAACCGGTCACCTGCAAATATGGGAGACAGAGGAAGGGGGGAAAACTACAGCTTACACTACGGTTTTTAGGATTCCAAAGGGGAGGTTGGGGGTTGAGGGTGGGTCAAGTCATTCAACATTAACCATTGAGATTATCCATATCGATCAATCAATCAGCTAACGGGGGTTTGAGAGGGTATGCTGGGGGGAAGGGGGGGGGGGGTGAGGTGGCAGTTTTGTTGGGGAGTAAACTAATAGCGAGGTGGGATAATGGGGTGATGTCATCACAGACTAGTGTTTAGGACGGTCCGTCTCGTCAAGACGGGTGAATTGCGGCAGCAGCTGGACAGACAGCCCAGACCGACTGGACAAGAAGCACACCGACTGGTCCATGCAACAATGCCACAAACACACACACACACACACGCGCACACACACACACACATGCCTTATACACTGCAGTAATGTTAGGCAAAGATACAACCACGCAATAAGAACCATGCGCAAAACAAAACAAAAAAGAGAGAAAAATGGATGAGAGACGAGTGGCGAAATGGTGGCATTTGTGACTTTAGAGAGTGATTGATCGATCCATACTGTATCACGACGTGCACACAATATGAAGGTGTTACTGTACACCACCAAGTGGTGTGGAGATTGTTAGCGTTTTCTTTTTTTTTTTAGAATAGAATAAATGCCTCGCAAAACCACATGAACCCTAGCTTCCATATTCTGGGGCATGTAATACAGTAATTGGCAAAAAACGTTGTGGCAAAGAAATGAGCAGATCTATAAACTCTCTCAATGTTGTGAGCTTGTGGATTGGCTAGCTTTGGCGAATAAATGTACTTGTAGATGGGAATAAAGAGGCGACAGTACAGGGTAAGTACAGGGTAAAAGGGACATCCTTAGGGGGTCTTTGATAGATATGCATCGTTATTCGTAACCCATTTTGGGCGGGAACCACTTTTGGTGTTGTATTATGTAATGCTTTAACTATTGAAAAACAGCAGATCTACAAGCTCATAGCGTGGCACTCGTAGGTCTGCTATTTTTGAAGAATCGTGAAAAGTGACATGAAAGTGTTTGAGAACGACTGACATAGCTTTTTCAAAAAAGCAGTCAGGATTTAGAAGACATTTGCAGAATCGTTCCCAGGTCAAAATGGGTTAATGGGAAATGTCCCTGCTCCCCCCCCCCCCCCCCCTTTAAGTGGTTAGCCTAAATATTGTGAAAGAAGAATATTGTGAAAATGGGACAAAGCATCCAACTGAAAGGTCCTATTAAACCTGAGGAAACCAGATCAGATAAAGCAGGGAGTAAACGAAAGGGCAAGAGAAGTGCAAAGGGTGAGATATGCATCAGGAAAGGAGTGTCGCTAACTGACCATAATCACACGGTGGCCATTTTGGCTCTGCTGCCATACCCCAGACACCGGGTTGCCCACCGTGTGAATGTGGTTAATGAAAAGGCAACCATTAAACAAACAAAAAAAGTGAACATCATAACGAAACCGTTTGGATGTTGGAAATATAAAAAGGTGATTTCATGCCAGGTAGAGTCGGAGTGGAATACTAGACAAAATCCTGTCACATCAGAGAGGACAAAGAACCATTATAAGCTGATCTCACCTTTGTTGTTGGAGATGCCATAGTCAAAGCCTTGTGCTCCGTTGGAGGTGGTGGCTCTGTTGAAGGCTTGGACAGAGAAAGGGCTGGGCGGCGGGGTCTGGGCCCCATGCTCCACTAGAGTTTGTTCTACAAGAGCAAATAAATGAACATTAACATTAACACAAGTAAGACGCGCGGACGTGGGATGCGAACGCAGCTCGTAAATTGCAATAACAATTCGAATAAATTACGTACTTTTTTAAGTTTTCTTTTTAGTTAATTATTTTTTAAGTTAATTTTGTTTTTAAGTTAAGTTTTTGTGTGTGTGTGTTTGCGTGTGTTTTGTGTGTGATACAGCTGCGCCCTCTGGTGGCGGGCGGGTGGTGTTACAGCGTGACACACAGACAGACATGTTCTGCTAGGCAGAGGCGCAACACTGACCGAACGCTAGGGGGGGATATAGAGCGGCGCCGCGAAGCGGCGCCGCCGAAAAATCCGTCCCCCCCGTCCCCCCCACTACCCTAGGGGAGGGGGGGATGGGGGGGTCTAACCACCAAAACGTGGGGTTATGGTTAGGGTCGGACTACAGAGAGGTTGTTCCAGTGACTCAATCATTGAGTCACTGGAAGCTAAACTATCTGCAATTTCCCCGAAAAATAATTAGCCTATATCTATACAAGCTCCATTAGCAGGCAGCAGCATGTTTTGTCTAAATTGTCTTTGTGGCCAACAAATGTAGCTACATTTGCAAACAGTGCTGTTGACCATGTTGTTACATGGTCCATATAACATACCACCAGACCACCAACAGACAATGCCAATATGCTATATTAACATTAGAACGTTTTAAAGACAGATTAATTATTGACGACAATGCAACCTGTGGGTCCAACGTCACTGAAAACTTTCATAATGGCAATTAAATTTACTCACGAGTGCTGATGTGAAATGGAGGATGTAAGAACACACTTTTGTTGTATTAGAGCAGGGTAAATATGAAGTTTTGCGCCAAGGTCTTGTTTATATTCCTCTTTACATGTTATTGTCGCAATTTGGTCCGTCTGAGATCTGAGTGAGGGGGCCTTCCTGAGTGAGGGGGTTTCTGACGGCGTCGCTTACTCGCTTCCCCTCTGTCAGAGGTGGAAGCTACGCGCAGCCGTCGGGAACCCCCCCAAACCGACTGTCCCCCCCCCCCCTCCAGAAAAGAGGTCTTTCTGCTACAGAAACTGTCAGACGAAGACCAAAAACACTAGCGGGGTTCCTATGTTGCGTTATATTTTTCGAAAGAAGCAACAGCTGTACCTATAGTCTCGTACCAGGCCCAAACTCATCTGGGGGGGACCAATGTGACGCTGGCAGGGGACGCGTCCCCCGCGTCCCCTAGGCTATTGCGCCCCTGCTGCTAGGTCTCATAGTTCGGGGGCTCATTGCGTTCGCAATTAACTGGTATTGCATTCTATTACTGTTACATTCTTGGGTTATGCTACTATATTTGATCACATACCCACACTTTATTTACCCCGCGAGGATGATAAAAGCAGGGTTTTTTTGTTCAGCTGCCGTATCGGCAGATAATATCTGCCGATACGGCAGCTGAACAAAGCCATATTATGGCAGCTGATCACAGAATGGCTAAGCAGCACCAGCCATGTTTTTCAGCCAACTCCCTCCACGCTGTTGGGGAATCCCCGGCAGGACTAAATGGAGCAGTTCCTCATATAGACAGTAATTTAATCATATACGGTAGTTGTAAAATTAACTCTTGTGTTTTTTAATAAATACAATTATGGGTATGTAGGGCTGTCACGATTACAAATTTAAGTTTAAGATTAATTGTCACACAAATAATTGTGATTTAACGATTTAATAGATTTTTGGCATTGAACAATGGAACATATGGATAAAGAATACATTTCTGTTTGGCTGGTAATCAAAAGATGCACAGGGTATGTTGTATATCTCAATTTGTATAACTGAAATATACAAAGAAATGACTGACATTCATTATTTTAATACTTTAAAAAAGGGTACTAATGTCTGCATTTTATTACCAAAATATAGTTTTGACAGGGACTATGTCCTCTCTTTATTATATTAATTGTGCTGTCCCTTTTAAGTGTCTTAAATGTTTCTTTGTACTTTTTGTACATTTCCTTCTAGTGTGTCTTGAATTTAATCTACATTTATACATAGTCTTGTTTAAGTTTATTTGTTTGCACCTGAGCAAGACCAACAGTGAGTACATCACTTTGACTACACCGATCCGACACGTGCAGCTCCCTACCCATTGGTGGGATGACTGTCGGGTTGAACCCATTTCTGTCAAATCAAGTGAAACGTTCAGGCGTCAAAGGAAAACTCACCGTCGTCATGGCGGAGGTACTGGTTCCCCCCGCGGTCTCTGGCCAGCGACCAGGCCTCTCCCTCGTCACTCTCACAAAACTCCACCACGCTGTTCTTATCCAGCTGCACCCATGTTCCCTCCGAGTTGACCACCTGATTGCACAGACAATCCTCTTTATCCGTACATACTCGCATGCCGTGAACCACCGTCCTCACGCACACATCACGTCCAATTGAAATTCATTCGTTATACAGCCAACCCGGGGATCATACAACTTAAAATCTCATTGCAACCACAAGGTACGAAAACCATTAGCACAGCCACACAATCCCCAAACACAGACACAGACACTACACGAGATCAGTCCATGCAAATACACGATCCATTTATCATCCGATTTACAAGCACACCCTACAGTGGCAAATCACATTGATTTGGTTTAATCGATTTCATGGCATTAAAACGACACCAGGGGACAAAATGTATGTAACTAAAAGAAGAACAAAACTTACTCTAAAAGGGTAGCTTATTGAAAGGTAAATGCATGGGGCTGATTTTTCTTAACTCCCTGAAATATCATCATTTTGGACAAACAGACATAGATGAGGAAGCGTTAGTGAGTGTGGGGTGTGTGGGGGGGGGTTGCAACGTTTCAGATCCAGACAGGGCAATCCAGAACAGGTTCAGAGAGGAAGTTCTAGAACAGCATGACACACTATAGCAGCCAATGAGAGGCCAGGTCAGGTCGGATAAGGAGAGGCTCCATTCAGTTATAGGGTCAGAGGCAGTTTAGAGATCTCAAAAGTGCCGTTATTCACAGGTAAGTTAAAGAGAGTGCAAAAAAAAAAAAGGATATAGCAAGTCACAGAGTGGCTCCAGCATTTTGTGATTCAAAATAAAAGTATTTTCAAGGCATTCGAGTATCATGAGCAATGAGAATGAAGTGAGTTCACAGACAGGCTGAAAGAAATAAGGAAAAAGGTCAAAATGCTGTAACCAGGGAAAAAGAGAAGTCCACGACGAGTGTAAAGACACAGAGCACACACCCTCGCCCAGAAGCATCGTGTATATTCCCCCTTGCAAAAAATAAATAAATTACATTCTTTTACAGTGAAATAATTTGAGAAATCCAAGCGGAAGTGAGAAATGGTGATTCCTGTCTTTGTTAGCGAGGAAAAGGGCAATATCTGGCAACAAGAACTTTTAGTATATTCACAGTGATCTCAATTTTAGATTTATTCAGCTGAAGCCACAAAAAAAAACAAAAAACACAGCATTTCTTTTCGTTTTTTTTTTTTTTTTAGGGTGGAGGGAGTGGTGGGGGGGTTGAGTGCGTACCTCGCCTACTGCCTTGACCTTGTTCCCCAGTACTAACATTCCAATGGGGATACCCCTAAGGTTTGGGCAGCTTCTGATGTTGTGACCAGAGGGGCCGGTCTTGACTACCTTATAAAGCCCCGGGCCGCCGCCCTGCCCCGCCCCGCTCTGCTCCCGCATGGGGGCCTCGTGGGAGGGGGCCCGGCTGCTCACCTCCTTTATGTTCTCTTCCGACTGGCCCCTGGCCTCCTGTAACAGGGAATGGACACGGGGTTAGAGACAGGATAGTACACAGAGAGTGCGACAACAACAAACAAACAAAGAAAGCAAAGGACTGAGTTAGAGAGTGATGAGTCGTGAGTTAACGTGATGGGAGAGCGAGTCAGTGCTAGTGTTCAAATTATTATTCCCCCGGATTCAGTGAATCCACTCTTTTTCAGGGTGGCAACGGAAATTTCAATGCATGTTTTTCCACAACTAATTAGCTTGAAAACAAATAATAATTCCTAGGACGTCTGGAGACGTCTTGGGCACAAATTATGTTAAGAATATTATTTAGATGTGTTGTTTAGACAAGCAGGTTTGACGTTTAACCGATATCATAGTGTATTTGAAGCACTACAGTGTTTTGTGATTATGTACCCTGTCATTTCTTCTTTTTTTTTAAATACTGTTTTTATTAGGCATTTTGTATTTCTGACATAACTTCAGAATATAATTGACAGATAAGTAATAATAAAATAATAATACGCTGTCATTTCTTGACTAGTGTTCATGCACTTAGATCACTCATAAGAGTATCTGCTAAATGTCTACACTGTAATTGTCAAATTGTAATAAATGTAAATGATCTATACACAACGGCGAAGAGATTAAAAAAAAATACCTGCATGTAAAACAAATAAATAATTCGACACAACGTTCCAACATTGTAGTGATGCAGGTAAGTGACCAGTAGACAAATGGACCAGCTCAAATTCAGTGAATGAACCTCTTCCAAATAATCTACTTGGGAAGCATGCCATTACACACGGGGATACAGCACTGTACAGTACATGGCAACCCTCATGCAACAAATTAGTTCCAGATTTCTTTATCCTCATGCAAACATACAAACTTGGCCTTGCTTCATTCCCCATTACTTTCATTTTCCAATCAATGTTGAATCAAGACAGGGGTTAACAGTCATGACGACAATATATCCCGTTTAATAATGTCAAGGAGTCTAGGGTAATAGCAGTGATATTTAAGCTTCCATCACTGCTCTAAAAAAAAAACCCAGAACACAATTAACAACCATGCAATTGTGTCTTGATCTCCTCTGGCCTTTAAGTCTACAACATCACAGAGGGGTTTCGAGGGGACAGGTAGAAATGAAAAAATAAATAAATAAAAAACTCATGGCAAAGCTACAGGACAGCCAGGCTGAATACATCTCTCCTTCATACACAACTCACCTGTGGTGGGAATATAGTTAAGGGGGTCCACGACAAAAAGGCGATATCCCTGACTCCTTGGCTAGCATTAAAGACATTCTGAGCAACAGATTGTAAGACAAGTCAAAAAACGACACAGGACTCGAGATGAGAGCGTAAAGGAGGGGAAGGGGGGACGGGGACGCTGATGTATTTTTTTGGAAGGAAAACAATGTTTGGCTTGGCTCTTCTGATATATTTTTTTTTATCACATTTAAAGTAATTTAGGAAGGCAAAGAAGAGAGAAAAGAGTAACAGATTTTGCCCAGTGTTAAGGTATAGCGAGGCCTGTTAGTTAGGGATGCAGGGATGTGTGGGTGACCATGAGGAACTGGGAACACTGACAAAGCCTGTTAAATAATGTGATTGCTTGGCGCCAAGTGGGATCTTGATGCATTCTTGCATTCATGAGCAAAAATATGGATGGACCTTCCCTTTGAACTTAAAAACGTTTAGGGTCAGAATATCTGCAAAACATGATTCGATCAGCAAAAACAACAGCACCAGAAAAGAAAAAGAACTTCCAAAAAAATTCTCCACTTTGGATGATGTAGTGTGTCATGCTGTTCAAGACAAAGATCTTACATGGAAGCCTCTTATAGAACCTCAAAGCAGCCCCAATGCAAAAGGTGGAATTGGTGGAGTGGTGGTAGAAGAAAAAGTGCAATTTACTGCAGAAGCGTTGTGTGGAACCAGTGATTGCTTCATGACAGAAAACCACCTTTAATTTTGATACTCACTCAGCAAACGCACTCACAAGATTGTGATACCTTGTTAGGAACGGACATTAAACCACTTTCGACGTATGTTGGCAACTGCATTTTGGGCTATTATTATATATTATTTGTATCTACTTAATCTAGAGTTTTTAGGGGTTTCTGCACCATGGAGCAACAACACCTGGACCCTTTTGTGCTGCAGCGCCTGCTGCGTTTGTGAGCTGTGAGAAGGCAAACGGTGAGGAAACGACACAGTTGGGTTGGACCCACTAAACCATACACAGACAGTTCTCAACTGCTACCGCTCCCTTTTTTCCAGACAATATTCCTGCATTGGGGAAGTGGGGAGGGAGGTTGACTTGAGTGCTCTGAAACACGCACAGTACTAACTACTGTAGTTCCGTGAGGGTTTACAAGGGTCAAATCCATCCACACACACACACACACACACACACACGGGCGCACACACTGACACACAGACACGTCATGGTTATATTTGCAGTAAATGTCTCTCCCTTGCACATGAGTTAAGGCATGCAACGCACTCAGCTGCTGCGCCTCCTTTTTGCCGTCTTGTTAGTGAAAGTTGTGACGCTTGGCAGTGCTTGCTCAGGTAAACACATCATGCAAGAGAACACACCCCCCTGCAGTAGTCCTATCATTCTGAAGAGGCTCTCATGCTTTAAAAGGGAAGCATTTGGGAAGCATGTGTCTGGGTGGGGGGAGGGTTTCTCTTGACTCGAAGCCTTTTCTCTACTGAGTTCAACAGGGGTGGTGATCTCTAGTGTCTTTTCCGCATGTGTGGGCAGCGTAAGAAACCTCTGCCCCCTTCTGCGCGAGCAGGCCCGTTTACTTACGTCAGCCGGGACCAGCAGGCTCCTGCCCAGGTGCTGGTTGAACGAGAGGCACCAGGCTTCGGTGTACCCGTTCATGTTGGGAACGTACTTCTTTAGCGTCTCGTCGTTCAGCCTGAGCCACACACCGTCGTCATTGTGCATCTATGGGGGGAAAACAAGAGGAACAGAGCAGAGCCACGCCCCTCCTGTTACTATGGAAACAGGAGGGGGGGGGGGGGGGGGGCAGAGCCCCTCTAACAGAACACCTCTGGAGGCTGCAGGAGAGACCCGGGTCAATTTGAAGGGGAAAGGGGGGCTACACAGAGTCAAAAAGAGAAGAGAGAGAGAAAAAAAAATTCACAATTGCCAAGTTGAGATGGCGAGCAAACAGTGCACTGGGATTCAGTATGAATTGAACTTAAGAGTTTATGTTGAGGATAGGGAAGCCAAAAAAGACGATAGCAATGAGCGAGCGAGTGTGTGAGTGTTCAAGATTTCTTTATTGTCAAACCAATTATATGTCAGACATATAGAGGGCTGCGTGTGTGTGCGTGTGTGTGTGTGTGCTGGGGGGTCGGGAGCTTTTAGTAGATTATTTAATTTCGAAGGGAGCAATGCTGTGTAGGCATTTATGCCTTTCATGCTTTTAGATTTTTTTTCTTCTTTTTATCTCTCCCTGCAGCCTCAGAAAAGTCTCACATGGGTATGCAGCAAAATCAAAGAAAAGCAACAAATCTGTGAGCTTAGAAGTGGGTTCTGAATCAACAATGACATACACGCAATTGCATTTAATAAATGTGTCAGATTTACTCCGAAGACATTTAAACAATAATTTAAAAATGAATCTGCCTTCACTAACTGACAGAAGTGTGTAAATAGTGAAATGGGAGCTCAAGCGAAAGTGGACAGTGCTTCTAAAAACACAGGCTCAACTCCGCCCGGTCCCACGTGGGTTACCTCATCAATGAAAGTGATGGTGCCATTGACTTGCACTATGCCTATCTGTTCACTCTGCAGGGAGGGGTGACTACGCACACGCAGGCCTGCGCTGTCCTTGGACACAAATTTGCGGACCTGAGAGAGGAAGCAGAGGAAGACAGGGAAACAGTGAGCCGCCGGAGCAGACAGACGAGAGAGACAAATAAGACAAAGTGCTGCAGAAGGAGGAAGAGGCAGAGCACACCGACAGCTGGGGGGGGGGGGCACACGCATTAACTCTCTCACACACGGCTTTCAGTGAAAACACACACACAACTCTCTCACACACGGCTTTCAGTGAACACGCACAACTCTCTCATACCCGGCTTTCAGTGAAAACACACGCACAACTCTCTCACACACGGCTTTCAGTGAAAACACACGCACAACTCTCTCACACACGGCTTTCAGTGAAAACACACGCACAACTCTCTCACACACGGCTTTCAGTGAAAACACAACACGCACAAAGCAAAACCATCGGCAGAAACGTCAGAAAGGGCAGGAGTCCCCCCCCACACCACCACCACCAACAGTGCCCCCCCAGTTGGATGAATTCTGTTTTTAATCCTGTTATACAGATACTGTACATGTGCTTGGTGTTAATAGGATAGGCAAAATAAGCAACTGGCTTCAGCCTATACCATTTTGGTCTTAGTGCAAAGTTATGATCAAATTAAATTAAATTAATGCTCATTCTATGACCAAAATAAACTGAACTGAACTGAACTACATGCATGCAGGTGTGGTTTCTGTGCTCTCAGAAAGAAAAAAAACATTGTGCTGAATTCGATTCAATATGCACACCTTGTTGCTTGTTTCCCCAAGGTGTGTCAAGTGTTTTTGTGAAAAGTTAAACGAAAAGAACATAACTGTAGCGGCAAAATGTCAGTAGAAATTATGCCTCATTCAAAATGATCTTCTCGCGAGTTGTGACAATGATGTATTCATCTTTAGCACCTTGAACTTTGGAGTTTACCAATTAGCCCTCCACCGAGTCCCTCCCCAACAGATCCTTGTCCAATAGGCACGTTAGCAGCGAAGAAAGCATGACCTGCATATATTAGCAACCGTTGCTAAACTATTTGGATTGGCATTGGACAATCGCTTTTTGGGGTGGGATTTAGTGAAGGGCTGATTAAACAAAGCATTTATCCAACTATTCTTTTCACAAACGGCTTGACTGCTCAACCATTCAACACACGCCACACGGTTGAGTCTATGCATTTACTTTTGTCTGTGTTGTGCATTGCAATTTACCATCGGCAGTGCGCATGCATGCATTTCATGAATGGATTTGTGTAGAACAGCTAATGGCTCACCTTGCTAGGCTGAGGCTCAGCTTTTGGTTTGACCATCTGAGTGCCGGGTGGGATCATGCCTTTGGGAGGGTCTTTCACTTCCACCTCCATACCAGCATCTTAAAAAAAAAAAACGACAAAATTGCATGTTCACACAAGCATAATAAAGAATTCAACATTCTCTCTGTAAGAGAGTTTGAGAGCGGACAGGATTGCTACTGTGCCAATGGCTGCATGTGGCGACTTTTGAAGTACCTATTTCAATGCCGTCGATGGTGACATGGATTGTGTAGAGGCCTACTGCCCCAGGAGTCCAGTTGGCACTGTAGGTTCCGTCCGTGTTGGCCCGGATCAGCATGTTCTCGCTGGGTCTGTAGGGGGAGAAAGACAATGATCCAACTGTGAGCGGACTTAATGTCGCATCACTTCTGGATGAGCAAAAACCATTCCTGCAGTGGCCTGCTTACCTCTTCGGCGTAGGGGAGGCGAAACGCAGCTCTTCAAAGGAGTAGTTTTCATAAGCCTGTTAAGTGACCAAAAAACCCCCAAATGCACCAAGTCAACAACAGCCAAAATACAAAGTTTCCTGCCCTATAATTGGCACCTCATTGAGTGTGCGACCCTGAAATGTTTTGGGAGCTGCCCAAATATATATATATATATATATATATATATATATATGTTTAAAGTTGTTCAATGCTAACCTTTAGTGCAATATATTGATTCCAGAGTAACCGACTATTTTTGACCAATAAGTGCATTTAAAGTGTTTTAAGCATGTGTTGAAAAGGTCTCTGACCTTCATCATGGTGATGGCGATGTAGCGAGCCTCTTTGACGATCATGGGCTCGTAGGTGGCCTCCAGCTTGGGCGTGGGCAGACCGCCGAAGGTCAGATCGGTGCCCAGGGAGGAGGAGGAGGCGCTTCCAGGGAGCCTCTGGAGCTTCTTCACGTTGTCCTGCTGCATGGACTTCTTCTGGGAGACCGGCACGGCCTTCACCTCCACCTGGACGGGGACGGTGTGCACGGTAAAACAGACCAGCCTGCACTGCAACATGTCATAGAACAGCCGGCACAGTGGCTCTATACTCTCACACAGGCCAATAAATTATCTACTTACTTACACATGTATGAACTATTTAGCACTTAACTCTATCTCTACCGCTAGCTGTTAGCATAAACCCCAGTTCCCAGTGCCAGCATACGCGTTTACTTTAAAAGACGGAATTTGCCTGCCCCCCCCCCCCTTTGGAACAAGAACACACTTTTTACCTTTCGTCAGAAGCTTCAGAAGCTTTTACATGGCGGCAGCGTTGAGGTACAAAGGCCCAAATTAAATCCGAAATGTGGATGGCAGAAGATCCACCAAGGAGAGCGATCCAGCTAGAGTCCGACTTATGGAGGTTTGAAAATCCTCCTTTCAACTGCTTTGCACTGTGAATATATTTTCAATCCCATAGTTGGAACGGTGGGGCGTTGCCATAGGAACCGGACCAATGTTAAAAGCTTCCGTAGGCCTCAACCATTATATAAGAGTATACGTTGGGGTACGTGTATACAGGACCTGGGATATGACGCCACCTAGCGTTGACGTCCGTATATATACATAACTGGGGAAAAAAAGAGTTAAGAAGAAGAAATGACGAGACAGAATGTAAAAAAAGGTATTCTGACCTTCATGTTGGGGACGTGCACCACGTCTCCATATTGGTCTTTGGTCTGTACGACGACCGTCGTGGGCCACCCACAGCGGATGTCGTCCTTGTTTAGGATCAGCGACGTCTTCTGGGGGTCCGCATACGAGTCCGGCTGCAGCCACCTGCGAGCAGCGGAAAATAACAGGAACAACGTTTCGATGTCTGTTGTTGTTTTGAGCACTAAGAAGCAGGGATTTAACACCGAACTAAAGTGTTGACTCTATCTTGTGCAGGCAAGACATCATAAAAAAAAATCCTTAACCCATTTTGGGGGCAGGAACCCCTTTTGGTGTTAGCATTATGTTATGCTTTAGCTATTGAAAAATCGAAGAACCACTGACATAGAAACATAGCTTTTTCAGAAAACTGTCAGGATGTAGAAGACATTTTTAGAATCTGATCTCAGGTCAAAATGAGATACTTCTTCGTGTATATTTTATCAGTCAATATCTTGAAAAAGAAGAAACTCTTCATATGCAAATAAAAAGGTTTAATGAGGTCTGTTAAGACCGTCATCAGGTTATCTTAAGATTATCAGACACAACAATATCTCACCTAGCTAGGCGTCCTCCACTCGAGCTCTGCACGCAGGTGATGAAATCTTCCAGGAAGGAGTGTTCATTGGTTTGGAGGTGCAGAGGCAGGTTCCCTTCCAGAGCCTCCAGGATGGTGGGGGAGTGAGACAAGGCCAGGCCCTTCCCCAGTATACCCGAGTGGGACTTTACCACCTGGTAAAAAGAAAAAGGGTTGAAGACAGGGACAATATCTGTGAGGGAGACGATTAGTTGAAGAAAAAAGTGGAATGTCCGCACACGATATAATTCTGCTCCCCGTCTTTTTTTTTATTCCATTCCTGTAATACACCTGCCTGACATGCCGCTTATTATTATTATCTCTGTGTATTCCTATTATATTGTATATATATGTATTATATTTTGGTGTATGTACGTATTGTATTTTAAACCTATTGTTCGTGAGTGTATGGCCCCTTAATTGATGTATTTGTATTGTTCTGGAGTGGATCTTCACACACAGCCTATTGGCTTATCAATTGATTAAATGACGACACCCAGTTATGTTCCACCTATTTAAGGTTGTCAAGGCCATATACCCATGTAACTTGAGAAAGCCCGGAGGGGCGAAACGTTGTTGTATTGATAGGTTGGAGAAAAAAAAAACGGGGAGCAGAATTATATCGTGTGCGGACATTCCACTTCTTTCTTCATTTAGTCATTTTTTTGGATCCAGCACCGTATTCTGAAACTGGGATGTGCTGCATATCGTTTTCCTGCTTTACAGGAGACTATGAGTTCTCAGATCACAGCTAAAGGTGTGTGTGTACCTGGAGAGAGGCTTCCTCGAGAATCTCAAGATCTTCCTCTAATTCGTTGCCTGTGGGAAAAAAAACGAAAGAAAGATGGAAGAAATAAAGCAACCGTGCACAGCAGCGTTTCTCAACATTTTCTGGATCATGAAAGTCGAAAGTGTTCCGCTGCCATGTTAAGTGGTCAGATGGGTGGACCGAATTGCATTTTCGGAGCATATTTATTTTTTATGATCAATCAACTCGATTGTGAAAAAAAAATGAATTTCATCAATTTTATCATTTAAATCTTTTGCGTTTTGGCAATTATCTGTGGGCCCACCTGCAATACCCTCACTGTCCCCCAGTAGGCCCCCGACCCACACATTGAGAACCACTGCGTGTACTGTACTGTACTGTACTGTACACACAGTACCAGAGCAGAATGAGGCATGAGACAATCCATTCCACGCGGGAAGACGGGATACTTCGCTGCCTTGTGCGTCACACGTGAGAAGACCAATACGAATGAAGACGCAGGGCTATGACGCACTGTTATAGAAGGGTATGCGGCGCATGACATCATCATCAGACCAGGAAGTTACGCAGGAAACGCCTACTAGAGTGGCAAAAGAGTACTTTCTGGCCTTTGACAGCCCATAGATCCACACGGAAAAGTCATATCTGATTGCATTAAACAACATTGAACAATGTTAAACTCACTTTGTACTGTACGTATGTTGCTTTGCCACTCGATGTGCCATTCACTCTAAGCATGCTGCATACCCTCTGCCCGGGGAGGCGGGCGGGGTCAGCGCCCCGTGCGTCTTAAAAGTCCCAGTCAAAAGTTGTCTGTGAGCTTATAATAACCCATTCTGACCTGAGATCAGATTCTAAAAATGTCAGTCGTTCTTCGAATTTTTCAAAAATAGCAGACCTACAAGCTCGTATCGCGCCACTCGGTGGCGCGATATGAGCTTGTAGATCTGCTATTTTTCAATAGCTAAAGCATAACATGATGCCAACACCAAAATGGGTGCCCGGTCAGAATGGGTTAATAAGTGCTTCCGTGTTCACGCCAGGAGGCCGCAAACTCCCAAAGTGTGAGCTAGCTCTGTGAGCCATATAATTGATCAAATCCAGTGGCCCTCCTTCCTTACCTATGGGCAGTGCCAGGTCCTTCTTCATGAGAGCTGCAGCACACATACTGCCCAGGTAGGCCAGCTCCTTCTCCAACTGGATGATGCCCTGACACAACGCAAAAAAACACTTGTGTCATTATTAACCATTTGCCTTGCACCACAATCAGCACATTCTGTGCCTTCTATATGTCCAAATGAGATATGAGCTTTCTGCCCGACAGGAACGACATACTGTACACATACATGCACATGGGTGATAGAATTTTCATATAATGGCTTTTTTTCTTTTTTAAACAAACAACTGGATGGCTGCCATAGATTGTCCGGTCACCAAGGCTGCTAATTCAGCCTGACAGCGTGTTGCGTGTTCGAATCGCTGTTTCTCAGACGACTTTTGCTACTGTAAGTCACTCCCCATCAGCCTACTGTACTCTGTAGTCTGACTGGATGTCTTTGTAACAGTGATACTAATTATAGATGGATGGTTGGATAGTTATATAACAAGTGATTCTGCCCGGATGGCTTTTTAATAATCTCGATTGGATTCATTTATTTCCGTCAATTAAAGTTTTATTGACGCAAAAAGTTAAAAAAAAGACAACTGCTCAATTTACAGATTGGATTAGATTTAAAGACTGTATATTCACAATTCACATGTGTATGTACTGTACAGTGTGTGTGTGTGTGTGTGTTATATATACACACTCACACACACACACACACACACACACACACACACACACACACACACACACACACTTTAGTTATTACCTAAATCTTGGCTTTGATTAGTCCGATTCGACTGCCAATCTCTCAGTTGAAAAATAAAGAAAGAAATCGACTGATGCATTCGTGAGACTACACACAGCAGAATATTATCCCAGGCACTCCTCCTCCTCCTCCTACCTCATCAGTCCCAGGGTTGAATTCATATCCCACAGCGACACACTTGAAGCCATAGAAGCATGCCTTCTCGTCTTTCACATAATCGGATGCCGTTTCCAGCGAGAACAGAACTTCATTTCCTGAAAGGAGAGGAGAGGAGAGGGCGGAAAATCATGACCTTGACACCACAGGAAAGACTGACAGTGACAGATCAGTCATGGGTAGACCAAAAGAAAGACTGACAGTGACAGATCAGTCATGGGTAGACCAAAAGAGAGCCAGCGTGGCCAGGTGTCTTAGTAAACGTCCATTATATACAAGAATACATTTCAGTATGTACAACAATAAATAAATGTCAATTGCCTTACATTTTTATTATTATTTATTTCATTTTGAGTAGCCAATACATTTTTTGATCCCTTTTTTCGGCCCAATTTAGCCGTTATGCATATTCCAACCCCACACATGTCTGTGTTATCACTGCTGTTGTGATGCATCCTACTGGCTCGCCTGCCAGTGAGGAGCCCCCCCACCAGGAATAGGTAGGGAAAAAAAAATTTAGAACGTCGACGTCAGGCCTAAATGGGTTAAGTGGATTAACCCATTTTGGGGCGGGAACCCCTTTTGGTGTTAGCATTATGTTATGCTTTAGCTATTGAAAAATAGCAGATCTACAAGCTCATAGCTTGTAGGTCTAGAACCACTAGAACCACTGGCTTTTTCAGAAAACTGTCAGGATGTAGAAGACATTTTTAGAATCTGATCTCAGGTCTAAATGGTCAAGCAGCAGGAGCCCTACAAATCCAAACTGCTACAAAATGCAGGGCCTTTTCGTACCTGGTAGCACCAGGACAGTGGTGTTTCGCACCTGGTAGCACTAGGACAGTGGTGGGTTTGTACCTGGTAGCACCAGGACAGTGGTGTTTCGCACCTGGTAGCACTAGGACAGTGGTGTGTTTGTACCTGGTAGCACTAGGACAGTGGTGTTTCGTACCTGGTAGCACTAGGACAGTGGTGGGTTTGTACCTGGTAGCACTAGGACAGTGGTGGGTTTGTACCTGGTAGCACTAGGACAGTGGTGGGTTTGTACCTGGTAGCACTAGGACAGTGGTGTTTCGTACCTGGTAGCACTAGGACAGTGGTGGGTTTGTACCTGGTAGCACTAGGACAGTGGTGGGTTTGTACCTGGTAGCACTAGGACAGTGGTGTTTCGTACCTGGTAGCACTAGGACAGTGGTGGGTTTGTACCTGGTAGCACTAGGACAGTGGTGGGTTTGTACCTGGTAGCACTAGGACAGTGGTGGGTTTGTACCTGGTAGCACTAAGACAGTGGTGTTTCGTACCTGGTAGCACTAGGACAGTGGTGTTTCGTACCTGGTAGCACTAGGACAGTGGTGGGTTTGTACCTGGTAGCACTAGGACAGTGGTGGGTTTGTACCTGGTAGCACTAGGACAGTGGTGGGTTTGTACCTGGTAGCACTAGGACAGTGGTGGGTTTGTACCTGGTAGCACTAGGACAGTGGTGGGTCTGTACCTGGTAGCACTAGGACAGTGGTGTTTCGTACCTGGTAGCACTAGGACAGTGGTGGGTTTGTACCTGGTAGCACTAGGACAGTGGTGTTTCGTACCTGGTAGCACTAGGACAGTGGTGGGTTTGTACCTGGTAGCACTAGGACAGTGGTGGGTTTGTACCTGGTAGCACTAGGACAGTGGTGGGTTCGTACCTGGTAGCACTAGGACAGTGGTGTTTCGTACCTGGTAGCACTAGGACAGTGGTGGGTTTGTACCTGGTAGCACTAGGACAGTGGTGTTTCGTACCTGGTAGCACTAGGACAGTGGTGTTTCGTACCTGGTAGCACTAGGATAGTGGTGGGTTTGTACCTGGTAGCACTAGGACAGTGGTGGGTTTGTACCTGGTAGCACTAGGACAGTGGTGTTTCGTACCTGGTAGCACTAGGACAGTGGTGGGTTTGTACCTGGTAGCACTAGGACAGTGGTGTTTCGTACCTGGTAGCACTAGGACAGTGGTGGGTTTGTACCTGGTAGCACTAGGATAGTGGTGGGTTTGTACCTGGTAGCACTAGGACAGTGGTGGGTTTGTACCTGGTAGCACTAGGACAGTGGTGGGTTTGTACCTGGTAGCACTAGGACAGTGGTGGGTTTGTACCTGGTAGCACTAGGACAGTGGTGTTTCGTACCTGGTAGCACTAGGACAGTGGTGGGTTTGTACCTGGTAGCACTAGGACAGTGGTGGGTTTGTACCTGGTAGCACTAGGACAGTGGTGGGTTTGTACCTGGTAGCACTAGGACAGTGGTGGGTTTGTACCTGGTAGCACTAGGACAGTGGTGGGTTTGTACCTGGTAGCACTAGGACAGTGGTGGGTTTGTACCTGGTAGCACTAGGACAGTGGTGTTTCGTACCTGGTAGCACTAGGACAGTGGTGTTTCGTACCTGGTAGCACTAGGACAGTGGTGTTTCGTACCTGGTAGCACTAGGACAGTGGTGTTTCGTACCTGGTAGCACTAGGACAGTGGTGTTTCGTACCTGGTAGCACTAGGACAGTGGTGGGTTTGTACCTGGTAGCACTAGGACAGTGGTGGGCCAGCCAGTGGCACCAGAGAACTTCTTGAGCTCTGTCCAGGTGTTGATGGTGTCATTGGCCAGAGGCTTGCCCCCGAGGCCGGCCAGGTGGAATGTGCGGCAGGGGATGAGCAGGCGCAGGACATCCTCAGGCTGGGCCGTGCCACACTGAGAGTCAAACTCTATGGTGGTCCAACGGACACAGTCTGGGAAGGACACCTTGGGGAAGGGGAATAAGAGCAAATGGAAACACCGGTTAATCATTGTTCCCGTGACAGTAGAGTCCATTTAGGTGAAGAATATCAAGTCAGCCATTGAAACTTCAAGTCTAAAACAATTTCGTCCACAGCCGGTAATATTTCTTTTTTGACTTCTTTTGAAGTACGCTTCCTGCTAAAATATGTTATGGTGAGGTAACGGTATGACGTACTCTGTACTGAGTCACTCCAGCTTGCTTGTACGGGTGGTCACTCTCAATCACAGAGTAATGGCTAGAGGTCGTACAAGCTGATAGGCCCTGCTCGGGCTGGTTCCCTGTAGTGCTATCTGTTGATTGGTTGGGATTAAAGGTGGGTGGGGCATACTTCTGGTTGAGGGCAGAGACAGCAGGTAGTAGCTCTTGGACTAGGCCAAAGACCTCAACAGCAGCCTGAAGGAGAGAGAGAGAGAGAGAGAGAGAGGACGGTACAGTAGATTTAAACCACCATATTACATCAAAAGTACCACAATTCATACTACCATGACAATAGATGCACAACTGGCTTGTTCTTACCTTGGGTACGGAGGCAGCCACAGGGCCGATGTATGCCAGGATAAGGGGCAGCAGCATGGAGAACAGGCTGGAGGAGCTCAGTAGCTCTGGAATGTCTTCGGCTGAATAAAATTGGAGGACAAAAAAATGTTTTAACAACAAAAATAAACCAAGCGGATTCAACCAAAAAGTGTCTTCATTGTATAGACTAGAGGACTCTAGACCAAAGTACTGCATGTTGACGCCATGTTTCTCACCGTCGACAGCGAACGCTCTGTGCAGAAGGTCCTTGGCGGCTCTGACCACGGCACTGACCACCGACAGAGCCCGGCTGCAGTTCTTGTCCTCCTCGTTGGCTTTGCTTAGCAGCTGGGATTGTAGATCACCGTCATACTCACTCCTACAGCCAATAAGAGTACAGGACGGTCAGAAAAAGACAAACATTCAATGCAATGGTAGAATACATACAGTGTGTGTGTGTGTGTGTGTGTGTGTGTGTGTACCTGTAGTAGAGGATCTGAGGGATCTGACCCCTGGTCTGGTTTGTTCCATTGCTACTCAGGCTGCACGTGCTGAACGTGAACGCGACGCCGTCGGAGCACTGAACCGTGGTCATCCCGCCGTCTCCGTTGGCCGTGCGGCTGCCGTAGTTACGCAAACGGACGGCATACTTTACGCCCTCCTAGTCGACAAAGTATAAACGTGTTCCATCAGAAAACCACCATAATCTATGATAAACCAATTACATTATTATCAGCTCCGCTGTTATTATTTCATGACCTTTTAGTTCCTTGTGAAACGCATTTTGGGGCGGGAACCCCTTTTGGTGTTAGCATCATACTATGCTTTAGTTATTGAAACATAGCAGATCTACAAGCTCATAGCGCGCCACCGAGTGGCGCGCTACGAGCCTGTAGGTCTGCTATTTTTGAAAAATCAGGTCAAAATGTCAAATGGGTATGTGAACTGTCATGCAACAATGTCCTCCTGTGTACCTTGAGTGGAACGGCTTTGTCTAGGCGGATCTCAGCAATGTCACTCGGGGAGTCATCGGTGCTGTAGGTTCCCTTCACCAGCTCCAGAGACGTCCATCTATGGGTGTGGGCCGAGTCTCCTGGATGCTCCGTCTGGGCCTAATGGAGAGATAACAGAAATGACATTTAAAAAAGTGAGAAAGAACACAAGAAAGAATAACATGGTGCTATACCAAAACGGTCAACACTGGTAAAAAGCATAAAACAATAAACAATACAATTGTGAGAGGGAGGGTGACTGATTTAAGCCACACCCAGCTCTGAGTCCAGTTCTAGTTTGACTCAGGCCAGGTGTGACTGCTTAAATCAGTCACCCTCCCTCTCACATATTTAATTGACACAATATGCTGCAGGTGCGCCTGTGAGCTGGCAAAGCCAGCCCCGTCACCCCACTCACAACAATATAAATGAATGGCACAGCAGTTTGTCTCTTACGTCGTCGGCGAGCACCTCCAGTTCGTACTCGTGAATGCCGCCACCTCCGTAGACGCAGAAGCCCACCAGCACCACGCCGGGCTTGTCCACCGTCATACAGATGGCGTCCGGGGAGCCGTTGCCCGTGTTCCAGCTCCGCCCCTGGCTGGTTTTGGTGAAGCGGTTGGGAGTGGCCTTCACCGAGTGGAGCGAGTTCAGCCCGTCCACCTGGAGAGTGACAACAAAGCAGGCTTATCAGATCAGTTGGTTCCCAAAGAGGGAGTTCCAGGTGGTCCCTTAGCTAAATGATGGAGAGTTGGTTAACTGGTTAATTAACCGTTACACATCTTTAAGTCTTGAGAGCGGGGGGGGATTGCGCACCACTCAGTTCACACGGGTGTGATTTTGTTAAACATCATTACTGTTACTTACTGTTATTTAGAGATGTCCATCTCTAAATAACAACAAGATCCCTTTTTGTGGGCTAGTAATTAAACCAATTGTTAATATAGATGCCAAGATCACACAGAAAGCACTGCACATGCCAGAATTTGTTCAAAGATGAACATCCAACCTTCCATTAGTTCACTGCAGGGTCATGTCATTGTGTTGACAAGCATGCATTAGTGTTACTTGAAGAGTGGCATAGACAGAGCTACTTTAATTTAAGATTGCTCAGGGGCCACTCCAAAAATCCAAGGGCCGCAAGCTATACATATATTTTGTAACAGACTACACGACTAGTCTAAAAAAATAAGGAAACTTGAGTAAAAAGCCACATTTCCATCTATACGGCCAAACCTCAATAAACAAAAAGAAAAGGTTACCAAATGAGAACATATAATGAACAGATTATCACAGGTGAAATGGTTAATTCTCAGCTGACATCAGGCCATATCACTTTCTCTTGGAACAAACAATACCTCCACTTTTGTTCAAAAATAACGGGCCACAGTTACATTCAGCAGGGGCCGCATGTGGCCCACGGGCCACAGGTTGAGTAGCACAGGATATCGGTCAGGTTTTCTTCACCAAAGAATGACATAGCTATTGTTATTGCTAATTGCTATTGGCTACATAATTGCTATTGACTTTTTCTTCCTAATTCCCGAGAGCCCAGAGAGCCCATCAGGCAATCAGTTAAGGTGTTTCCCTGCTGATACAAAACAACCAGAAAAACCATAGATAGACCAAAAGATAGATGCTCATTGGCCGCTGCAGTTCGTTGGAGGCGGAGCCATGTGTATCGACAGGAGGGCGGAACAATTTACACTCTGGGGGCGGAAGTGAGCTGGAAGTGTGTGGAAGGCACGCTTACGAGACGCTGCCACTCAAGTGACTACTGGCCAATCACAGCGCATCTTTTCCGGGACTTGTCAGACCTGAAAATCCGCTCTGTGGCGGACGCGGAAGCTTCCCGCTCATGCTTCGCAAGGAATCTCGGGAAAGCTTTGCCTCCTCTCGAGAACACACACACCCCAGAGCCAGAAGAGGCGTCTACCTTTATATGTCTACGAGTTAAAACCACCACATAGCCATCAGTCTGGGCTATGGGTCACATAGCATGACTACAGATCGCAGAACCCAACAACACAGACATGGCAAAAACAGTTTAATCAGACCCTGCCCCTGCCAATGTTCAATGATCATGTGCCATTTCATTTTCAGGCCAACCCAAGGAGGAGGAGAAAGGGACACCCGATGTAGTATGAATCCACCCATCGAATGCACAGGAATTACTATAAATGTCTCCCATCGTATGGGCCCAGACTGCGTAATTCGCGCAGTCTGGGACTACATCGGGTGAAAGGGATGTGCCGACAGAGGAAGGGACAGTGTTTTCTCAGTTTGACCGTAGAAAGGCAAAATGGAAAGAATATCTGCAGTGTGAATTTTAACTAAAAAAAACAAAAAAAACACAGGATGTGTGGTCAGTGGTTTGCCATTATGATCTCGGGCCACAGAGAGCACGAGGGAAAGGCAGAGACAACACGCAGGTGCTTTAGAGAGCAGAATAGTTGTTTCCCTGACAACACGAGACAGGAGTGGCACAAAAACACAGTTGTGGCCAAGGCTGTCGTCAAGGCACCCTAGCCCACAGCGCGGTTACCGTGGCAACGCGAGTCGAGAGTTCATATTGCAGTAATTCGTGGGTGAAGGGGAAGGTGACGGGAGTGATCACCGATCAGGGGACAGAGGGGGAAGACAGGCGGCAACACCACACTTTTGCCTAGACTTTTGACGTACCCACCACCCAACCCCCACTCGTGACTCAGCATCGCAGAAAAAACAAAACCGGTGCTCCATCTTTCTGTTATCTTACATTTGGCAACAGTGAGGATCAGTGCCGTGACTTTGTCCCTCTGCAAAGGCTGATGAACAATGCAGCCGCTGGAGGGTGCGTGTGTGCATTTGTTTGTTTGTTGTTTTGGTGGGAGAGGAGGAGGGGAGAAGACAGAGGAAAATGGATGCTTTCTGAACGGCAGACAGTCTCATCATTCAGTGGTCTCATTCTCCGACACAGACCTCTGCACCAACTCTAATTTGATTGGCACGGCAACGGGGGGGGGGAAGGGGCTGATTCAATTGTGATCGTGGCTGATCCAAGAATAGAAATGAATTTGATTGGGTATGGTGGCTGGTGGGTGATTACAATGTAATGTCTAGGTCTAGGACAAAAGGTAAGGCAGAGAGCGCATTAGATATGATGGTAGCTTTGCGTGTGTTCGAATTAAAGTAAAAAACAATCTGCCATGCGAGTTCTCGCGAGGGCACTATTATCGTATAACCGTATACGTCAGCTGATCTGACGAGATCAGATTATGCAGTTTAATACTGCATCGTACGACGTGAAGGCGAGCCGATCTATGTGAATTGCGCACCGATCTGCAAGTCCTCAGTGCTTTGCTGACGCAACGGGACATGGTCATGCGACGAAGGATAAATCAGCTGCCTCGCTGTGTAAACACACAGACTTCACAACGCAGACACATGCACAGTAACTTTTTGGTGTTAGCATTACGTTATGCTTTAGCTATTGAAAAATAGCAGATCTACAAGCTCATAGCGCGCCACCGAGTGGCGCGCTACGAGCTTGTAGGTCTGCTATTTTTGAAAAATCGAAGAACGACTGACATAGAAACATAGCTTTTTCAGAAAACTGTCAGGATGTAGAAGACATTTTCAGAATCTGATCTCAGGTCAAAATGGGTAAAAAAAAAAATCAGACCCATCTGAAGTGAGTGGTGCTGTACTGTACTTCGTAGTACTGTTACTGTACTGTTCTTCGTAGTATGTTACAGTACTGTACTGTGCTAGTACTTGTAGCACTGTACTGTACTATACTGTGCTACAAAATAAATACAAATAAATTGAATTTCCTGAGTTTCAAGTCGAGGTAAAAACGGTTCCAACTTCCATCCCAACACAATGATCACATACTTCTCCAGACAAGTTGGGGCTTGTATTCTAAACCATCACAGCTTCATTCAAATGAGGCCATATAATAACATTGGTATGAATAATTCATTCCATCTCGCAAGAGAGAGCGCATTAATCAGCACCAACCGTGGCAAGCACATACATGTATGGAAAACCAAAGGGACCTCTGTTGTGCTTGAAGGCGTTTGAATGCATTAGTGCAGACAATATTGATTTTTATATGAAACATAGTTAGATCCCACATGCAGTGTGTGTGTGTGTGTGTGTGTGTGTGTGTGTGTGTGTGTGTGTGTGTGTGCGTGCGTGTGCGCGCCAGGGGTCACCAACATGTCCGACAAAGAATGTACACACCATTATGATGTTCTCATTTTGATCATAACACCCACTTACTGAATGTCAAGTCTTGAGGATTTCTTCAGAATAACTATGACAATTATTTATTGTGACACTTAGGGACACGTTAGGAGTCCAACTAGTACTAGTGGTTCTCAAATGTTGTATTTGCAAAGAGCCCCATAACTCTTAGAGCGTTCAAATGCAAAGAGCCCCATAACTCTGAGAGTGTTCAAAATCGTTCTTCGTTCTTCCATTTGAACACTCTCAGAGTTACAGACCCGTTATGGTCATTCAGGGCCATCTATTCATGCGTTTCTGGTAAGATTTTTGTCCACTCCATTTTGTAATGTCGTGACAAAAATGGAATGTGGACAACCACAAGCCAACGAAATGGCGATGATGACACCCTGGTGCGTGCATACTAGTTAGTTTGATCAACAACAACAAAAAATGGCCAACCTCAGATCCCAGAGCAGAGGCGGTGAGCTCAGAGACGATGGAGGCCAGCAGACCGCAGGTGTTGGAGACCAGGTGTGGAGAGAAGAGCTCCACCTCTTTCCTCAGGCTCTTCCTCACCGGAAGCACCACGATCACCAGCATCTTCTCCAGAACCTCCCGGAAACTGGTCATCCCCATCAGGTTCTCCTCCGTCTAGGGGGCAGGCGTTGTGGCAAAGGGGAGTGGAGAAGAGAAAAAAAAGGTGTAAATCTCAGTTTGTTACAAGCTGTTACAACCAAACCACACCTCGGCATGGTTATTGCACTTGTTCAGGAGCAGCCATGGACATGGAAAGGATTATAAACACCCCCCCCCCCCCCCCCCCTTTGCATAAAATATCTCTGACAGGGCATAAAGACATGTTTAACACCACCATCTTGTAGCAAAAACATAAGAGTATAACTAAAATGAATTGGACAGCCAACTAGTGCTATACACGACCCTTGCTCACGTTTAGAAATTAGATTGCATAGATGTCTAGATTCTAGATCTCAATCTTTTTTTTCGATTAATTGTGCAGCACCAATATTAACCCGGTGAGGAGTGTGTGTGTGTGTGTGTGTGTGCGTGCGTGCGTGTGCGTGTCTGTGTGTGTCTGTGTGTGTGTCTGTGACTGTGTGTGCGTGCGCGCGAGCGCGAGCTGAACGTGCCCATGCACTCACGTGGCTGAGCTTCTCCATGTGGGCCACCAGCAGGGGGAAGCGGTGAGCGAGGGCTGAGTCGTTTTCCGTGCTCACCTGCTTGACCAGCGAGCGCAGCAGCACCTCGCCGTCGTAGGCGATGGGCAGGATGGAGGTCAGCTTGACCGAGGTGTTGCACAGGGCCGACATCACCGCCGCCAGCAGGCGGCTGCTGGAGGTGCGGAAGTTGGCCTCGGCGATGTCCTGCAGTATATGGGTGGGTGGGGGAGAGGTGTGTGTGAGAGAGAGAGAATTAGTCCATCTGTAGAGAGCTATACAATTTACAATTTACAATTTAGGCATTTAGCAGACGCTCTTAATCCAGAGCGATTTACATTAAGCAAGAACAAAAAGCATGGGAATACATCACATAAAAACATTTATCATGAAACATGCGTAAGCTAAGAAAGTAACAGTGGAATATCTATAATGAAACTATACATATAAGCTATACATCTATACTACTATGATATGCATTATGTACTATGACGTGCTATGACTACATACAATGCACTTATGCTGTTTACATAACATGCTATAAGTCTGTATCAAATGCTATCTAAGTCTACAGAATTGCTATCTAAGGGGGTGGGGTAAGTGCTATGGGCCATGATGGAGTCTGAAAAGGTGGGTTTTCAAACTACGGCGAGCTATAGGGAGATTAACCCATTTTGGGGTGGGAAGTACCCCTCTTGGTCATGTTATACTTTAGCTATTGGAAAAATATTTTTTTGAAAGAGTCGTGAAAATATGCCGCAAATCTTCGAATATATGTTATTCTTTCAGAGCAGAACGTTTTTAACTCAAATCTTTGCTTCTGGGGAGGGTCCCTGGCTGGAACTACATATTTTCAGATGGGGGGTCGGCGGCCAATTACATATATTTTTGGGGGTCCTCGACATGAAAATGTTTGAGAACGACTGACATGGGGAAACATGGGGTTTTTCAGAAGACTGTCGGGATTTAGAAGACATTCGTAGAATCGTCCTCAGGTCTAAATGGGTTAATAACAAATAGTATAATATAGAGATACAGTACATAATACTATGTAGACCAAAGTGAATATTTATAAATGATATGCCGCCAAAAGAGGTTGGTTAAGTTTTGTCTCAACTTGCCCCGTTTACTTAAACCAGTTTAAAATAAAAATCACATCCATGTGAAGTGAGGTGCACGAATATATTAAAGTCTAACTCATGTTGCTATGATTAGGTGATGTGGTGGTGACGTAAAACAAACATTAAACTCTCTTTATTATTAATGGCATTTAATGTTTGTGTTAGGGACAAGATGACGTACATTTCCCTTCATTGTCAATGGCGTTTGTTTAAGGAAAAACAAACATTAAACCTGTATATAGGAAGGGCTAGTGCTCCTCAAAAAAAAAAGAAAAATCACACCCGTGTGAAGTGAGGGGCGCTCTTATCATCATACATCATCTCATTCCGGCCAATCACAAATTGCGTTCTCACTTTTGTCTTCAAGGTTTGTGTTGGAAAGTACTGATACTTTAGTAAGTATAGTACCGTATAACGTATAGTATAAAGTAAAAAAAGATATATATATATATTGAGATCGGTGGATATTGCTCTTGTCTTCATGTCTTTATGTATGTAAATTGTCTTGTTCTTTGTGTTATGTCAAATGTGTGTATATGTGTTCTGCATACTTGGCTGCTGTGTCGCAAGACAAATTTCAGTGTGAACTGACAATAAAGTACTATATCATATACCATATCATGTTTTATATAATACTATTTAAGGAATTTTGATTTCTAAATAAAATAATAGTTTAATTACAATTGTATCTGTGGAACCATATTCATATTGAAAACAATGTATGTAAAGGCCCAGCAATCCTACTGTATGTTGTATGCAAAAGAAAATTAACTACTGTACAAGACGCAGTCTATAAGGCAGTGGTTCTCCGTGTGTGGGGTCCGGGGACCCCCAGCGGTCCTTGAGAGAGTTCCAGGGGGTCCCCAGCGAAATGTTATGAAACAAATGGACCCTTATGGGTCTGTAACTCTGAGTGTCCAAATGGAACCAAATTGACCCGTTAAGAGTTAAATTAACATTGATTTTACAATATAAAATCGGGGGTAGAAATGCCTTTAAATGGAGGGTGGTCACTAATGCAGGTCAAACTGGGGGTCCTTGAAATTAAGCGGGTTGAGAATCACTGCTAGAGCCGTGAAAATCAGTTCTTATGGGGGTCCCTGGCATATCTTCTCAAATAGGGGTCCACGGGCTAATTAAGTGTCAATGTGGGGGTCCTTGACATGAAAACATTTGAAGGAAACCACTGCTATAAGGTGTGTAATCGTTAGCCCTCTGGTGGCCCCAGCCTTGTGTCTTCCGTGAGGAAGAAGCCCCAACAAACCCACGGTGTGAGGCCTTTAGGAGGGCCATTCAAGCCGCAAGCGGAGCAACAGTAAAGCTACACAATGTAGGTCTGACCTGGTCCAGGCAGTTGAGCAGGTCACAGAGGCACGCCCACTGCAGGGCCGGCGTGGGGTAGAAGGAGTGGAAGCAGGCGGTGAAGGTGTTGTGGCACTCCTGCAGCACGGCCTCCAGCAGGGTGAGGGGCTGCGACAGGTAGCCCTCGGGGTCGTTGTCCAGCTTGGTCAGGCAGTTGTCCATGCCCTCGGACAGGACCTTCTTCAGCAGGCTGCGCGTCTTGCCCACGCACTCCGCCAGCTTGCTGGACTCCTCCACCACGGCCTTGGTGCTGGCTGCATCGTGGAGACCAAAATGAGATAGATAATAACCCATTTAGGCCTGACGTCGAAATAAAAAAAAAACCTTCGCTCTCTGAAAGAATATAATTATACCTATTCAAAGAGTTGTGCCGCATTTTTAAGATTTTTCAAAAATAGCAGACCTACACGTTCATAGCGCGCCACTCGGTGGCGCGCTATGAGCTTGTAGATCTGCTATTTTTCAATAGCTAAAGTATAACAGAATGCTTGAAACACCAAAAGGGGTTCCCGCCCCAAAATGGGATAAAGACGGCGAACGAAAGAGAGAAAGAGGTGACAAGAGGATTTAGACGATGTTAGATTATAGTCTGGGGTGAGCTGGGGGAGATACTAATACAAATATATTTTGTATGTCAAAGCAGTGTTATGATGATGTGTGATTATATCTGGAAAACTCTTGAACGAGAGCTTGTTTCCCCTCCTGTATATACTGTACGTTATCTCACTTTTTATTTATTTTTCATGGGAGAGCTGCAGATGGGATTTGAAATATCGTTGCTGTCGGGAGGAAACCTCATAACTCCATTTTTCAGGTTTTAGATTTTTTTTGAACACCCTTTACGTCTGTGTGTTGTTTCGAAAATATTGAACCAATGGAAAGTAGTAAAAAGTGCTTTGGACAAAACCTCTCAACTCCATTGGACCCTCAAAATGTCTGCTAAAGCAACTAACTCCACCACCTCTCCCCCTCTCATGGAAGTAATTGACAATATATAAAACACCAACTACAAGGCTGTATTGCTTTGTTTTAAAAGATATAATGGTTTTCTTAATTTCCTGAAAAATGTATATTTTTGAGTCATTTTGGAGTCATGAGGTTTCCTTCCGACAGCAGAGATATATATTCCCCTTCCCCAAGAAGTAGTAACCGTTATGTATCCTTCCTTATGGGTCATACACACTGCACGATATTTGCTCCGATTATGCTGTCGGGGACCATTTTTGGCAAACTGCCGATCTGACGCGAGATCGGGCTTTGATCGCAGAGGTTTTTGCTCGCTGTGTGTGAAAGGCTCTGCGGGAAGATATAGCGCCGATAAAAGTGCTCGCTGGCGCCTTGGCTCTGTCGCCGACTGGGCATCGTACAGTATGAAAAGGGTTGCGATCACGTCCAGAGAAGTCCTGTATTACAGCCAATGAGAGCACTCACTGTCTGACTGTATCGATAGATGATCAGATGAATATATATAACCGTTATTCCAGGGGTAAATCCCTGTCCTGTGTCGTACATGCAAGCTATATTAGCCCAATGTCGCTGTTAAATAGTCTATGAAACCAACGCATTTCAACTTGAACAATGTTGATAAAAGCGCATCGGATTCAACAGTACAGAGCAAATTTTTGGACCTCGTGCGCTGCGTGTGTTTGTGTGTGTGTGTGTATGTGTGTGTGTGTGCGTGCGCGCACACACACACACACACACACACCGCCGCATGTTATTTAATGAAAATCTAGATTTAACGTCCTGTCTCGTACGGTAATAGCGCACGACACACGTAGGCTATAGGCTATCACAAACATTTCGCCCTGTGTGTGTGTGTAGCCGGCTATTCCTGTGTGTGTGTGTGTGTCGTGCACGCAGAGAGAGAGAGAGAGAGATGCGTTCAGCGTCCTGTGTCGGTCTCGTGCTTGTATCCTGCACGCGCGTGAGATATCAAAATTATCTATTACAGTATGTATCGGCTATCGGGTCTGGATCGCATCTTGGTGAACTCTCGCAGTGTGTGATGCCGAGTCGGCGACCAATCGTTTAGTGTGAAAGCCACAACGATATAATGACAGACGATAAAAAAAAGAAGGAAAAAAAGACTCCTGCAGTGTGAAGTACATAACGATATCTGATGACTCGCCGACAACGTTAAAACTCCTACAGTGTGTAGTAGTGGGGGCCATTCCATTACCAGATATGGGGAAGATCTCACAGATGTAGACCCTGAGCAGACGGAGGCAGCAGGTGCCCACGAAGCGCAGTCTCTCCAGGTCCAGCAGAGTGGCGGTGTACTGGAAGCCCTTCAGGCCGCGCAGCTCCTCCACCCCCAGGACCAGCGTGGTCCAGCTCCAGTGGAGGATGCTCAGCAGAGACTCAAAACACTCCTGCATATTCACGGAGGGAGGGAGGGAGGGAGGGAGAGAGAGAGAGAGAGAGAGAGAGAGAGAGAGAGAGAGAGAGAGAGAGAGAGAGAGAGAGAGAGAGAGAGAGAGAGAGAGAGAGAGAGAGAGAGACATAAATGCAATGCCAACTGAGACTGTCCAGTGTTGTTTCTGGCAGCAAATTTTGATTTTAGTATTGGTCCTATAAGTCTCTTGAATAGTTTTCATTTAGTTTTAGTCACATTTAAATCAGTCACCTGGAGTGTTTTAGTGTTAGTCTAGTTTTTTAGTCTAAATCTACAGTTGATTTAATTGAACAAAATGTTTTTTTTTTCCACTTGCTGAAAATGGACGATCTACAAGCCCACAACACGTCGCGCTGCGATGCGTTGTGAGCTTCTTGTAGATCGGCTATTTTCAGCATGCAACTAATTGTAAAATGACTTTTACTGGATGTCTTGTCCACTAGTCCCTTCCTAACATTTTAGTCTAGTTTTTATTTGTTGATGAAATTGTCAATATATTCAGTCATAGTTTTAGTCATCATAGCTTAGTTTTTTATTTAGTTTCCATTTAGTTTTCGTCAGTGGAAAAAGGTGGCCGATGAACATTGTTTTATCTTAGTTTTAGTCGACAAAATAAACACTGTCATGATGCTCTACAAAAATCACTCCTTGGCAGACAGAGGGTAATCACTGTGTGCTGACAAGTACGACGGTACTCACCACTGAGACTGTGCGAGCGAACGAGCGCTTGAGTATGTGGACCGGTTCACTAGTCTGCTGTTTCCCTTTAGATGCATTGCCGTCATTTGATGGAAGCCTGGTGATAAATGAACATCAATGATAACCAGGAAAAATGTGGACAACTAGAGAATTCTGCAATTCTGGGAAATTGCAAGTGTGGTTGCCAAGTACAGTATGATTGATGATGTATGAAGATGATGACAAGGGCCAGAATAATAAAAGTTAAACTTTTTTGGGCGTTGGTCTACAGATAAAGTCAGGCAATTACTATTGCGTCGCAGTCCCGCCCCCTTTCATGACGACGCCAGGCCCAGGAAATAATTCCCAATGCATTTTTCCCCATAGACATTTCAAAACGTATTTATTTTAAAGACCTTATAATCGTCGTACAAAGCCAACTGGAGTTGTGACAAATCATGACAACAAACACAATATGTTGGACCAAACAAATAATTACAAAGAAGAAAAACAACAAAGAAAGTGTTTTCTTCTTCTTTCGAATTATTTGTTCGGCCCGAAAAATTTGTCGTCATGATTTGTCACGACAAGAGTTGGCTTTGTCCGAGGCTTAAAAAAGGTCTTTAAATAAATACTTTTTGAAATGTCTATGAGGAAAATGAACAACGGAGAATCATTTCCTGGGCCCTGGTAGGGGTGGCGGGACTGCGACGCTCTGTAGTGTGCTTGCCCTGTTAGGCAACCACACTAGCCCTAACCACACCTAGAATGCCATAAAAGTGACGAAGGTTGAAAGCGGTTAAATATGAGACAACTGAGATAACGTACAGTGTGTGTGTGTGTGTGTGTGTGTGTCAATATGTACAGTGTGTGTATATACCTGTACAGTAGCTGAGGTATTTGACCTGCATTAACATCGGTACCGTTGTTTGACTTCTTGGAGCTCTTGAACTGGAACACCACACTAGAGAACGGGGGACGGACAACACAACAAGTCAAGCCTGAACAAGTCGATTTAAATACGATAAATGTGAGGATCAAAAAAACATTGGTTTATACCAGTGGTTCCCAAAGTAGGTGTCCTTGAGAGAGTTCCCGGGGGTTCCCCAGCTAAATGATAATTAGGAACCAAATGGACCCTAATGGGTCTGTAACTCTTGAGTGTACAAAAACAAAATGGAACTAAACTTGTACACTCTCAGAGTTAAATTAACATTGATTTTACAATATAAATTGGGGGTCCCAGAGATTTAAAAAACAATGCCATTAAATAGGGGACCGTAGCCTAATTCAGGTCAAACCGGTGAAAATCACTGCTAAGAGCCGCAAAGATCTGCTCTTATGGAGGTCCTTGGCATATATTTTCAATTCTACCACAGGTCGTTTCGAGGAAGCAATCTGATTGGTTGAAACAGCCTTCTAGCCGTGGGTTAAACCAGCACCATTCACCACCTAATCAAAACAAAGAATTCAGCTGCTCTGTTCTCCCAGAGCGCTAGCAAACTCGGTGGCTAGGCTAGCTAGTTTCTTGGGACATTTGTGGTCGTAGTTCAGTGATGCTTGCCGAACTCGACTTCGTCTCGTTCCTGACCGCATCCCTGTCGTGGCAATAATCACGTTAACCCACACCCTCTCGTGTAATATTGCTTAAATGGGGAACCCACGGGCCAATTAGTGTCAATGTGGGGGTCCTTGACATGGTAAAAAGTTTGGGAACCACTGGTTTATACAGTAACATGTCCACTGCATTACCCGTCATCAGTGGTGATGGTAGCCTGTCCATGGGAACCACAGTCGCTACTGGGACCAGACACTCTGGCCCACGCCACATACCACCAGCCCAGCTGCAACAGGACTGGCTCGTCAAACATCATGGCATATTTCTCCCTAAAGACAACGGAATAGACATGCATCATGGTCAAATATCACATCGACATTACATCATAACCTCTTGTGTGCGCGCCGAGATTTACAACAACAAAAAAACAGAGGGAAACGGTAAAAGCCTGCAGGTTTGAAAAGCGTTGCCGTCGGGCCGAAAAACCTTCCAAAACAGTTACTTTTCAAGAAATGAAAAAGTGGACCCAACGTAGTCATTTTTGTCAAAAGCTCTTGTTGATACTTTTCATTGGTTAAATACCCCCACACAGACAAACGTAAATACTTTTTTGTACCCCAAAATAGCAGATCTAATGAAATGCTTGTGGATCGGTATACGATGGTGGCCGAACGGTTTGCGGAGCGGTCTTGATACCGGAAGGTCGCCAGTTCGAATCCCCGGACCAGCACGTTAAAATGACCACCGCTGAAGTGCCCTTGAGCAAGGCATTGAACGGTCCCTACCATGGAATGTTCTATGAGCAGGGTGTGGCTGTAAACGAGCATCTCGAGCTTAGTCCACTTCCCTGGGTAAACAAAGAACTTTGCTTAGGTAGTAGGCCATCCAAAATAAAAACAAGATCCACGCTTTCTGCCAGACAGCAAGGAAATGAGAGGTACTGATATTGTACTGTATGGTGCTGTACCTGGCAGCACAGTCGTAGGCCAGCACGTCAGTCTCCGCCAGCAGATCCCCATCAGTCTCGTGATCTCCTCCGTCAGGGCCCAGCTCAAACAGCTACAGGAGGAAAACAAATGGGTCAACAAAATGCTGCCGCAAATATTGGCCCCAATGCAGAGAAAAAGATACACGTCAGGAAGGACAGCTCACCTTGATCTTGGCAGTGTATTCACCTCGACCCCCAAACAGGCCCAGCCCACCCAGTAGGATGTCTGCGTCTGCACAGAAGCGGATGGCCTCCACCGAGTGGGCCGAGTAACCCCAGCCACCACCGTGACCTGGAGCGACACACACACACACACACACACACACACACACACACACACACACACACACACACACACACGCACACAATGTCATATTCTCCATATGCAGACCGCAGCCATCTTACCATATAATATATATATATTTTTTTAAGATATTTTTTTGCGGCTTACGCCTTTTATTGGTTTTTTGAAGGGACAGACAGTAGGCTGACAGGAAACGGGAGAGAGATGGGGGAAGACATGCAGTAAAGGCCGCGTCGGGCTCGGGAGTCGAACCCGCGGCACACTGCGACTGCATGGATTACCAGTCGGGTGCCCAGACGGTTACGCCACCGCCTGGGCACCATATAAGTTAATGGCAAGGTGGTACCTAGGTGCAACTTCCAATGGCAGCCCATTCATCCAAAGAGAAAAGTCCTATCTAATTGTATTAAACAACATCAAAACTCACCAACATTGCAGCTTGTACGGAAAGCTTGAATTATTCTCTTTCTATCACTTCTATCAAGTGTTTGTTTCATTCAAATCCACTGTAGACATGTTATGAGCTACTTTGTGTCCTTGCAGATGATTATTCTTCTAAGTGCTGGAGTTTGGAAATGCTCGTTAGATATCACTCAACTGCCCTGTGAGCACCACCTGTTTTGAATTAGCACATAACGTAAGAGGCAGCAGGACATTATTGCTTTACTGAAAACGAGTGCTTCCGAACTCTGATGGAAACATGGCCGCCGTCTGCAAATGGATCAATAACGTCCCATCCCTATAGTGTACTGGACACGTAAAATGTCACAAAATGTAACGTTTCAGTGTATTTTCCCCCTTTTTTTGCAGTACATCACAAGCCGTGTCCACTCACTTTCGAAGCGGTTGACCACGCTGTAGTCTTCCTTGGAATAGACCTTCATGACGGCCTGTGTCTCCTCTTCTGCACTGGCAACGCCCATCTTCAACTCCTGCATGGCCGCCAGCGTATCTAGGCAACCTAATCACACACACACGTATACAACAACATCTCAGCATAAACTAAGATGTTGAACGAAGCTCTGAAACAGCAGTGCATGTGAGAGGTTAGATTACACACACTGTGTATTGTTGTCGTGTGTCTCCCTCCGTTATGTATTTTTTTGTTTGTCACTGATGTTTTATGTGTGGCTGCAGCAGGGCTCTGAAAGCCCAAGACAAATTGAAATTTCCCCTCGTGGACAATAAAGTTTACCTTGACACTTCCTTCTACATCAGTGGTTCCCAATTCCAAACCTTTTCATCGATGACACCCCAGTTTGACATGCATTAGTCTACGGATCCATTAACCCATTCTGACCTGAGATCAGATTCATATGAGGTTTCCACTGGACACACACTGGTCTGATTAACCCATTCTGACCTGAGATCAGATTCTAAAAATGTCAGTCGTTCTTCGATTTTTCAAAAATAGCTAAAGCATAACATGATGCTAAAACCAAAATGGGTTCCCGTTCAGAATGGGTTAATGGCATTTCTATCTCTGGGACTCCCAATTTATATTGTAAAATCAATGTTAATTTAACTCTGAGAGTGTACAAATGAGTGTACACTCTCAGAGTTACAGACCCATAAAGGCTCATACATTTAGATTTTCGGTGGTTAGTTTACCACCTGAACTACAACATGACGTCACGAGGTGCGGTGAAGATCAAACCACCGCCACCGCTCCAGCCCTTCTCTCTGTTTTTACTCACCACCGCTCAGCGTTATTTCAGCTCCGGTGGTCAGCTCACAAACCGGAGCGGTGGTCACCTCACCACCGAAAATCCAGACTATGAAAAGGCCTTAAGGGTCCATTTGGTTCCAAACTATCATTTACTGTAGCTGGGGACCCCCTGGAACTCCCTCAAGGACCCCTGGGGGTCCCCCGGAACCCCACTTTGGGAACCACTGCTCTACATGAATGCCTACATAAAGTATTACTCATCATCAGTATAGTAGTAGGGATGCATGTAGTCTTATTTCACGTTGGAAAAAGAGAAATCATGGAAACCGTCTTGTTTGGGAGACAGACAGGCTCATTACCCAGGATGTGCAGAGCGCCGTGAGAGCGCGTGGTAGTGGCGTGGGATCCGGAGGGGAGCGCCAGCTCTGGGCTGAGGATGCTACAGCGAGCCTGGAGGTCTGTGGCGGACGGTACCCTGGCGTCAGCGATCACTGCGTTGTAGCACCACATCTCCCTGGAGGCCGGCAGGAACCTGGAAATAGCAGCACACACGGGTCACGGCCATGGTATCGGTCGAGTAGGCAAAAAGAAAAAGGAGGTATAAAATACGCAAACCCGATTATGTTCGTACACACCCTTTGTTATAGATTGAAAAACCCAGGGATTATCAAAGACCTAGTGAAATGAAAAAATCACACCCGTGTGAACCGAGTGGTGCAACTCCCACTCGGTTCCCACCCAACTCTCTTTCTCCCAGGACGTAGCTCCGTCTCATGCACGACCCATGCAGAGTGATGGTTTACAGAGTGACAGACGGCCGTGAATTAAGATTCATTTATATGCATGCGAGTCATCACGCAGCACGTTTTCCTTCAAAGGAAGTCATTAAAATGGTCTTTTTATGGATATGATGACCACGGATATGGTCTAAAAGTGTGAAAAAGGTATTTTTCATTTCACTTTAAGTCACTCATCCATGTCGATTAATCTATCCTTTGATAAATCCTTACAGCATTAAGTGACATACCTCCATATTACATCATAGACGGGGTCGAGACACAGGCCAAAGCCCTGCAGATCCTCCTGCTCAGAATCATTGAAAGTGCGGCAGCTGCCGTCCATCTTGTTGATGAGCAGGCATTTGAAGGGAGGGGGCTCGGAGGCCGAGGTGGGCACCAGGCCTATGATGTGTTTACTGGCAAAGATCTCCGACGTGGCGAGGACGTGCGAGTTTATGAGGGCCTCGTCGATCCTCAGGAAGGTCTGGTCTCCACTGGCGCCGATCCAGGTGGCTTTTCGGCCATATTTGGCACCGATGTTGGGCATCGGGGAGGGCTTGGCATTCCAGTAGGGCATGTCTAGGATGGGTCGGCCCAGCTGTCCTTTCTGCAAGACAACAAACAGACCAGCATTCAGCCAACAGACCACACTCTGTGGCCAATCACGTCATTGCACAGAGGCTAATAGAGCGCCGCAGTCCCCGCCCCCTTTCAGAAAGCGAGTGGCCCAGGAAGTGAAAGCCCCATGCATTCTGCCATCGGCACTTTTAATATAATTTATTTAAAGACGGTTACGCCGCGGACAAAGCCAATTCGGATCGTGACGAATCATGACAATGAACACAATATTTTGGGCCGATCAAATAATTTATAAGACGAAAAATAAAACAAATAGTGTTGTCTCCTGACTTTCTTTTCTTCTTTCTAATGATTTGATCGTCCCAAAATATTGTGTTCATTGTCATGATTCGTCACGATCCGAATTGGCTTTGTCCGCGGCGTAACCGTCTTTAAATAAATTATATTAAAAGTGCCGATGGCAGAATGCATGGGGCTTCCACTTCCTGGGCCACTCGCTTTTCTGAAAGGGGGCGGGGACTGCGGCGCTCTATTACGCGGATATGGATCAAATAGGAATCTAAGGAAAAACTTGGGGCACAACAACACTATTGTAAAAAACACATATGGAAAATGCTAGTGAAAACACTCCCTACTATACATGTTAAGAACTAGATTAGACAATTTCTACCAAATTTGGAACAACTGGATAGTGCACATTGCCCCTCTGAGAGCGGACTCCGTGTGATCTCACTGGTCCATTGCCTGCTTTATGATTGTAGAAAATGTTTAAGACACCTTTCCTTCTCTCATGGTCGAAGACCAAAGCTGTATTGTTTTTGTCCCCCTCAGCAATAATGTAAATACTTTCGTTTATTTGGTTGTTTTTTTTTGTCTGTCTTTTGTCTGCCCACTCTTTTCTTTTTATCCTTCTGAAATGTACAATCTGAAGTGATATTGCCCTGTTTAACCCATTCTGAACGGGAACCCGTTTTGGTGTTAGCATCATGTTGTGCTTTAGCTATTGAAAAATAGCAGATCTACAAGCTCATAGCGCGCCACCGAGTGGCGCGCTACGAGCTTGTAGGTCTGCTATTTTTGAAAAATCGAAGACACTTTCAGAATCTGATCTCAGGTCAGAATGGGTTAACACATTCTGTACAAAACACGTCTGGAAACGTCATAAGGATCAGAAACGAGTAATACCTTAGACGTCTGTGGACGTCCTAGCGACGTCCAAACGACGCGGGGCGAGATAATAATAATCAGAATTATTCCTATTTTTTTTTTTGGCATTTCGCTTTTCGCTTGCCGTATGCTAACGCTCTGTGCAAGTATTAGCTTGTCATTGACTCCCATGTTAGCGCGGCGGAAAGAATGACTCGTATCTCCTCATCCAGGGCGCTCTCCGTGGTGATGAATGGATCGATATGCTGGCGCTGCATTTCTGCTCCTCATCCGTCTCTCCCGCAAAATATGAACGCTTTTTGGAGTTTATATAAATATATTAAGTTGATCGGGGATTATGAGCTCACTTTGTCAAGTCAACTTTTTTAAGAAAGTATTTCCGGTTCTTGGCTTTCAGAGTAAATGCGATCAGACTACTCTGGCACTATAGCGGCCTTTATTTTGATGCACGTTGGCGTACTCAATGTGTTAATAATGACACTGTCAGGATGTAATAGACATTTTTAGAATCTGATCTCAGGTCAGAATGGGTTAAGTGTGGACTTGATGTCATATGTAGCTCATCTAAAGAAAGAGGACTATAGAGAGACATTGGAGATGGAGCTACTTGTATGGGGGGATGAGGGGGGGGAGGGAGGGAAGAGGGGTGAAAAAAAATATATATCTTTGGGAATTGCACTTGTGTCCTATGTAAAAAAAAAAAGCTGTCTATAATGTATTGCTATTTCCAAATAAAACAAATATTATAAAAAATTAAAATAAAACGTCAACAAAATAATACTAAAACAAAGAAAATGCTAGTGAAAACACTCCCTTACCGAGAAGCTGCCGAAGGTGAACACCTGCCCGTCCATGAGGAGCACAGCTGTGTGGTTACTGCCAGCAGTGACCTGGACACTGGGACCCGGGAGGGCCTGCACCAACGTGGGAGAACCCCTACACCCAGAAAGCAGCAGTTCAGGCATGGTTTGGGGTAGGCACTGGGCAGGCATGGGCAGGGGTGTGAGTGTGTGTGGGCTTGCAACCATACATAAACTGTACATCAGGGGTGGGCCCGGAGGCCACATGCGGGCCCCCACCTTCACCTAATGCGGCCCTCATGTTAATATCAGAACACTGATATAGTATTAATTTCAGCTGTTCCAAAACCCGCTTTAATTACTTCATGACTAGTATTAAAACGACTAGTAGGCCTACTTAATGACTAGTATTAACATGTTATTGTCTTTTTGTGTCCAATGTATTTATGTTAACAGTTCATAGTTCACTATACCATTTGAAATTCAATAAAAACTAGGTTACTTTTCAGGATTCCAATTCAAAAATAGCAAAATAAATTTCAGGTTTCCAATTCAAATATAGCAAAAATAGCTGATCTACAAGCTTGTACGTAGATCGGCTATTTTTGCTACGACAGTAATATGCACTGTGGCCCTCTGGAGTGAGTGTGGAAATATATTGGGCCTCGCCATCGTCAAAGTTGCCCACCCCTGTTGTACATGTACATTGTACAGGCATACAGTTACTGTATGCCTGTACAATGTACATGTACAACTACATGCATACTGTATTACAGTATGCATGTAGTTTCATCCAAGCAGGCTACTTACCTGGAGTTGACATCTCCATGTCCAAGCTGTCCATGTTGGCCATAGCCAAATGTGTAGACGTCACCATTCTCCATCAGTACCACTAAAGGAGGCAGGAAGGAAGTAACATGTTTCTTTTAATGGAAAATTGGTTTTTTGGTCATTTATAATTCCCTTTACACTAGTAAAGCCAATAACTCTTGATTTCGTTGTTTCTTTGAAAAGAATCGCTGAGGCGATAATGCTAAGTGGTCCCGTCCTATGCTTAAACACCACAGTGGAAGACAAAAAAAATAATAGAAAGTGCCTAACAGAAAGTGGCTTTGATTGAAGGAGGTCGTCAACCTTACCGGAGTGGTGAAAACCGCAGCTGACCTGCACGGCCCGCATCTCGCAGTCAAACCTCACGGCCCCCGGAGGATAGGTGGTGATTTTGCTGGCGTCCTTTTCCCCTCGCTCGCTGCTGCCGTCTATACACAAGATCAAACATTCAGTCAGAACAGGGTGAGCGGAGGAGGAGGAGAGGGACGGGAGAGACAGTAACACACAGATGAAAGAGAGAAGAGCAGAAGATATAAAGCTGCAACTTCAGAGCCCCCCCCCAGAGGTGGACGTCTCTGTACAGTCCTGGTGGGTGGGGGGAGGGGGGGGGGGTTGGGGAAGAGAGCTGGAAGGAGTAGAATCAACAAAAGAATAGGAGGAACATGCTAAAAAAGACTAGGGAAGGGAAGCAAAAACGTCTAAAACAGAAAGGCTTTTTGGCAAACCAGCACCCGTGTGTTAAAAAGTATTGAGCACAAAAATCCTTTCTTCAATAGCTACATTTGTTGATAATAAAAAAAATAAAAAGAATGATTATTTTTTTTTACTTTGTTGAATCTGGTTAGGTGCAAATTTTCACATGAGGGATGAGTGAACAATGATTGAACATTATTTTTGGAAACCTTTTGAAGAAAATAGATCTTTGGCATCAATTGGAGATTTTTTTGGTATGTCATTTTTCTGTGCACCGTCCTAGCCCTCATCAAACGGACTCCTTTACAGGAGAGAGGGAGTCTGGTTGAACCCAAGCCCCTGTTTCAGAGGTCATGATGGTGTCAGAGCATGGAGGTACAGTGGAGGTACAGTAGAGGCAGGCCCATGCATTGCTACTCGTACGGTGTCTATGAATGAACACCCCGGTTTTGGGCCATGGACCAGCTCACATACAGCGGTGACTTTACTCAAACAGCCCTGTAAGGATTAACCCATTTAGGTCGTGGCGTCAAAATAAATAAAATTTTTCGCTTTGAAAGAATATATATTCAAAGATTTTGTGCCGCATTTTTAAGATTTTTTTCAAAAATAGCAGACCTAACAAGCTCGTAGCGCGCCACCGAGTGGCGCGCTATGAGCTTGTAGATCTGCTATTTTTCAATATCTAAAAGTATAACATAATGCTTAGTTAAAACACCAAAAGGGTTTTTTTGTATTGTAATTGTCTTGGTGTTATGTGCAATGTGTTGTTTTTTGATGTGGGTATTTGGAACAGACTGTGAAGACAAAATATCCTTCGGGTCAATAAAGATTATTATTATTATTATTATTTAAATATGTATTAGATCATACGATGAGGAAATGATGCTTTCCGTTTAGTTTTTTAGCTTTATCGCTTTGAAAATGTGGTACTGTGTCTCGACGACACTGCAAATGAGGGTAACCCCAATGTCTCTCGAGAACAAATAAAGGTTTGAATGAAATGAATCGCACTACTTATGGATCAATTACTGTGAGTTGACCCTTTATTCATATAAATAAATAAATGACCCTTTATTCATCAGATATGTGCCACGTCAAGATTCAAATCCGATTGGTTTAAATGGTCACATGGACTCATTTAAACAAAATCAGATTCCCAATCTGGGGATGTGGCCCAGATCTGATTCAGGCTGCCCTGTGTAAATGGGACCTTAAGAGGGTTTGTTTGCTGGTCCGTGGCCCAAGAATCTGCAGAGGATAGGGCTGAAGATCCAGCTCGCGGACATGATCTCAATCAGTACTATAGTGAACCGCCTTTAACTGACAAAAACTGTGGGCACTCTTTTAACTTTTTCTTGGTGACGTTTGCAGTGGGGGAACACCAGTGTATCACTATTATGCGGCCTATAGCGGCATGGGTGGGAGGAAGTGGAACACCTGTGTTAAGTGGTAGCACCACTGAACATGGCCTTTTCAACGGCATCCTTTCAGATAGGATTCATAATTTTTGTGTAATACTTCACTCCCATATAGAATCATAATTTAGCAAAGCAGTACAGCGTCAAGTGACAAAAGGAAGGAAACTGCTGCAGCTCTTTACATATCCCATTGTTTCCAGATATAACTGTTACACAATGGGGGGGGGGGGAAAGGCCAATGTCTATTTATACTATATTTTCTTCAAATGAGTCGTGTTCGATTAATTCCTCACATCCTCAAAAATAGCTCAAACTACACTCCTTGTCAGATGTGTCCCATTGTCATTTACCAAAAGCCTGTTCTCCCCCAGTGCACAATGATGTATCTTCTTTTAATCCTGCAGAGCAGACCAGAAAAGTGAGAAATCATTTGCTTACTGGTCATGTCAATGAAATATTCAGTGACATTTTCTCCCCAGCTTAGTAGTTGCCAATTGCCCCCTTCTGTACTGCAGTCCCTGGCACTGCCAACCCCCCACTGTTAGGTCTGGGAAGCATGTGGACTACCATGTATCTCCTCCGATAAACATGGAGTCACCGACCGGTCACCTTTTCACCAACAGCGAGGAGTTTCACCGGGAGAGAGATTGTGTAGGAGAATTCCATGCTATACTGTATGTCTTTGCAATTGAAATTTTATTTTCAATCCAGCATACTATAAAACAAGTAGCATTCAAATGCAACGACAATGTAAAGACATCCCCTCCCGTCGAAGAGATCTTATAACCCTGGGCCTGTTAGACTACTCCTGTTTCCCCATCCCTCTGCATTTGGTCCAGAGTGAGTCTATCCTGCCTACAGACTATACACCGTTCTTTACCATAAGATGTTGGTAAAGACAGCATAAGCTTCTTGTCTCCAGAGAGTGAGAGAGGAGGTGGGCGGGACAGCCACATTGGGAGGTGAGTCAGAGGGGTGGGGGAGAGGCGTCTTTGCACCCGTTGCGTTAAGATAAGTGAAGACCATAGTACCTTTGTGCTTGTCCCGTTTATGCCTTAGGGCCTGAAGGGGTCTTATTCTGGCTAGGGCCTGCTCACGCTGGTTCATAAATATGGGGCCGGGGAAAACAAGGGGGCCTGGGGGAGAAAGAAACCTTCACATGCATGCACAAGGCTCACAAATGGGAGAGAACACAATGTCAATACTAACACAACACAACATTACACGCGCACACACTGCAAAATTATGAAAAAAAAAAAAAAACACAAAGCAAGAGGGAAGTCACCAAGGCAATAACATCCAAACTCAAGGCAGGTATACCCGAGGGTGGAGATTTATCACATGCTAACTTGGAGAACACATGGCGTTTTTTTCGTTTCGTAGTCTCATCCTTTTGTTGCTTACTATTTCCCTTCCCCCTCGCTGTCCCCAACATTTTCCTTGAGGGTATATACGTCCCGCTTCTACCAAGTATCCACATTCTCTTCTAGCCCAAACATTTAGACTCTCGTAGAGGTTTCAATAAAAAAAAAGGCTATTTTGATGCATACTCTGTCTCGGAAATCTGGCGGCCATCTTGGTTTTCTCCCAATTGTAAATGCGCAAGAGAACCCTGGCCGCTAGGGGCCAATGTTCTGTTTCGCATTTACAATGGAGGATTCCGAGAGAGTGGATCAAAATACCTTTTTTTATTGAAAACTACAGTCCTACTGTGTTTAATTGGTGCCGCACACCCACCGGACAAGTGGGGCAAACGAAAAAGCAGCTTAGATTTTGCATTTGTACAAGGTAAGAGTGATTTTGAGGCACAAACGTTGATCCCTAGACCATATTTGGGTGTCCGCGCTTTTAGACTCTCGTAGAGAGATTCGTCTACGAGAGTCTAAATGTTTGGGCTAATTCTCTTCTATCATAGCAAAAACACCAACACGGGCACATATCCAGTGCTCAACATTTCCCCTCGCTGCTCTGTTCCTCTTGTTGTCTCTCTCTCTCTCTCTCTCCCCGTACCTCGGCCCTCCTCCAGCCTGTGCCGACGGTTGATCCTCTGCCGCTTCTCCTCCTGCCGGATCTGGATGTGCTCTTCGATGTTCACTCCTGGAGGGGGAGGGACAGGGACAGCTGAAACACAGAGGGCCCCACGGTGGAGGGAGAGGCAACCCCAAGACAAGGAGGATGCAGGCAAAGAGAAGAGACGGAGGGAGGTATAGGGGGGGCAAAGAGCGGAATAGGACAAGACACACACACACATGAATGATGGGCAGACATGATGAGGAGGAGGAGCGATGAGTTCCATGAATCTGCACAACATGACCACGAGGAAACCCAAGCACGAATACAAATACTGCATCAAGCGAAATGTAAAAAATGTGCTTGTGTGACGGCACAAGTGGCATGCTTGCATGGAGCAGAATAATACGGCCCAGTTTGACAATCACTGGTTTAGGAAGAGCCGAGACAAAATAGGTAAACTTTGAACTAGAAAAAGTGCTCCTCGGAGCACAGGTGCCAGGTCAGGTAAGGAAAGGAAAGGTACTATGTTTACCCAGGTTAACTGGACTAAGCTCAAGAACTTGTTTACAGCCAGGCCCTGCTCATAGAACATTTCATGGTAGAGGTTCAATGCCTTGTCCAAGGGCACTTCAGCTGTGGTCATTTTAACCGGTCCGGGGATACGAACTAGCGACGCAAACTGTTCGGCCACCGCTGCCTCAAGGTAGGTTATTGTGGGCCAACAATGTTCGGAATTCAGTCATTATAGAGGTGAGTGGAATCTGTAGAAGTTGCGGGATTGATGTTGATGAGGTTATTGCACATTGACAAAATATGTTAATTTGTCGGAGTGTAGAATATCTACACTCGCACAGTGTAGAACAGTTCTACACAAATTCACTGCCACCCGTCTTTTATTTTGAAAACCCCATAATTCATCCCGGATGAACCGGAAGTAGTTATCGGCAGAAGCGTTAATATTGTAACCGCGAGGTAGTGCCGAATAGTTACTGATAATTGGCCGGAGATTAGCTGTTCATAGACGAACACACGGTCGGACAGGGGCAAAACGGACGGACAGACAGGGGGGAAAAAAACTGTCTCAGCCACGCCTCCGGCCTGGCAGAGAGCAATTAGGGTTATATACTTTATCTGGCCCAGTGTTTTCAGCAACAACAACAACAACAAAAATGCAGCAGTGCAAAAGTGAGTGAAGATGCCAGAAGTAATGGACGCCAAGATATCAGCCTAAAACATTGGGGGGAAGACAAGGTCTTGCAAAAGGAAGTGAACAAGCATGATAATACCTAGCAGCAGGTCCAATGGAATCATCTCTTTGACGGCATCAAAGATGCCCCTCTGTCTGGCCTCTTGGCCGTCCAGCTCCCTCGCACAGGCCTTGCAACAGCCACACGCCGAGCAGCCCGACTCCCCGGACCCACAGCCACAGATGCTGGTATAGAGGATGAGATAAGTCATACCGGTGATGATGTGCAACACAGACAGGACACACAAAAACGGACAAGATTATAGCGAACGATAGTCAGACGACTTACCCCCCTGTGATGTGCAACACAGACAGGACACACAAAAACGGACAAGATTATAGCGAACGATAGTCAGACGACTTACCCCCCTGGCACTCTGTCTGGCCGGCCGCTGCTGACACAGCTGGCCCCGTAGCCGGTGCAGTCGCCACACACGGTGCACACCATGCACTGGTCCAGCTTCCACTTGTGCATGCCGGGCTGGCACATCATGCTCTTCTCCTCCTTCTCCTCCAGCTCGTCCTCCAGGTCCTCGTCCATGGCCGTGGCCATGCTCTCCACGCCGAACGCTGCGACGGCAAACGTGAAACGGAAAACACAACGAGTTAGGAGTCTTAGGGGGACTGCACAACACCAAGCCCATGTCCTGGTCAGGAGTGGACATTACGTTTAGGCGTTAACTGCCAAAACATTGACCCTTAAGATGTTTCCTTGTGACAAAGAAAAGCTGCTTAAATATGCAATGCTGTGTGTGTGTGTGTGAGAGAGAGAGATAATAGATACAGTTAAAATAGATATTCTCTCACCTTTCCCTGCCTGGCTCATGACGCCAGTGTCTCTGCCACACTGTCCCTTGTTGTTGACCCCAAACGTCCACACCTCCCCGCTCTTCGTCAGGACACAGGTGTGCGCCTTCCCCATGGCCACCTGAGTTACAAAGTGACCTTTCAGGTCTGTCACCTGGCCTGTAGAGGGCAGAGGGTAGAGGTTGCAGTTTAACTGTCATCGTCGTGAATTAATGAACCATAAATGTATCTACAAAAATATATTAAAATAAGTTATTAATAATATAGTTTACCCGAGAACTTTATAATTAATTATTTCTCTCTCATGTCCGTATATACGTACCCCCCAGCTACGGGACGCTATTTGCTAGGTCTGTATATATACGGACGCCAACGTATACTGCCGTGTATATAATGGTTGAGCCCCACGGCAGCTTTTAAGATAGATCCGGTTACTAGGCAACGCCTCAGGTCACCACCAGCTATGGGACTTTAAATCAGTTTACCTCGGTTACAAGCAGGATTTTCAAACCGACCATAAGTCTGAATCCAGGAGAACTGTCCTTGGTGGAGCTTCAGCCATACAAATGTAATTTGTGACTTGAAACTATACAATGTTGGTATCCACACTGGAACAGTGCAGTGTATCTGTGGTAAAGAGGCTGAAAGAAGACTGCAGCGCTACACAGGTGTGTTAATCAGCTGGGTGGTGCACACGCGAACACGCATGTGACATAATCAGGCATGCAAACAGGCCCAAGGTGAAAAAGGTGACAGTGTGCGGGGCCAACGTTGTGCCGCGGGCAAAGCCGCGGCGCAAATCTTTTAAGCGTTTATTGTATTTTTGTATTTGTATTTATTTATTCAGCACAGTATAAAAAACAGCATAGTGAACATATAAATATGAGAAGGGTAGGGTGCTAGGCTGAGGCAAAAAAGCCCAAGGGGCTTATACGAGGCCTCTACCTATATAAATTAAAATGAAACATTGTATATGAGATATAGAATATCCAGAAAACATGATTGCAGTATATAAAACATAAACAAATCAAAACAAAAACACAACAAGAACATGATTAGAATTTTTGGTTATTTACATGATTAGAGAAAATAATAGATGATACAAAGAAATATAATTATAATTAGGTGATCTGGTCAATTAAGTGGGTCCTAAACTTATGTTTGAAATTTTTTAATGAAGTAGAATTTGATGAGATTGCTGTATAGGTGTTCCATAGCTGGGCCCCCCTGTATCTGATGGAGAACTGACACAGAGCAGTACGGAACTTTGGGAGATGTAAATGATTTGACTGTCTCGTATTGAAGTGGTGCACATCACTGTTGAACTGAAAAAAGTCTTTACATGGCAAAGGAAATGAAACTGGCTGGAACAATACTTTGAAAATAAAGTTGCAGGTTTGGTATGTATTTAAATTAAAGATTGGTAAAATATTGAGTTGTTTAAAAAGAGGGGCAGAATGAGCAGACCAATCACTGTATGTGGCAATCCTGCAGAATCTTTTTTTTTATCGGTACTAAACCCACTTTGGGGGGGGGGGGGGGGGGGAGTGTCATGGGGGACAGTATATACTACACTGTACTGTACTAGCCCTCCTCCCGGCCTGTGTGTCTGTGTGTTAGGCTGTGCAACAGTGACACTTGGTGGTGAACAAATGCTATAACGCTATGTTTCGTGCTCGGACACAGCCAGGGACCCAGGGACACAGCCAGGGACAGACCCAGTGACAGCCAGGGACAGACCCAGTGACACAGGGACACAGCCAGGGACACATCCAGGGACAGACCCAGTGACACAGGGACAGCCAGGGACAGACCCAGTGACACAGGGACAGCCAGGGACAGACCCAGTGACACAGGGACACAGCCAGGGACAGCCAGGGACAGACCCAGTGACACAGGGACACAGCCAGGGACACAGCCAGGGACAGACCCAGTGACACAGGGACAGACCCAGTGACACAGGGACAGCCAGGGACAGACCTAGTGACACAGGGACAGCCAGGGACAGACCTAGTGACACAGGGACAGCCAGGGACAGACCTAGTGACACAGGGACAGCCAGGGACAGACCCAATGACACAGTGACACAGCCAGGGACAGACCCAGTGACACAGGCACACAGCCAGGAACAGACCCAGTGACACAGGGACACCGCCAGGGACACAGGGACCCAGCCAGGGACAGACACAGGGACACAGCCACACACACATACTGTAGCTGTCTATAGTGTGGTTGAGTGGCTGCAATACTCAAAAATGACACATGATTATTTACTAAATCAGTACAAATCTAGTCAGTATTGAGCAAGATGTTAACATTCATGTCCTGATAGTCATAGAACAATTAATTTACTCCAACAGGAGCACTAGCCCCTCGAGGAGCACTATAGCCCCTCCTATATTCAGTAGATTTGTGTCCTAAATGCCATTGACAATGAATGAATTGTCATATATCGGCTATTTTTGTCCTACACAATCCTACACATTCATTGTCACAAAAATGACAATGAATGGATGATGTATGATGATAAGGGTCACTTCACACAGGTGTGATTTAAAGAAAGAAACTGGTCCAGCACTCACACTCCCATCTCAAAATCCCTTACAGTTACACTCTTCACATCATGTAAAATAGAAAATTATATTCACTGGCAAAATAATGAATTATAATACAAATAAAATGTTTTGGGATGGTTTAGTCAACAGGGTCAGTTTACTTCATTATTTTAGCCTTAGTCAATTTAAGACATGTAGAGTAACATCCTCTCCTTATTCAACAGTTGAGCTGCATGTTTTCGTTTTTAATATATCCATTTAGTATAAGCCCTGGCGGGGGGGGGATGTAGGACTACCAGTTGTATGTATCAAGCGTTTTATTTATTTACTCACACGCACGCACGCACGCACGCACACACACACACACACACACACACACACACACACACGTGCTTTATTTATTTACTCATACGCATGCATGCACACACACGAGCACACAGACAGACACACACACACACACACACACACACAGCGAGAGAAACTGACGCCGGCGTGTCCACACCACAGACAGTATAACGCAAAGTGCTAACGTTGCTAATGCTAACTGTAGCAGCTAAACTAATGGATCGACTGGCGAGTCACAGACAGTGTGTCAAAATTCCTGCCGAGTCCACACAAACAGGTTTTTTTTCCGCGGAGCGACCAGCGGCGGCGCACATCATGCCGCCCAGATGCAAGCAGAAATATCGCTCAGAATCATTAGTGACTCACGAGAGTAGTCCGTCAGATAATTCTCCGGGCAGCGAGCTCGGGCTCCACCCCCACCCACAGACCCCCTCACCCCCCCCAAACATTTTTTTAACGGATTTGCATGAATCACACAGGTCCTATATTTGGGATAAAAACGGCGATTTTCGCCGAAAAGCTACACTTTTGCATGTCTGCATAATTTCAATATGGCCGATTAATTCTTTCTGTAGCGCGTCGCTCCCGACATGTAAATGTAAACACTGTGTGCGCTAATGCTAATGATAGCAAAGCGTGTGTGTTGAGTGTGTGTTGTATGGGGCTGGCGTGGGTTGGAAACAACTCCACTTAAAGTGAACGCTGATGGTGGTTAACTACATTTAACTACATTTATGCTAACAGCTAGCGGCACAGAAACAATTAATCCGCCATATTGAAATTATGTCACGTGCGTGTTCGCGTGTGTGTGTGCACCACCCAGCTGATTAACACACCTGTGTAGCGCTGCAGTCTTCTTTCAGCCTCTTTAACACAGATACACTGCACTGTTCCAGTGTGGATACCAACATTGTAGTTTCATAATTTTAAGCATCAATTATAAACAATTGAAGTGGGCATTAACCCATTCTGACCGGGAACCCATTTTGGTGTTAACATTACGTTATGCTTTAGCTATTTTTTTTAAATCGAAGAACGACTGACATTCTTTTAATCTGATCTCAGGTCAGAATGGGTTATATCAGACCAGTGTGTGTCCAGTGGAAACCTCGTATGAATCTGATCTCAGGTCAGAATGGGTTAAGAGCTTGAAATAGCCCCTGGTCTTCTAGTCTACTCACAGGTGCTGTCACTGTAGATGGCATCTTTGCCAAACATGTAGAGCTCTCCGTCCTTGGTGACAATACTGCTGCTGCCATTGTTGCAGGCCGTGTGCAGAGCCGTTTTGGTTTCCAGCTTTATCATCTTCTTAGGCTTGTAGGGCTTTGGCTGTCGGCGACTCTTGGCTGAAAGAAGAAGAAGAATGGAGACACTGAGAATGAGAATATATTACGGAACGGGCCCACGGTTTCCCCTTGTCTTTGTTTTTCTCTTTTCTCCCCAATGCATTCGTTTAGAACATTTGTCCCTACATTTCCTGTGATACACAGCCAGCCACTTATTTTCACCCGACACTGAGGAGTTTCACCAGGTGGGCGTAACGCACACAGAGGAACACGCTACCCCCCCCTCCCAAATCAAAGCTGGAAAGAGTAGTACGCTGTACGTCGCGCATCAAAAAACATTGGATGTAGCCTCCCTACACTTTCCTCACTCTGCTCCACCAGAATAGTTAAGAAGGCAAACAAAATCATTGCAGACAACTCCCATCCTGCACATCACCTCTTCAATCATCCTGCCATCAGGCAGGAGATATCAAGAGCTCAACATCTCACTTCAGAGATAGCACTTACCCCGTAGCCATTAGACATCTGAACTTGTAGCACTTTAAAAAAACTGAATGTAATTTCCTATGCTGCTGGTCCTTGTATTGTGTCCTTCTTGTTTGTGTATCTATGGTTGTCTGTATATGTTGAGTATGAACCAAGACAAATTCCTATCAACTCGTTGACATGGTCAAATAAATTATTGAATCTTGCTAATGCAGCGACAGAACTACCGCTGCTGCTGGCTATCCAACCCGTAAACATGGACAGTTGTGGGTTCTGGCTGAGCCGGAGGCACCACAGAGGAATTTAACACGTCTCCACAGTCCACGGTGATGGGTAGGAACCTAGCCTCGGTACCACAGGCTTTTACTTTTGGCTAGTAGGAACTTGGCAGCCATAAGCTGAATGAAAATGTGTTGAGGTGTAGAGCCCTGCGTGGGAGTGATTTATTGATCAATGAGGTGTCCCTGAGTACTTAACCCCTATATAATAATAATATAGGGGTCATGGATATTATTATGCTTGACCCATGCTTGCCAGTTACTATACAAGCGCAATTATTTTGTCTAATATACGCATAAGGGCCGCCAAAAAAGGTCTAAAAATGAACGTTTTTAGCGGTCTAGGCTTAGATTAGACATTGAAACAACGTTGTTTCAACATCTATACTGTATGACGTTTAAAAAACTGACGCCGGCACAGGCGTCAGGCGTTGCCGCGCGGCAACGCCCTGGAAAATAGAACAGTGGCGTATCGGAGCGTCAGGCGAGGCGTGAACGCGCGTCGGACGCCGCCGGTTTTGACGCGCGGCGTTCGCAGACGGTGTGTGTTGTGTAGTAGGGCTTATTAGACGACTATTGCTCAGTGGGAGATTTGGTGTTACTGGGTCTTACTGGATTCTCCGTCCTCTCCCTTGCTGGCGGAGCCTGTGAAGAACACGCTGCCGTCCTCGGCTACCAGCAGGGCGTGGGAGCCGTCGTGGCCCACGGAGAACTGGATGATCTTGGGGGACTTGGTGACGGGCAGCTCCACCCATTTACCGGCCGACGGGCCGCCCTGCTTTATGCCCAGGCTCTGGTACTTCCCAGTGTAGTATATCTGGGAGAGGAGGAGAACGGAGAAACACGGAAAAGAAGAAAACCAAGGGGGTTAGGCGTTGTAAGTGAAAACCACAGAGAAGAAGCTCACGCAATACCTTCCTTTGCTGTGGCTGTTATTGATAACTGGAGGAGTAAGCTCGCAAAGAAAGAACACTTGCTACACTTTATTAGCCCCGAGTGACAAATGGGCAAAAATACAAAGTGTAAAGAGAGGGTAAACAGCCGACACTATAGCTCTCCCCTGCCTGGCAGCTCCCAGTAAAGTGATGCATCTAGCTAACTTGCAGCTGCTACAGGGCCTAATTCAGAACGGCAGAGCCTCTGTAGTCAAGGGACCAACTGAGAAGGAGAACAAAATGCGACGGCACAATCATCATCATTACCTCGACGATATACTGCCGTCAGCGGCACACAAACGCACTGTGTGTCATTAGAGCTATTGGAATAGTGCAGCTAGGGGCACTCGGTGGTGATGATGCATAATATGCGGTAATATGCGTATTACCGCTCCTAACATTCTGTCGCACAGAATGAAATAATCCCTGAAGACAGAAGACACTGGTGTAATGGTGATGACAAGAGGATTAGAGCCCATAAAACGACGGGAGTGAATCGCAGGCCTTTGACTCCGACTGCCATTAGCCCCTCACAGTCTCCCAGGCACGGTGTGTCACTACCGAGCTTACGGTCCCTATCCCATTCTGACCCGAGATCAGCTATAGTCTATATAGCTATAGTCCAGGTGACTGAAGAGTGAACTTTTATGCCGAGGCACGGGTCAACTCACTACTCCTATTTTTTACTTTGTCGGGCCCAGTCTGGCGATGGGGTAATCTACCGATAAGGCCTGCTGGGAGATTAGGGCCTCAGCACGCGTATATGTTGCATTGTACAGAGGGGGTTAACTTGGCCTGTGGCTCCTATCTGCTAAAGGATGCACAGGCCAGGGCACCACACCCACTTACCAGCATCACATCAGCAGCAAACAGACAAACAACAGAAACAGCACGCCCTAACCACCTACAGATAGCATGCCTTTTTGTGCTAATGCGTGTGCTGACTGATTTGACATATTACAAAGAACCCACAGGTGAAACACATAGTTGAGTAAAGAAACCCCGTGCCCTAGCCTTTATGTACACAAACACACATTATGTAATTCCCCTGCCATAACACCCACACACATTCCTACAGCAATGTCTTCATAAAAGCCCCAAGTTCAGTGACGGAGCAAATCAAAGCCGCCCCTGCATGATTTGGGAAGATTTGGGACCCCACCCGACACCTCAACTATTACACATAGCCAGCCAGTCAGAGAAATAACTACCGGTATATCGTCATGGTAGGTATACCTCGTGGTGCTATAGGCAAGGCTCCATAATAAAGTAAAGCTTGAAGTCAAGTGTGTTTTTATTAGAAAGTACATCGCTTGTACAACAAAAATGACCACCACAACTGCTGGGCTTACAAGCATGCGAGTTCAGCACCATGGACAGCGAACATGATATTTTGGAACCCACTTCGACTAATAAGCAACACTGTCTGTAGCTAAATTATAAATAGTTGGAAGGAAAAGTTGGCAAGGCAGACCATTAGTTCAAGTACAGATTCAGTTTCGCAACAGACTACTCACTAACATTTGGAGGGGACTCAACGGGCCATGGCACTCAGCTAAATCATCCACTACTGTGTATGTTGTATAGGAGATGAAAGTAGTTGAGGGGTATGATGGTAATGCATTAACGCATTTAGGCCGACATTTAAAAAATGTCTTCTAAATGCTGACAGTTTTCTGAAATACCTATGTTTCTATATCAGTGGTGCTCAATATTTCATGTCAAGGACCCCAGAAACTATATTATGTAATTGGCCACCGACCGACCCCCATCTGAAAATATGTTATTCCAGGAACCGCTCACAAGCAAATATTTGAGTTAAAAACGTTCGCTCTGACAGAATATACATTCAAAGGTTTGTGCCACATTTTGACGATAATTATTTCAAAAATAGCAGATCTACAAGCTCGGCTCAGATCTGCAAGCATAGCGTGGCACCGAGTTGCCGTGCTACGAGCTTGTAGATCAATAGCTAAAGTTTATAATAATGGTTAAAACACCAAAAGTGGTTAAATGGGCCCGCTGCCCGCAGTTCAACATGCCAAGAGGTGGGGCCCCTCCCTCCCAGCCAAGTACCAGTTTGATGCCGAGTGCCAGTGTCTTCCCGATGACAGATCCTGGTTTGTCTTATAGGTATCGAGCAGTGTTGCATTAGCCTGGGGTCCACCTATGCTTTCTATGGCATATAGGCAGCTCCCGGCAGGATCCGCCGGGAGAATCCAGACGCAGCTGCGCGTCATCAGACTAATTAATTCGAGCGACAGAGAGAGAGAGGAGTGTGTGTTTGTGTGTGCATGTGTGCGTCAATTTAACAAAGGTGCAGACGATCAGAAATCAGCAGAGTGATTTGCGCTATTCTATGCCGAATTGAAGTGGACTCTTTTTTTTTTATCTCCCTGGAAATAAAAACGCCTGGGTTGCAGAGGCTATAGCGTTCCACAGGCCATAGCTGCTGCTTAGCTCAACGGATGGAATAATCGAATCACTTCCACTGTTTTAAGCTCTTCATGAGCTCAGTGTACGCTCGCAGACCGTGGCCAGAGGGGAGCAGAAGCACAGTACCAACACCGAACAAGTACTTATCTCTCGCACCGAGAGTTCTCAGGTATGTTCAAATCAAAACCTTAAAATAGATAGATAAACAGACGGATGGACAGACACACACACACACGGTATTAACTACACCTTGCACCGGCTTATCTCAGTCCTGAATTGTAAACCTGCTGCCTGCTCACTTAACCACACAAAATCACATTATTACCCATTAAGTTAATGATTTAAAAGGTATATCCAGTGCATTCACTTAATTCAAATATCACTTATTTCTTTGTTTTGTTGCGATAATCTTCCCTACTATAGAGTGTGCTGACCATATAAGGAGTTCCTCCATGTCCCCAGTTAACCCCTGGGGGTCAAAAAACCCTGTAGGTTTAGTTTTTGGCTATAGGTGGCCCAGCCTTCATCCAATCAGGATAGAGAGGGGCCTTCCGCCAATCATGATCGAGTGGGGTCTTGGTGTGTGTGCTGTTGGCCTGTCACATGCCCCCCCCCCCCACTGTAGAGCGTGTATGTGCACATCTTGTTATACCGGGGCGGACGGGTTTTTTCCCCCAAAATCACTGAATGCTCCTTTAAAGACAATTTAGCCTGTAAGAGGGTCGACCACAACAAGGAGTTTTTAATCCTTTCCTGGGTATATTTTTGTATATCTTGCTCCTGGGAGAGAAAATAAATAAGTCAGCGCTGTTAACTGTAAGCAGGTGTTGTGAAATCAGAGAATGGTAATAATGACAGAGAGACTTTAGTCTAGCGGTACAAGGCTGCAGGGGAGTAGAAAAACTATCAAGTGAAAGCCTTTTTTTCCCCCCACAGGTGCACCCTCTAAAGCAATAGCCCTGTCATTAGCGAGACCAAAGCACTGAAAGCACAGCTGCTTAGAGCCACGAAAAATGAAGGACATGCAGATTGAAGAAATCAAAAGCAGGTGCTTGCAATAGCAAATGTTTGCGCCGACGCACGCAGCCCCATTGTCATATTTGTCTGCCTGAAAATGTACACACAAACAGCAGCAGCAGCAGCAGAGGCTTTGACTCACCTTTCCAGAAGCAGTTTTCATCAAAGCGAACTCCCTCCCGGCTCCAAGCAGCGCTGCTTCTTCGTCAAACCCTGTGCCTAAGAGAGTGACACAGTTTAGAACCACTAGCATACGCACAAACATACACGCATGGCATAAGACATGTCCTATACGAGTTATAAACCCGCTATATGCTATATGCAACACAACTTTAAAATCGTTATTGGCGGTTTACAACTACTTGAAGCACACGGTTACGCAGCCATGGGTAATGAACATCAGCTCACACATGCACAATCGAATAGCAAAATTAGAGTCTCGTGACCTCAGAATGACAGCCAAAAACAAAGCAATGCGTGACATACTAATAATGTGCAAATCCTTCTCCAGGTCGAACAGAGAGATGCCACAAGCGTGCAGACATTTCCTTGCCAGCTTCAGCTGCAGTTCCTGCTGCAGGGCCGGGTCCGAGCTTGTAGCGTAGATCCGCACCACAAATCCGTCCTGAGGGCACGAGGACAACAGGACTCATTTTTAGTTCCACAACAATATATTGTTGCTACAATGTCGAGGAGCCAAACCAAATCATGTAGCTGTACAGTATATCGTTGTCGGGGGGGGGGGAAACCCTGTATGTCCAAAACCGTTCGTATTTTATATTAAATCGGATCCACAAGCTTACAACCTGGCAATGCTTTGTGTGAGCTTGTAGATCGGCTATTTTCACTACGACACATTATTACAAATAAAATGTTGAATCTTGAAACATTGACTCAACACATCTTCACACTTTTTTATAGTCAAAGAGATACTTTGATATGGAATAGAGTAAAAACCTAACCTCGAACTCAGCTGCCTGAACGTGGTGGGTTAAAAGGCGCTAAGAGCTCGTTTGATTGGCCCCGGACGGTTCGGGTTCGACTCCCGAGCCCGACGGCCTTTGCCGCGTGTCACTCCCCATCTCTCTCCCCCTTTCCTGTCAGACTACTGTTCCCTATCAATAAAGGCAAAAAAAACGAATCTAAAAAAAAAGAAAAAAGAGCTTGTTTGATTTGCCTCAGGGAGACAGCTTGGACTTTAAATGGTAAGATCTCTTACATTGGCCCTGACGGTTAGCTCAACCGTCTGGGCACCTAGGCTGCCAAACCAGCCAGACGGCGTGCCGCAGGGTCGACTCCCAAGCCCGACGGCCTTAGCCGGTGTCACTCACCATCTCTCTCCCCCTTTCCTGTCTGACTACTATTCCCTATCAATAAAGGCATAAAAAGCCCCAAAATCAATTGAAACCCTAGACTATAGAACACAGCTGAATTGTGTGTGTGTGTGTGTGTGTGTGTGTGTGTGTGTGTGTGTGTGTGTGTGCGTGTGAGACTGTGAGTGAGATCAGTACATGGGCCACGCCCAAAGTTATAGCACAGGGCCAACACATACCACATCGTCATTCTCCCCATGGACTACAATGCCACACGCAACACATCTAATGTGCTAGAGTCTAGCACATTAGATGTGCAGCTAGACCTAGTCTGTGCTGAGGATTAGAGATGTTTCAATAGCACGAGGCTCTGAGAAAAGGATTACACCATGGAATTGGATGGGGTTGTGGTGGTGGGGTCTATTCACTGGTGACGTGGCTGGATCCATCTACTCTGGGACTACGAACAGAAAGATGGGCTGCGCCTACCAATTACATAGAGCACAGCCAATGCGAGATCTTTGGGTCCGATGCCGATCGCAATTTTGGAGAATATTGTAATCAATGTGAACATACCTGATATAATTAAATCACTTGAATGAATAAAACATTTTACTTTAGTTATATAATGAGCAGGCAAGCAAGTGTTAAATATACACACACAAACGGAATTCAATTAAGATTTATTATGTAATTTCCTTAGCGAATACAAATCTATTTTGTCAATCTGTATGTGGTGTAACTTATACAATTTTAACTCCCTGCTTTTATATTGAGACACATTTGACACTATCCCCGTTACTGGTTTGACACAATTATTATCCCCATAACAATGTAAAAAATTAAAACATGCTCACAACTCTTGCCAATACCTTGGACATGAAACCAGTCAAATAATAGTCGATATATCAGCCAAACAGATATATCCACTACTTTTTTGCTGAAGTCAATGTTCCTTTTTGTACTGCAGGCGCATACATACTTCATATATTTTATATATATATATATATATATGTACACTACAGCACAATTAGTGAATATATTAGAGTGCATATCGAAAACGGTTGCCATATCCCTCGAACTGTGGTAGCTCGGTTGGTATATTGACTGGACAATGAACTGACGCAGCACAGCCCATGACAAGCCAAAGCAGGGATGTGCTTTTGGCACAGGCTGCTGGGGAGGGGGCGTGGCTGAGAGAAGGAAGATTTATAGCAGAGAGTTCAGGTTTTGCAAGCGGCATAACGAGGGGAAGGGACGAGGGGGAACAGCAGAGAGTTGGAGGAGGGCATGAAGGCTAGTAAAGCAGCGTCAAGGAGCTCAGCCACTCTCATGGGGTCATGATTACACATCTCCTCTGTTGCACTTTGACTGTAGCCGTAGCACAGAACAGAACGCCTTCTTCCCTTTCTTTTTTTCTCATCAGCTCGGTTGCCTTGGATCTATTCCGTTCCCCCTTTGCTCTCCTCCCTTTCCCTTGACCTCATATCGTTTACCCACATCATCCTTTCTTCGTCTTTTTTATCCTCTCTCACATCATCCTCTCTTTCACCTCTGCAGGAGCCGGTCTCTGTGATGATGTGATGGGTGCACTGGCTGGCTGCACAAACCAATACGTGCTGCCGCTGGGTTGCCGAGGAGTTTAGCCCACTTTTCTCTCTCTCTCTCTCTCTGTCTCTGTCTCTGTGTCTCTCTCTCTGCATCCAGCTCCCTCGTTCAGCCCAGAGGCTGCTATACCCCGGGAGGAAGACTGGCTGTGGCGGTATAGATGTATGAATTTCACATCCTCCCTTCCCCCCGCTACTACTTATGCAGATATCTTGCATGCGAGATTAAGCCCTCTGGAGAACAGCCACATGCGGCGGTTCCACCCCCCTACACTCACGCCCTTACATCGCCACTCCCACCCACACACAGCCTCAGACACACTCCTCTACCCTTTTCCTGTGGCACAGCTGGCGTTCGCTCGAGGGGGTCCCTCCTCTGTTAAGAGTGAGCCTCAGCCGTCATGGCCAGAGAGAGAGAGAGAGAGAGAGAGAGAGAGAGAGAGAGAGAGAGAGAGAGAGAGAGAGAGTGGCGGTGACATGAGTCAGCAGGCATGATCAGGAGGAGCGACTGGTTATGAAACGTGAAGTGTGAAAAGTTTAAAATCTCCTAAATAGTCTTACGAGATCATGAAACCCCCAACAAGCCTCTGCATCTCATCGGTCCTCCTCCGTTCTCAGTAAAAACAAAGCAGAGACCACTGCCAGGCTTGGGCTGCATCGACACACACACACACACACACTGAGATACGTGTCACGTGAACAGCGTTTCCATCTCCAGAGATTTTTTTTTGCAGCCACCCCCGAGCAGCACCAGGCATAATAATACAATCAGTCCTCCTCCCATGATGTCTGCTGCTGCTGCGACAGACAGGAGGCCAGCGTGACAATGCTCGGATTCTTATTAGATTCAATAACACAGGATGACCGGGAGGGGGGGGGGGGGGGGAGGGGGGGGTCGTCGCTGGAGCTCTGGGGATGTATTCATTCCAATTAAGATGGCCCTACTAGCCTAAGCCTCTTTTTCTTATTTAAGGAGCCAGACTATAAAGGCGATGAAAGCAATTACGGGAACAATGGTTGAATTGGATGGAGAGCGTGTTTTAACGTACGTCTTTGCATGCAGCGATCTGGTTGATGTACTCTCCGTCGGTGAAGACGATGTTCTGTCCGTCCGCGTGTTGACCTGGCAAAGGAGAGCAGGGAGGGACACACAGTTGGCTTAAATTGCATCTTTAATAATATTCAAGGTGGGCTTGCAGTTATGCAAGGAGCCTCGGCCTCTGCAGAGCTCATCAAACGACGGTTCAAACCATCTTCATGTCCAGTGACATCATCGATGGGGAATACAAGCTAATAGAAACTGTAGGCTTTCTAGGCCTGAAAAGTTGCAATGCAAAAATGGAAGCCATCGTTCTCACGATAATGAAAATCTAAATATTTTTGTAAAGAAATCTTGTTTAAAAAAAAAAACATCTGCCTAATGATGATGTCACTGGAAGACGGTTTCTAAACTGCCCACAGCCTTCCTATGAGACACAGACTGAGTGGAAAAAAATCGTGCCATTTTTTCACGATTATTAGTGAGGACAAGATAGGTTGAAAAGTGGTCCTTTAAGTTTGGCTGTACCTGGCATGGTGACGGTCCCCTCGTGCTCCAGGGTCTCCGGGTTGATCTTGATGGCTGACATACTATGATTACTTGCGTCCCGATACAACAGGAAGCCCTGAGGACGTGAGACAAGACGCAATGAAACCCCCCACAAATTAACCCATTCTGACCCGAGATCAGATTCTAAAAATGTCTGTTTGAAAATGACAGTTATCTGAAGAAGCTATGTTTCTATGTCAGTCGTACTTCGATTTTTCAAAAAATAGCAGACCTACAAGCTCGTAGCACGCCACTCGGTGGCGCAGGATAAACGCCTATTCGGTCAATTTAGCCTGCGAGTTCTTCGGCCACGAGACTTTTAGCTTCTTTGAAAATAAAACATTTTGTGTCCTATTCTCCCAGAGGACATGGCTACAGTACTGTACATCCCCAAGAACTATTGACCCAAGGCCTTGAGGCCCCCCCCAATTACCGGCCGAGTTTAGTGCCAAACTAGTTGAAATTAAATCAATGAAACGAGCAAATACCACAAAAATCACAATTGAGATTAGATTGCAATTTAAAATACAGGTTTAAATAAACAGGTGTTGTAATTAAAGACAATGAAAATAAATATAAAAACAAAGGCTAAAGACTGCACCTGAGCAAAGCCCAACCATGACCTCTTCTCCTTCCGATTCCTGATGCGAGACGTGGAGTTGTACACGTGACCCTATATAGAACATGGATCTTATGTCAGCACACAACCGCAAACACAAACACCTAAATCAGAACTCATAGAGAGTACTTTGGGAACTATTCTCTTGCAGGTATAGGGATTAAAACAGTTGGGGAAATAAACAAGAGAAACAAAAGAGTCCACCGTTTTGATATTTGGCACTTATGGCACCGGCATGGACACACAACACTACAAAAATAAATCAGGCCTGATAAAATAACAGCTATTCTTGGTAGACAAATCATTCGTGTCCACGTTATAAGCCCATTTTCAACACTCAAGAGCACTGCTGGCACATGCAATTTTCTGACAAGCATTATTCTGTGCGCTATAGAAAGACAGACACACACACACACGAACCAGTGTTGTTTTCGTCGACTAAAACTAAGACGAAAAATGTTCGTCGACTACCTTTTTCACTGAAGAAAACTAAATGGAAATTAAATTAAAACTATGCTATGGTGACTAAAACTAAGACTAAATATACTGACAATTTCGTCAACAAATAAAAACTAGACTAAAATGTTAGGAAGGGACTAGTGGACAACAGATCCAGTATAAGTCATTTACACTTGGTTGCATGCTGAAAATAGCAGATCTACAAGCTCGTAGATCGTCTATTTTCAGCAAGTGGGAAAAAAAAGTCATTATGACGGCAACAAGGCCCGCATAAATACATTTTAGTTGACTAAATCACCTGTAGATTTAGTCGACTAAAATCTTATGACATTCAGTCGACTAAAACTAGACTAACACTAATACATTCCAGGTGACTAAAATGTGACTAAGACTAAGTGAAAAACATTCAGGAGACTATGACTAAAACTAAAATAGAAATTTGCTGCCAAAAACAACAACACTGATACGAACACACGAAAATAATGGCTATGTGTGGGGGCTGTAGTACCCTGACGGTTCCGCTGTATCCAGAGCCCACTTTGTAGAGTCCGTCCTTGCACAGCAGGTAGAGGAAGGAGCCGTCCGTCTGCAGCAGGCAGCGCTCGTCCTCGTCGATGGACACCTCCTTGAGGACCCACTTGTTCATCAGCGCCGCCCGCTTGATGCCGTTCCCGAACCAGTCCTGGATCTGGATCTTGCCCACCAGCACGGCCTGGACGCTCCTCTGCAGCGCGTTCAGGATGGTGGGTACCTTATAGGCCGGGGGAGAGGAGAATTTAAGAGGTCGGTTTAGTTGGAGGACGGAGCTTCTTCTCCCTGATGTGCCACTGGTTCCGGGGGGGGGGGGGGTCACTTTGACTAAGAACACCTCCAATATTAGACTGGGATTTGGGCCTGTGGATTCGTAGGAGGCCATTTCATGATTTTATTAGTATCGCTACAGAAGAGTCAGTGATGTAAATAGGTTTTCAATGTAATGAGTCCCGGGACGCAGGGGGGGGGGGGTCTTTTAGATGAGTCCCCGGGACATTTTATGAGCCCTTTTTACAAATTGCAACATTTACCTCCCATTTCATATGGTTATAATATAGTTATATTCATGAAAAAGAAATGACTATTATAACTAAAGCTAGCAAAAAAAACTAGAATAAAAAAAACAGTACAGTAGTGCTGTGGATGCAGAGGTCGTTGTTTTATTGCGTCTATAACTATAAACTATAACTATAGTGAAAAATGCACCCTATTTTAATCTCTGAAGAGTTCCATCTCATCTCTGGGTAGTGAGTATTAATACAATACAATTCTGGTATCACTGGAAAGCCAGCAATTTCCATGTCTTTCTCCGCCTGACTAGTTTTACACACACTCCATCACTTGCTGGCAGCGATTTCACACTCTGTTGAGCTCAGCATTCACACATGCGCAGTCGCGTGCACAAAATCCACACATGTAAGTAAGTACAACACTAAAACACACACACACACACACTTCCCGACTGCCTGCCTGCCAGCCAGCCATTGTGATGACTCACACTATACAGTCAGTCTGGGGCTGAAGATGCAGTGGAGAATGATATGGTCCGGCCTATCAACTTGCATCCCATGATGTTTCAAAAACACATTGGCTGCGAAGCTTTCTGGACATTGCTTATCTGGAACTGTCATCGGCAAGGTTTAATCAGGCCCAAGAGGGCACAATTTCAATGTGGACAGACCTAATATCAGACCTGAAAGACTTACTGACCCGGTGATATTGTAATTGATGTGTTGTGGGTTGATTGTTTTGTGAATAGGATGGGGAGGGGGAGGGAGGGGTTTCTGTGTGTGTGTGTGTGTGTGTGTGTGTGTGTGTGTGTGTGTGTGTGTGTGTGTGTGTGTGTGTGTTGAGGGGGGAAGACATGCAGTAAAGGCCGTCGGGATCGGGAGTCGAACCCGCGGTACACTGCCAGACTGGATTACCAGCCAAGGTGCCTGGACCGCTGAGCCATGGCCCAGGCCCACTACTTTCGTTTTTGCCCTCTGCATTTACCCATCCTATAACAAAATTAGGAGCAGTGAGCGTCGTTAGTACATTGCACAGGTAGCAGCTGGTGGTTAAGTGTCTTCCTCAGAGACACTTCCAGACCAGGACGCGAACCATGGGACGTGAACCAGGGGACGCGAACCAGGGGACGTGAACCAGGGGACGCGAACCAGGGCACGTGAACCAGGGGACGCGAACCAGGGGACGTGAACCATGGGACGTGAACCAGGGGACTTTCTATTTCCCCGTGAGCGTCTCTACGCACTCCGCTATGGCCACCCTAGCAGTACTGCAGGGTATTAACACAAGACAGCAGGGAAGACCCCCCCTACTTCATCAATGTGTCTGTCTGTCTGTCTGTCTGTCTGTCTGTGTGTGTTTACAACGAAAACCTTCACTGGCCATTCGCACACGCAATGCCAAGAAACATTGCGTGGTTACCTTAAGTCACCTCAGCACAATAAACAATTACATTAAACGGTCGCCTGCTAAATGAAAGTGCTGACTGACCAGGCGATGCCATCAAATTTGCAGAGGGGGAGGAGAAATTTGTATGAAGCCAAAAACAAGTTATGCCATAAAACCTACACCAGATATTCATACGAAGAACACTGCCAAACGGCTAATGCAAATTGAGAGGAAGAACGTGGAAGAGAGAGAGGAAGAGAGAGGAAGGAAGAGAGAGAGAGAGAGAGAGAGAGAGAGAGAGAGAAAGAGAGAGAGAGAGAGAGAGAGAGAGAGAGAGAGAGAGAGAGAGAGATCAAAGGCAAACGGAGAAGAGAGCTGGCTGGCTACAGTAATTGGCGGAAGAATGCAGGCAGGGTAACATAATAAGACAGGAGACTCAAAGAGCCTTGACATTTCCCCAACTCAATTTGGGTGCTTCAGCCACTGCTCTGATGCACGGAGGAGCCAGAGGTTGCTGTAGCCTCATCCAACTCCGCGTGCAACTGAAGTTTTCATGTGAATCCAAAAGAACATCCGACCTACACAAAAGCAAGCACAGTATTCTGCGTGGGTGCTTGCGTGTGTGTGTGCGTGCTTGCGGGTGTGCGTGCGTGCGTGCGTGCGAGATAGTTATAGGACCCTGCTTACTGTAGGGTTGGGTCTCTCACCTGTATGGTCTGGCACGCATGGCTGCCGTTGTTTGTGAGAATAGCGGAGACGGCCTGGAGGGTCTTGCCGGTGTCCCCCCAGGACACCACCAGGCTGAAGAGGCAGGCACAGGACAGGGCGGTGAGGGCCTGACCCGTGGGGTCGTTGGGCCCCGTGCTCCGCACCGTGGTCTCCAGAAGCAGCTGGAACAGAGACTCTGAGAAAAAACACGAGGAGGGTAGAGGGAGTTCATACCAGCCGCTCTGTGCGTGTGTGTACGTCTGTGTGTACGTCTGTGTGTACTGTGTACGATCGCCTTGCATTCACAAAACATCACTGCTCTTACCTAGCACATCGGGTGGCTCGGTCTGGAAGCCCTCAGGCTGCTGTCCCTGCAACATGTCCAGCAGGGCCTGCAGGCTGCGCAGGCACAACGAGGGGTGAGAGAACCGTGTCTCCTTTATCAGCTCAAACACCCCACACAGTCCGATACCAATGATCTATGGACACACAGGGGGAGGAACACACACACACACACACACACACACACACACCACAGTTAGGGCACTATCAGCGCAGCACTGTCTGTCACCCAGCCAGAGAATGGATGCTAAAGGAAAGTGCATTTACAAATGTATCTTATACCAGCATTACAGTCACAATCACTTTAACTGCCAAAATACAGTACAGACATTTTTTTCTTTTGTTGACATTGTGTTTTGGTGGTTTTGGTGCCACTGACACGAGATTTTAAAAAAAGGACCACACACCGCCCAGAGCAAATGGGACAAAGCAAGGCTCATCAACAACAGAAAACTATACGATACTCTACTAATGCACAGCATTTGGGAGGTTGGTTTCGAGTCATGTCTGCCTTCAAAAGACAATTGAGGCTTGTTCTTCTTCCCATGACCGATGAGTATAGCAGGACGTACTTGGAGAGGTTTTTCCACACCCTCATCGCCATACAACAAAAGAGTGGCATGCTTGTCGAGGGAGGGACGCCATTAGAGTTTGGCCCGGAAAAGTCTGCCTCCCTACTCCCTCCGTATAGCTCGTTAGTATGAATCAAATACGCAAAAAAGTCCCTCGGTCTTTCCCAGTCTAAGTAAAGAGCTTGTTTTGTGGCATTACAACAAAAGCACAGCATAATGTTGAACTAACGGCATGCTGTAGACATTTGGTTTGTTTTAGTTGTCTCACAAGTTGTGGTTGTCTCACAAGTTGTGGTTGTCTGTTGTCTCACAAGTGCCGGCTGGCTAGCTTTACATTCTAACATCTACAGCCAGACCAATTTTCACAGTCATTTAAAAATTTCCGAGGTGCCCCTCCTTTGAAATGGGTCTGAGTGATTTTGATTGAAAAGTACTTGGAAAACTGTCTCTCCCCCCCCCCCCCCCCGCCGGTCCCTTGCGTGAGTTTATTAGTAATAATCTAGGGTCAATATTTCTTTGCTTCCAACTCCAGAGTAATTTATCTACCAATAGTCGGCCTACCGATTCAATATTGCATTACAGATGCATGGTATTAACCAATTATTTATCAACCAATGTGGGTAAACTTGACGCCCTTTGAAACACTGCCATTGCAGATATTATATGTCGCCGTCAGCCTGCTTTCACTTTCGATTTCCTAAAAATGACCAAAACCAAAACCATGTTGTTTTAACCACATGAAACCTAGCATTTCTGTTCAGGGGAGAACATTCACCGAAAATAGCAGCGGCTAGGCAAAGGGTTAGTTTGATATAGAGGTGAGAAATTGTATACTAGCGCCACGGGACTCTGGTTAAGTAAGAAAAATTGTCATGCTTGTTCTGCAATACTAGAAGTCTAATTGTATAACGTATATATCAAGACATTGTGTCTTGTTATTTCGCATGCCAGGCATCCAACGCAGTTTGGTTGAATTGAACGCAATGTTAGACCATCATCAGTGTAAAATGAACAATCTGATTATTTAAGGTAGAGACGTTCATTCGATAAAAAATATCGTCAAAGTGGGACGGCTACTAAGGGCATGCAAATATATGACGATGGTAAAACCATTCATACGTACCTGGAAGAGTCTCAAATGGACTCCGCAGTATGACAGTGTTCTGCCTTGAAGAACACACCTACAAGCTAACAACTGACAACAGCTGACCTCTGTTGTCTCTGCTGCAAGCTGTACTTTTGACTCGCTTTTAATTAACTGTGCTCTGTCTGTATTGACTGTTTTTTAATCTGTTGTGCGGCGACCTTGAGTGCCCTGAAAGGCGCCTTATAAATAAAAAAATATTATTATTATTATTAACAACGCATCACATTGCCACTCGCAGATCTGGTGCGACAGAGCAGGCATAGACAGAACGGAGTGTTGTCAAAATATACAGGATACGAATTTCATCAGGCTTAATTAATTGGGGATGTCATCTTAATTGTTACAACATAGTAATGGTCCTGGATAAAGGGGCACACACGTTATCACGAGAGTGAATGGTATCAATATCACATACAGTATTACAAAAAGCAGGTGCATACGCCTTAAAACTAGAGGGAGGATTATGCACTTGCTTTTTGTAATATTTGGCTTTAAGGTTTTGTTTGTGTGTGTATTTTTGTACTATATCATTTTGTATTTAAAATCATTGCTGTAAATGTAATTTCTTTTGTATACAGGGCACCATTCCAAAAGAGACCCTGGTCTCAATTGGATTTCCCTGAAATAAAGGTTTCAATCAATATCGATACAGCCAACAGCAGCTCCATTCCTCTCCCAGTGTGGATTCATGAACACACGTCTTTTATCATAATAATATAGTATGTCACACAAAAGGAGAAGAGCTTCTTTACTAAGGGTAAAATGTCAGACAGAAATTGCCAGACACAATTTACTAAGGGTAAAATGTCAGACACAAATTGTCAGACACAATTTACTAAGGGTAAATTGTCAGACACAAATTGTCAGACACGAATGCAGCAACAATATTGCTGCATTCAGGAGCGCCAGTGAAGTGACACACAGGCTGGTGTTGTGGTCGCCGTTCAAATGGAAAAACACACCATTAAATATGACGCAGAAACTAGGGTTCAACATAACTGGAGTGGGGGGTCAGAGAAATGAAAACAAAACGCCAGGTTTTTATATATTAATTAGAATTAATTTGCCTCCTATGTGAATATGGATGGGATAGGTTAGGTGTACGCGACTGTATTTAAACTTAAGTCATAACGGTGGTACCCGGAGAGCCTGACTTTCTACAGCCTTCTTACACACACTACCACTCGCTTACAATACGCGGACCTGGCAACGCTTAATGCATAACATTGTGGCAGAGTAGAAACGTCGTATCCCCTTCCTCCTGCTGCTTAACGACCACAAATACAGTGTCTGTGACTCTGTGTAGCTTAGCATCTTTGTATCTTTTGCATCTGCCCGTGTGGGCAGCATAACATTGCGCCAGTGTAGAAATGTCCGTATCCCCCCTCACTGCACCAACTTGTCCACTGTTCAGGTGTTCCTTTGAAAACTAGCCCAAAATATTAATGTGCGCCCCTGCTTATATGAAACCATTTAAAATGAAACTTCTGTGACAGAGCTGACATAATGAAGTGACAGTATTCCGGTACGGTACGGTGTGTCAGCCCGTCACAGTACTGGTATTATTATCACCACCATCACCACGCAAGCGGTGCCGACAGCTGGTACTCATCTCATTCTGCAACACCTGCTCGGACCACCATGTGTACCTACCTTGGGAAGCTTGACGGCGGGCTCTCGGTACTCCTCTTCCTCCTCGCTGTCCGAGTCGCCGCTCTGCACCGAGCCCCTGGAGGCCAGCGCCAGGGAGGCCTCACGCTGCTGCCAGTCCAGCACGCAGTGCCGCACATTGCAGTAGACGTTGAATGCCGAGGGGTTGCTGTGCAGCTTGATGTCCGGAATGCAAAACGCCCCGTCCAGAGTCTCCGTCTGTGGTTAGGAAGGGTGGCGGGGGTCAAAGGAGGAGGGGGGGGGGTGTCAGAGAACAGAGGCAGGCGGTCAGCGACATTATGCCACAGATAAAAACATTTTGCTCCTTCAGTGTCGCATAAAAAGTGACATCACTGACACTGTAGAATCCTTGGTATCTGTATCCTAGCCTCTCAGCATGCTAAACAGTAAACAGGATTATTATTTCATTGTCAACATTCAAGTATCAGAAGATGTAACCCAGCTTTTATACCCAGGTAAAGTAATGAGTCACTATTATGAGTCACAAATTAAAGTTTTCCACCTGTCCAACATCCTTTCTATTTAAAAACAAATGTTGTCCCACGACTTTGCAACTGCAGCTGCAGAAGTTGTGTTGCTTAAACCCATTCTGGGCGGGAACCCCTTTTGGTGTTTTAAGCATTATTTTATTCTTTAGCTATTGAAAAATAGCAGACCTACAAGCTTGTAGCGCTACGAGCTTGTAGGTCTTTGAAGAAATGTGCCGCAAATCTTTCAATGTATATTCTTTCAGAGCACACGTTTTTAACAAAAATATTTGCTTCTGGGGGGTCCCTGGAACAACATATTTTCAGATGGGGGCCCGCAGCCAAATACAGATAATTCTGGGGGTCCTTGAGATGAAAAAGGTTGAGCACCACTGACATAGAAACATAGGGTTTTTCTGAAAACTGTCTTTTTTTTAATCGACCTCAGTCCAAAATGGGTTAAAGGAATGCATAGTTGCATTCTCCTCAACTGCTGCGTAGCACAAAAAAAGGGGAGAGAAAAAAGAAATCGGTCAACACGTCGGTAAATGACCATGACTAATCGATTTGCCAAATGGTGAGTCAATAACATCCCTAATAAATATCTTAAGATGTTTGCCTCCCCTTGACACACAACTCACACACAAGTGGCCACATTTTCCCATTGTTGTTTTGCAAGTTGCCTTTTTGGCATCGCAATGGCAGAGGGTGGTGATGTCATCTATTTGGAGATAGAGGTCATTCATTTTCGGCTCACACCAAATTGGGGAGGAGACATCGCCTCTCATCTACTGTATGCCTGCACTCAGCCCTGTCCCCTCCTCCTCCCCTGCCAAAGGGTAGCACTTCCAGCACAGCTATACAGCATTCAGCAAGGACCACACTGCCTGGAAAGAGCACTTAAAACCATTTAGTACTGTACAATAATGGTCCAAGTGCATATAGGAGGGGGGACTCAGAGAAAAGATTCTTGGAGAATCACTTTTCACTTATGAAGGCTGGATAGCTGAAACGTTTGTCTGTTATTCACTATCATGCAAGAATAAAAACTGAAGCCGTTCTGGGTGTGTGTGCGATCCATCACCGTTATTTCTGTTACTTGGAGAAAAGACACGGATGTGTTGCGTTGAATCTAAGTGAATAACTAAGTGGATTTTGACAGTGCATAACTTTCTTTTCTTTCTTGGACAAAAATAATATTGAAGACAGCTATAGCCTAAATAACAGTGGCTCTATTAGCAAATAAATCAATTGATTATTCTGTTTATAATATCCAATGTCAGGCTGCCCTACAAAATCATCAACTAGTCAATAAAGTGCAACTTCGACTACACATAATTCTCTACAATGATTCTTCTGACAGTTAGCCAATTTAATTTAAGCAAGCAATTTCATCCAAAGCGCTAACTTCTGACATTAACTGGATTTGAGATTTAAACAATTGTCCAAGCGCTCTCTAAGAAGACTCAAGCCAGACTTGCTGACAGTCATTCATCATGGAACTGTAGAATGTAGAAGCTGGCTAACATCATCCAGCTCTGTATTTATGTCATCCAATTACCGGTATGCTAAAAGGAAATGTGTATGCAAGGAAATGTGTATGCAAATCCTACAGTACATTAACCACTAAGTATCCAAATGACACGCCTTATCTTATGCACCGTTTCCTTTTAAATTAAAGGAGAATTCCGCAGTAGCCTTTTCTTTTTACTGAAATATGTTGATAATGTGTCGGTGAACCACCGTTAGTGGCGAAAGAAATGAATACGAATTATATAGGGTGCTGGGGATTTAAACCATTGTGGACTGAGGTGGATAAAAAAGGCTTCAAAATCCTAACATTTTTCGTTGCATGGTGACCCTTTGGTGTGGTTAGGGCTTAAGAAGGTAGGCTGGGCCAAACATTGTGTGGACTTATTTTCCACATTATCTACACCAGATGTAAAAATAAAAATAAAATCACACCCGTGTGAACCGAATGGTGCAACTCCCCTCTCTCTCTTTCCCCCTTCCCCTCTCTCTCTCTCTCTCTCTCTCTCTAATTAGCAGGCAACAGTGCAGTACTACAGCGCCCCTACTGGTACATACTGGTGCATGACCAACACATAGACGAACACATAGGTGAACACGGGAACACGGACATTGCTGTACTGTACTGCACCACTCAAAAAACACCAAATCGCCAAATCGGTATGGAGCAGATTTCTTCTATATTTTCGCTTCTTCCAGTGATCAATGTCATCAATTTGCCTATAATTTGTACTTAAAATAATAAGCTAAACGGTCCGACATTTTATGTAAATCACAATGAAATGTGCTATACAAATTAACTGAGACGTTCAGGGTTCCCACACATTTTCACCAATGAATTTCCAAAACTTTTCCAGAATATTTAACATAATTAATAATAATAACCAGGCCTATATATAACAATCATTCAGCGCAATAATGAGTCTCTCCATGTGCAAAAATCAGGCATAGAATATAGAATGGTATAATTCCATTCCGGAACGCCACCTATCCTAGGGCATATGATCGCGCTGCAGCACGTTGTGTGCTTGTACTTTTTCCAGGACTGTAAAACGCTAATAAAAAAATACATAATAGTACTTGACAACCCTCACTAGAAGAGATTATTCAATTTGAGGACTGCGTGTCCCACAGAGTGTGAGTACCGCCGCCGGTAAGTGACACCTGCCATGGCTAGTTGACAAGTCTATTACTTTTGTTTTTAGGTACACGGGACAGTAAACCATGAGGTACAGCATAGGTACAGCATTGTTAATCAAGCTCTGGTCCCAACGTGGGTGAAATAGGCTTGTGAGCTTACATAGATCAATTATTCCCACTGTATTTGAAGAAATGGAGCTAAAGCGATTAAAGTATTTTTGTAAGATTGGGTCCATATAGGCAGGGAAACACCAACTTTATCTTTTGGGTCTATTTTTTTTTTAATATATTTTTTATCCCACGATTTTGTAACCCATTTTTCACCCCTGTGTCAATCATCTAATGTGATCCTGGGCTCTACACACCCTCCACCAACCTAGTCCCCATATATGGGGGACAAGGGGAGAGCAACGGACTTGAACTCATGCTTCCTTCTTGCCTGAGTGTCCAAGTTGCTCCTTTACACCCGACAGGGGGGAGTTTCCCTGGTTGGACGTAGCGCGTGGAAGTAACACGTTATTCCAACCAGTTCCTTTCCCCTCCATCAGGCGCCCCGGCTGGCCAGGGGGAGGCAGTTTAGTGACCAGGTTTACTGCATGTTTTTTGTGAGGGTACCTACCCTAGGGGACACGGGGAGAACATGCAAACTCCACACAGAAAGGCCCTTTCACCAACCCCGCCTTTGGGTATGGGCACTGATGACGCGGAGGAGGAAACACGCCACCAGCACCCACAGCGTCCCGAGCGGGAATCGAACTCAGGACCTTCTAGCTGTGAGGCGACAGCACTACCAACTGTGCCACCGTGCACCCTCTTTTGGGTGTTGAGCTTAAATGTTTAGGGATGAGGGCTTGTCTAGAGTCCTCAGATAAACAAGGAGATCCTGCCCAAAATCGCACACATCCCCGTCTACGATAATGTTCAAGTTGTCCGTCTGTCTGTCATTCAGTCAACCTAGTCCAGGCCAGGGTTACTAAACATTTAAGCTCAAGATCCAAAAAGATAAAGTTGTTTTTTCTCCCTGGCTATGGACCCAAACCTACAAAAATACTTTAATCGCTTTAGCTCCATTTCTTCAAATAGAGTGGAAATAATTGATCTGTGTAAGCTCACAAGCCTATTTCACCCACGTTGGGACCGGAGCTCGATTAACAAGAGAGAGAGGGAGAGAGGAAGGCAGTGATTGCTAGGTTTTCAATGTATTGCATTCCGGGACTCACGGGGTGGTCCAGCGGATGGGATCCCAGAGACATTCTCGTTCTTTAGTAATTGCCGTGTTTAACTCGGGTTTCAACATATATGGTTAGAATTATGGTTACATTCATGTACGGTATATATATTCATGTGTTGATGAAAATGTATCCGGGGTGAGGGAAAAAAACAACGTGACAAATGTATTTGCAAAATAAAACTACGGCGAAAACATTATAGTAGAGTAGGCTTAAAAAAGCACCTAATTAAAAGTAGAGGGGTCCTGTGTTGAAGATATGGTGGTTGCTGTATAATGAGGAGTAATTGCAGATGCAGATATATATTATAGGCTACACAACAGCCTGTCTCTCACACACACAGCCAGCCAGCCTGGGTGTGAGCATCTCCCTCCCCTCTCTCTCCCTCCCTCTCTCTCATACATAGTACACAACACCACCACCTACGTACCAGTACCAACGAGACAAGCTTACAGCACAAATTGCGCAGTTGTCAACTTCTTACGCTTAATAATGATTTATAGTATTGTATGACAGCATGAAACGACTGACTGCCTCTCTCACCTCTCAGCTCGGCATGCCCAGACTGTCACTCACATACACACACACACACACACACACACACACACACACACACACACACACACAGCATGTCAGGGCCGCAGGCCTGACAGACAGGCATTGGATTGACGACGTGGAATTGAGTTTGATAAGTCAATTATTCCATTTCTTGGTAGAATGAAGCCTTTGCACCCTGAATCTTTCAACACCTCCCTGACTGCTAAAAGAAGCAAATCCATGAAGAGCCTGACGTCGTCGACTAACAAAAACATCGAGCCAGTGCTGATGCTGTCCATTCAGTGAAGTCTTCAAGGTTCAAGGTTCAAAATGACGCCTTTTTACCGAAAGCAGCCAAAACAACAAACCTTTACTGAAACCTGATGATGCATGTGTGCTTTTCCGAAACCGTGAACGGCAGCAGGAAGAAATTCCAACCATGGTATATTTATGGTAGCGTGGCATCAGTCTGACCATTACTAACACTATCCCAAACCCTAACCTCACCTCACAGGAAGCCACAGGTGATTTGTAACCCGCAGCACGGGTGATTTGTAACCCGCCGCGTAGGTCGGTACCCTCATTTCTAAATCAGTCAATATATACTACAGCTGGTCCGACAGGAGTGAGCCATTGATTCATGATCTCGAGTCAATAATATAGGCCACATCTAACGTCATGGCTTCATCCATGGCTTTGCCATAAATATTTCAAAGATTTAGCTCTATGCTAAGCACCGGCCGCCACCCGCTTTATATAGCAAGGTTGACAATATTCTGTCATTCGATACCACTGCGGTGTGCTTAGAAGCATTCAATTATAATGTAGCTTTAGAAACACATTTAGACAAATATCCTGTCTGCAGAGGAAAAAGACATTACTCCTTGTTAGAATTAAAGGCCGTCTCTTTGCCCTGACTCTACCCCGGCATGCTTGCCAGGGCCAAATTATCCATTGGGCCAGTGGGGCCGTGGCCCAGGGGCCCTTGGCTCTCAGGGGCCCTTCGGGTACTGGGTTTGAGGCCTTGAAAAAAGCTCCTGGGGCCATTGATTTTGTTAAATTTAGGTCAAAAATGTGATAAAAACACAACAAAAAAAAACATAAATGTCGCACGCACGAGCGCTATGGGGGCCCCAGGGGCCCTTGTGAGGGTTAATCCCTCCCTGATGCTTGCAAGCACAGGAATAGTGAAAGACGGAGACGTGGTCCTTTTAAACCACGCTGTGACACGCAGCTGTGTCCGAGTGAGAGGCGTGACAGAGCCAGAGAGTGAGCACAACCCGTCCAAACACAGCACAGCATGACTGCCCGTGTGACTGACTACACAATTGCCAGCCAGCCAACTCCACCACCCCCTCATGGGTATAGGTTAATAATAATAAAAATAATAACAATAATAATAATAATAAATGCGAGGTTAATCTATTCATTCTATTCATGAATGGAGGCCCAAAACTCACCGAAGGATTCCTGCTACACCAACTCTTTTTTTTGCCTGCCTAGCGAGGGTTTGGGGTGTAGGGGGACAGACGATTATGTGGCTGAATTGTGTCTATGACCTGCTCTTAAAACCCATTTTGGGCAGGAACCCCTTTTGATGTTAGCATTATGTTATGCTTTAGCTATTGAAAAATAGCAGATCTACAAGCTCATAGCACGCCACCGAGTGGCACGCTACGAGCTTGTAGGTCTGCTATTTTTGAAAAATCAAAGAAAGACTGGCATAGAAACATAGCTTTTTCAGAAAACTGTCAGGATGTGTAGAAGACATTTTTAGAATCTGATCTCAGGTCAGAATGGGTTAAGGCACTGGTTTTCAACCAGTGGGCCGGGGACCACCAGTGTTCCTTGAGGGGGTTCCAGTTGGTCCCCAGCTAAAGTTGGTATAACCAAATGGATCTTTTAACTCTCGAGAGCGTGAGATTAATCCAAATGGACCCGTATTATTGTTAAGCCTCTGCACTACTTGATTCACAAGAAGTCGACACAATTAGAGAATGTATGTTTGCCTAATTGGACAAAACCGTATCCAACGACAACAAAATATTCAGAGTTTTGGGTCCGAGAGGCTAAATCTAACCAAATGGTGGTTCCGTGGACTCAAATGCTGAATAAAATAATGATGGGCCTTGATGTGAAAAGGGTTGAAAACCACCGTCTTAAAGCAATCACATTAATCTCTACCCTCTGGCAGCACACTGCTCCGTGCACAAGGGGGGAAACCAAGACGAGCAACACAAAGTTAATCCGAAAACAAAATGTGCAATACGAACACAGCCAAGCAGTATTAACAGAAAGAGGCGAAAGGGAATGATCCGGTGACAGAAGAGGGGATTATGTTTGTTGACAGAGTTTGGTACTATAGGCAGCTAGTTAACACACACACTCTACATATGTAATCTACATGCATACAGACAAACACACATCTGATGCTTTGGATGGAGATGAGGGAAGGCAAGCGTTGCCATGGAGATATGGCACACATTAGGTCGCTCAGCAACAGGCCATCATCATGACCAATCCAGCACCACTCCCAACACTGCCTCTCGTCCTCTCTCTCTCTCTGTTTCTCTCTCTCTCTCCCCATCCCTTCTGTCTCTCACTTACTGGCACCTGTTCAGCCCTGCCAATTAAAACCATGTTCCTGGCAATCAACTTAAAAGATTGCGGGGGGGGGGAACCTAATGCACTAATGTTGTTATCATCAATCTGCCAAATTCTTTTGTTTGGGGAGTGAATCTCGCAAGCAAGGTCCTGATCATGCACAGCTAATAAACACAGAGCAGCATATGCAAATGTGTTTATGCACATTTTATCTTCTTGAGAGTTGGTTTTGTGTTTTATTATCATAAGGCTTAGAAATACCTCAAATGTAAAGCATGAATTACCGTATATTCTATAAAGAAACAAATAGTTACAAATAATCCAGTTATTTTATATGCAACCCTTACAAATGTGCAACTCTTTCACATACTGTATAGCTAAATGATATACCCTTCGCTAAGCCCCACGCCTAATAGTGATTGTCCAATGCTAGCACCCTTGGCTAACTTGCTAAAATGGCATATACTGTATGGCTTATGGCCTGCCACTCTTTGATCACTGTGTGATACACCAACAGTCCAACACTTTTATATAATGAAGTTAAAGTAGCTGATTGATATTAGTTAGATGCCGTTTCTCCCTCTAACATTTCCCTGTATTTAGTTGTTGGAATAGTAATGTCATATCATGCACAGCGTCAATTATCTAATGTAATAGTGGGCACTAGTACATTCCCTCTGCCAACCTGTGGAGAGCAACGGACTGACCTCATGCATGCATTTAAAAGACATGTTGATGCTCTGGCTTGGTTGAGCAGCACCGCTTCTGGCAGAGTGGTGTGGGCACAACTTAGCAGCTTAGGTCATTGAAACCAATATCAAGATGTCAAGACTCAAGAGTGACAATACACAGGAGCAGTTTAATACCGATATCAAGTTGTGAGTCCTGGATCTTACCTTTGTTCTTGCTTTGACTTTTGACTTGACCTTCTGTCGTCTTTTCAGCTTCTTCTTACTCAAGGCCTTTTTCCCCCTGAAAGTACATAATGATCAGCATAATAGCATTATTGAAGTAAGTATTTAGAATAAAATCAATGAATCCTCAATTTAAGGTCACAATAATTCCGTGTGACTTTTTAATTACTCTGATCAAACATTCTACTTTAGGAAAGCTGGGCAGTATAATATCAATATTTAATACATCGATACTAGATATATATAATCTTTTATTTTATTTATTTTATACTTTCAAAGGTTTTCAAAAACAGCTAAATCTACACGCTTAGAACACATGAGGAGTTTGTAGATATTTTTTTATTTGTAGATATATATTTGTATTTGGTAAAAAGAAATGAAGGGGAAAAAAATGTGAATCTGTCAATATTGCCTCAACCCTAACTTCAGGCTGCTAGGCATGGAAAGGAAACAATCCTGCAAGATCGTGTGACCATTATGTCTGTTGAAAGATTACATGTTGCCAGTTGCCACAACTACATTTACAACAGTGGCGGAGGACGGGAAGGTCCATCGTTCGTTCCCCAGCTCTCCTCCTTTTGGTGTCAAAGTGTCCATTGAGCAAAACACTGAACCTCTGATCCCTGATCCTCCCAGTGCAGCTAGCCCATTCAGGCCTGACGTCGAAATTTAAAAAAAAAGTTTTCTAAATCATGACAATTTCCGGAAAGATTAGAGGCACATTTTAACGATTTTTCAAAAATAGCAGACCTACAAGTTCATAGCGTGCCACTCGGTGGCGCTCTATGAGCTTGTAGATCTGCCATTTTTCAATAGCTAAATTATAACAATGTTTAAAACACCAAAAGGGGACTCTATTCTACGTCCGAGCATAGACAACATGTTAAGGCTCCGCCTGCCTCTGATTGGCCTACCGACACTGCCCCGTCTTGTCTGTCCTCCGAGATGCAAGGGTACTGTATAACTTTAATTCTTGTAGAAGAGGCAAACTAATATTGTTTGTGCGTTTGCTTTGATTGAATAAAGTGTTAAGTGTTGTGTAAAAAATAGCAGCTTGTCTAGGCTTAGGGTGTTCGATGCATATGCCCACCACAGGGCTCTGGTCAGGGAGCTTGGACAAGGATGACTTTGACGGTGTTTATTCGTTTTAGTACAGACATGCAGGGTGGTCATAAGCGAATGGTATCTGAAATAGTGACAGAAATGAAAGATGTGGGATATGGAATAAATACAGTTGGGTATTAACAATAGAGGCCCTGGTGTACTGTAGGTAACAGGCTAGTAATGTAACTTTAGCACACTGAACCACATACTAAAGGAATTACAGACATATGCAAGTCATGTTTCAAAGTTAGCTTAAATGGAGCCTCATGAGCTAAGGGAATCAGAAAGCTAGTGTTGGCAACATAGAATGGTAATTAGCTTAACAAAAAACGATCTTTGGGGGCAGTATATGTAGCAGGGAATCAGGAAGCTAATATTAGCAACTAAAATTAGCATGGTAATAACATACAAAAACGATCTTTGGACAGTATATGTATATATACTCATCTTTGCAAATACATTTATATTGTAACCTACTTCTTCAAGAACACATTCTGTAGCTTCTGTTTGTCTGTATGCATGTAAGATGCTCAGTATAAACAACTTGGGGTCCTGAACAACTGAGGGTGCCCTGGAGAATTACGAGGTGCCTGAAAAGCCTGCACACAAAGGGCAAAATAAAGATAACTATAGGGAATTTTGTACATGTTGATTATCGTGTATTAATCTAGTTATAGTAAACTAATACTATTATACAAAAAATATATAAAGATCAAGGTATTAATCTAATTATAGTAAACCTAATACTGTTAAAGGATCAAGGGAAAAGACACCTTTTTACAGTACAATAATGTTTCATTATCATCATCGGTCCCAACTCCCTCACCAATTCCACCCAAGATCTTTCATTAAACATTGACAGGTCCACTGTTACACGCTCCACCCGCATCCGCAACCCTGGCATCATTTTTGACCCCACCCTTTCATTCCTCCCCCATGTTAACCAAGTCACCAAAACCGCCTTCTTCCACCTCAAGAACATCGCCCGTCTCCGACCCACTCCGTCATTCTCCGCAGCTGAAACACTCATCCATGCCTTTCGTCACATCCCGCCTTGATTACTGCAACAGTATCCTCTACGGCACCACCTCCAAAGTCCTCAATAAACTGCAATATGTCCAGAACTCAGCTGCCTGTCTGCTCACCAGTACCCGTTCCAGAGACCACATTACACCAGTCCTCCGTGACCTTCACTGGCTACCGGTTAAACAAAGAAATCCACTTCAAAACACTCCTGACCACCTACAAAGCACTAAATAACCTGGCTCCCCCATACCATACCCATGTCCCCTCTCGCTCCCTCAGGTCTGGTGATGCAAAGTTGCAAACCTCCTCGACGTCCCCAAAACCAAACTCCGTACGTGGGGTGACAGAGCTTTCGCCTTTGCTGCCCCAACCCTGTGGAAACCCTCCAAACTTTCAAAACCACCCTCAAGACCCACCTCTTCAATATTGCCTTCCCTAGCTTTTCACAGTCTTTTAATGTTCTTTAGCTTTTAGTGTTTTTTTCCTTTTTTTCTAATAGTTGTTTTTATTTTGTCGTTACCTCTGTAAAGCCCCCCTCAGAAAAGCGCTATATAAGTTTGAGATATTATTATTATTATTTCAAGTTTACACATGTATACAAATAAACAAGCCAACGGCATAAAATAATATTAGTTTGCCTAAAATAAAGGTTACTGTCGCGCGTGCCAAGCTGTCATTCTCTTGTATTATATCGTACTTGTATTATTTATTTATTTCACGCCACAAGAGTAACCTCGCAGAAGACTATCCAGCATGTATCTTCCACCTCGGAGGAAACTCTGGTAATGCCAATCAGAGGCAGGCGGGGCGTTACCAAGTCTTTGCTCGGATGTAGCGTGTCCCTCCATGTTGTCGCCATTCCATAGAGAACATTGAAACTTCTCATGAAGCAAATTCACAAGAAGGGTGTTTTGGCGAATTCTCTAGTTTAGTTAAATAACCGGGGTTACGTTCGTAACCTTAAATTATTTTAAATTAAACTGCGCATTAGCAACTCGCTTAAGGGAGACATAAATACACTCCCTTCTAGTCTAGACCCAGAGTGAAGAGGATCCAGACCCATCGCTTGTAAGGTATATTGAGGACCTATATGAACAACCAAAGGGGTCGTCATTTCTCAAAACACGAGAGCCTGACAGTCATTTACATGCTCAGGGCTACTAGAGTACCAAGACGGTCCAAAGACCTGCTTCCGTACCCCACTCTTTTTTTCTTACTCCTAGGCCTGACAGTTTATCAAAGTCCTGTAGACTATAACTGCCACACACACACCTTCCAGCCTACGGCGGGAGGGAGAGAGAGAAAACCTTAGATCCACACACCACATGTGGCGAGACCCGGTCTCCCCTGTGGTTCTCAATAGGCCTAAGGAACCACGGTTCTCATGCGCCACTGGTGCTGCCGTCACATCCAGACTGTCCGAGTTGGCAAAAGTTGACATGGACCACCAACGTGAGGCGGTACACACATGCTGGACCCCTTTACAAAGGGCCCAGGATGTCGAAATACCCCGAGTAGAGTGCCACTTCACCTTAACCCAAATAGATCTGAGGCAGATATTTTTTTAAAGGGTTCTGTTTCCATGTCAACCTTTTTAATGTCAAGGACCCCCAGAATTATCTGTATTTGGCTGCGGACCCCCATCTGAAAATATGTAGTTCCAGGGACCCCCCAGAAGCAAAGAGGAGTTGAAAACATCGCTCTGAAAGAATATATATTCAAAGATGTGCGCCCTGATACCTATAGGGGAGGTGTCAGGTGCCCATGTGGTCAAACCCAACCAATGGCATTGCTTTGAGTGTATGATGTAATGCTTCTGAGATCATGCCAGAGGGCACAATCTCCCTTATTAAGAGAGTTGCAGAAGCTCAGTTTCATTTAAAATAACATAAATTAGTATTATGATAAACTGAATTGCCTTTCTCAAGCTTTTGACAATGAATGTTTCATGTATACTAGACATCTATTACGATCTACTATACTCATTATAGATTTTCAATCCGAGCACTGCAAAGGATAGCCTAGCCACTCTGGAAGCTTTTTAGGAATTAATCACCATCAGTCTAACAGTCTTAATGATTTACACACCATGTGATGATACAAACTAATAAGTATTCCACTTTCATGAACATACAAACTATTTGAAATCCTACAGAACACTGCCTTGAGAAATGGTAGCCATTCGAAGATCAATCAATGCCATTCTGAGTTAAACTTTCTCACCAACATCCCAGCTAACGGTTGTCGGTTGGACACCCCTAATCCCAGCCAAATGTATTCACAAGCAAAGTCTCCACCAACAGTTGCCTAACTTATTTCAGTTGTGTCTCTTTGGGCAAGCTGCTTCAGTTCAGCCTGCTTGTGTAATGTGTGTAATGCAGGTATCTTATTTAGAAATAATACCAGCAACACTCTAAACAGTGTTGAAAACAATCTCTAAATCATATTCACAAATGTAGGACTATTAGTAGCCCTGAAACATGACTGTCCTAATGTGAACCATGGCTAGACTAATTAGTTTAAGCTGCATTGCATTTAACCACAATAATTATTTCATAATTCTTGCTGAAATGTGTTTCATGAAACTGGCTACAGTATGCGGTGCTGCAGTGGTAATGGTATATACACTGTGGCACATGGGAGGATGAGAAAAACACAGTCCTCTGAGGGCGGGTTCTGCAATGATCAACCTTCTCATTCCACAACCTGACTTGCTGGATGACGTCAGTCTAATACCCGCTTGAGCCAGAAAAGCAGAGTTCACCCATTTCCCAACACAGTCCTGTCCAAAAAGTATGCATAATTTCATGCTTAGAGCAGTAGGGTGTGTGTGTGGGTGGGTGCAGGGGCCGGGGGGGCACACGAGGGTAATAAGGTTGTGTACGTGCCACTGTGCGTTTTTAGACGACCCATCACCCAAGGCAGAAAAATCAAGCAATTTGCCGTTGAGCTGATGCTCTTGGTACTGTCTGTAGAGATAGAATGACGCGGTTGGGCCCACCTAGACAGCGGGGCTGCTGCTGTCCCCTAGTAAATACACGGTTATAGCAAATGCATTTGTTGACAACATCAACAATAGCCTTTATAAAATGCACAGCAAACGAAAAGTAATATTTGGGTCCGAGATTGATTGTTTATTCTTTCAGTAAACGGCAACACCCCCCCCTCCCCTCCCCAAAAAAAGAAAAAAAAAAGAATAGCGCAAGACAAATCATAGGGCTGCTGTCATCATGACAGCTAGCCACCAGTTAGCTTTGCTTTGGAGAGGCACTCTTTACTTCGTCACGTGATATTTTTGCGCTACAAAAATGCTATTTTCTAGTGCAGAAAGTGTCGACACCACTTGCGTCGACACTCTTTTCCAGTAGAAATAACGTCATTTGTGTGGATCGACCCTTATCTAAAAGGGTTTCTCGATGAGACCTCGTTTTTTTTCTTCCGCCATGGTCCGAGTGGGCGGAGTTCTCGTTTTCAGTGCTTCTGTCAATGCAACGAAATGCGAAATTCAGCGCACCCGGGCTACAGAAGTGAACAAACCATTCAAGCCCGAGAGTCAAGGCTAGTTTAGCTTCCCTAGCTAGTTGAGACAAGCTAGGGAAGTCAACATTCCAGCTGAAATGCTGTGGTATTGTAACGGGTCTTTAGCTAACGCCATGTCAAACCATTCCAAGCTATATTTGACACAATCTTCTCAACGAGAAGTGGCCAGTCCAACTCACCTTCCTTGATTGATCCCTTGTTCTTTGTCACTGATAGCTGTGGTATAAATCCTTCTGTATCGTTCTGCCAAAGCTCGCCCTGAGAGTAGAAGCTGGTACCGACTCCGACAATCGGACTGGGCTCCGGGTGTCGGACACGAACCCAGTCCCGAACCCATGTTGGGGAAATCGGCTCCAGCTCCAGAACCGACCCTGACACCCAGCCCCATCGACGGGGATGAGGAGGGTGGCAGGATCCCACCACCGGCGGCCGCTGCCGCAGCAGCACACATCATCGTTTTGGAGAACAATGCATATATATCACATCAAAGATACGACTACTAAACGTTAGATAATAACAAGGCAACAATCATAACCCATTTGTCACTGGAAAACCCCACAAGTCACGCCATGGGTCTGTTGAAAAAATGCAGAAATTGATTGATTAGCATCCAGTAGGTCCAATAATTATCGGCGTAAATTGTAGCCACTGTGGTGCAACTGTACTAGATGGGCTTCCGATCCCGATCCGAGCGTCAACACGGTCCTTATCTCCGGGCGAGGTTACGTCCTCAAGCCATAATGAAATTCCCATTTGCATCAACAACCGTTTTAATCTCAAAATCGCGCCTGGTCGTCTTTAGTTTTAATTTGTTCCTTGAATATTTCTTGACCCCGGAGAGGCAGCACCCTCAGTCGGGCTGCCATCTTAGCTTCATCATCACTCCCCTGCCTGCCTGGCTCAGGCTTGTTTCGCTGTAAGCATGCTGGGATATTTCCATGTGGCTAAACCAAGTACCAAAGGCGTATTCGCCACTTAATTGCAAAATTAAAAACATTTCGTATAATGGTACATTTTCGACATGGTAGGCCTATATTACCTAACCTACCTATTATCATTTTGACATCTCATGCATATTTCTAGGCTGAATATCAATTTCCTCACAATAAAGGTTCCATAGTTCCATAATCTTTTTTTTTTTAAAATAATAATCATAATAATAATGAAACTGACAGCTCATATCATGATGGACAGAAGAGGATGCGTTTCTTACAACAGACCAAGGTCAGTATAGGCCTCACAATTTAATACTTTTAAAAGGAAAAGCACAATGCAGACCCCTGGAGCAGCTGACTACATACAATTCATGTTTTAATCTTCTGTGCAATAGGCCTACTCTGCAATTAATTGATTAAATGGTTGCCATTGCCAATTGATAAATTATGTGAGTGTGGGTTGTATTATCTCTTTAGGTCTTGAGCCAAGATATGATCTATTCATGAATGACTATAGCCATGCACAACCACATTTTTAACCTCTTTGTTATAGTGATCATGATTCATGTCTCATTGTTTTCACTGTGGCTTGACATAGAAGATGTCAATTGCCACGTACACAAGGCCAACTTGGCCAATGAAACATTATTTCCTTTGTTTTGCACTTCAACCATAGACTGTATAAAATAGACTTCAACATAAAGAAAGGGGAGTCATACTGGTGCATAATTTATAATATGTTGTAGCCTACAGTCACTGTAACATAACATGATGATACTGAACTCTGACAAGAGATGGCACATGTGGGTGTGAGCTGTGAGGTACTGTAGGGAATCATAATTATAACTTGTTATAAATTATAACTTGTACATAGCCTACTTTACACATCAGAACTCAAAACAAATGATTGTGTACTGTATAGTGACTAGTGAAATAGTCACTATACATCGGTGGGGAGTCTGGGGACCCACCAAGCACAAACATCTTTATTGACATTATTTCCAGATCATATGTTTTAAACTTTTATCCAACTTGTGCCCAGCCTGCTTGCTTGTTCTGTCAAGTACTCTAGTGTGTGTGTGTGTGTGTGTGTGTGTGTGTGTGTGTGTGTGTGTGCGTGTGTGTGTGTGTGTGTGTGTGTGTGTGTGTGAGAGAGAGAGAGAGAGAGAGAGAGAGAGAGAGAGAGAGAGAGAGAGAGAGATAAATTGAGGTTCACATAGCCCTTAGTGGTGCTTTATTGGTTGTTTTTGTGTGGCCCAATGAGGAAAGAGGGGTAGGTCTGCAGTCTCTTCTCTTAGCAACCCAGGAAGCATTCCCAGGTTATAAAGCAAACAATGTATTTCAATAGTGATGGATGGTAGCAATATAGCAATTGTGTCATACATGTAGGTGTAAGGCCTAGTGTACACCCTGAGTCATACATTACTGACGTCAAATGCTTATTTTCTTTATACAGTATACATACACTTCTGGGTATGCAGGTTATAGAGTGAGAGTGCAACTGGCATCAACGTGAACTGGCAGCAAAGGCCGCTCAACATCTCCTGTTATCCTATAACTGTTGAAACTAAGATGAGAATAATGGAGGGTTGGGGACAAATTGACCCCTCTCTGTCTAGAGGACAGCGGCGCCCAGGCCAGGTCAGTCACGAGTGTCACAATGATGAGCTAGGATTGTAGAGATGGTATCCAGTTACTGTCCATTGTCCACCTCATTCAGGGACTGGGACTGCTGCTATGTATAACGTTTTGAAGTGTGTGTGTGTGTGTGTGTGTGTGTGTGTGTGTGTGTGTGTGTGTGTGTGTGTGTGTGTGTGTGTGTGTGTGTGTGTGTGTGTGTGTGTGTCTGTGTCTGTGTCTGTGTGTCTGTGTGTACTGGTTTCTAAACTGCTCACAGCCCTCCTATGAGTATGAGACAGAGAAGAAAGAAATGGTGCTATTTTATCATGAACATTAGTGAATGCCAATTCATTATATGAAGATAGATTGAAAAGTGGTGAAATGGTCCTTTAACGTGGAAATGAAATACAGATGCTGAGTTCAGGAAGATCTGTTTCCATGGCATCAGAGGAGTGGTATCACATTTATATGCTGCCTCTTTTAGTGGTCACAATATAACACAATATAATGTTTGTCTTCATTTCCCCTCTCTTATTGTTCAATTAAATGATAGAGCTTTTATAGCCTTCAGGCCAGGGGATTGCATGTTTTGTACATAGTTTTGCACAAATTGTATTTTGATTTAGCTGACACTGGTGCCCCCTAGTGTTGCTTATTCCTACTAAACACAGAAACAGTATTATTATTATTACTTGTACCATTTCTTTCATGTTAGATATAATTCAAGACTGTCAGTCAGTTTAATACATTTCTCATATGGATATCCAATTGCTTAAAGGTAGCCACTTCTAATGGGCAAAACAGAGCATTTGCAATGCACCCTGTAAGTTAAATGTTCATTCATGAAAGACAGTTTTCTTTACTTTATTAATAGAAATATTTGCCTTTTCGGTTTCCCTCTGTTTGTTTTTGTTTTTTTGTTTATATACTTACTGTGGTAAAGTTGTCAGTACCCAGTAAAATCCTCAGTGTTCATTTGTCCATTTGTAGGCCTACACTTAAAGGAGAATTCCATGCTAGAAGGCTTTCTTACCTTTATTTGTAGTTGTTACGTCACTCCCCACCAAAGAGGTCCAGGTTTATTTTGTGCAAAAGTGCATTATTGGCTATTTCCCCTAATATAAGCACTCAATGGGGGTTGGGTTTTTGTGATTTGCTCTCGTTCACTGCAATGCAATTTGCGGCATTTCCAAAACAATATTGCGCAGAGTAGCGATTATAAAACGTATTTGCAATGCCATACGTTGAAAGATCTGTTGCCCGTGGACAAGGCACACTACGTACCTCCGCAAGTTACATATTATCGGCATAGATGTTTGTCCATATGTGATTAAGGATTAGAAAATAGAAAATTCTTACCCCGGGCTAAAACCGGATGTGACATTTGTGGGCGTTCCTGTCTAGCTTGGTGTCGATGTATTCACTTAGTGTGCAACTTGGGATACTATTACATTATGAATGTAAGAGTAAAGAATTATTTTTGAGCGATGGAAATAAGCGAATTAGCACGACACCCCAATGCCCCATTCAATTCAATGCAATTCAATTCAATTCATTGAGGGCTTATGGTAGGGGAAATAGCCAATAATGCGCTTTTGCACAAAATAACACCTGGACCTCTTTGGTGGGGAGGACGTAACAACTACAAATAAAGGTAAGAAAGCCTTCTAGCATGGAATTCTCCTTTAACCCATTCTGACCGGGCACCCATTTTGGTGTTAGCATCATGTTATGCTTTACCTATTGAAAAATAGCAGATCTACAAGCTCATATCGCGCCACCGAGTGGCGCGATACGAGCTTGTAGGTCTGCTATTTTTGAAAGATTCGAAGAACGACTGACATTTTTAGAATCTGATCTCAGGTCAGAATGGGTTCATCAGACCAGTGTGTGTCCAGTGGAAACCTCGTATGAATCTGATCTCAGGTCAGAATGGGTTAACACGGACAATTTAATGATGTAATGCCTGCATTCCTCAGGAGTTGGGAGGGGTGGCATATTGATCTGTTCTTCTGTCACACCCTTGCATGGTATGCACCTTCATAGTTTCAGTCTGGCACATTCAGACACTCCCAAAAATGTTGATACAATCATGACAACTGTTTGTGTACAGTTCAGCCCTGTTTTTTGTCTTCCCCAACCCCAAGTAGCATGCAATTTATTGAGGGGCGCTCCTGTGCCCAGCTTTGAGTGTTTGTGCACAACACAAACATTGAAGACAAAAGTGTGTAAACACAAACATTGAAGAAGAAAGTGAGGACGCAAATTGTGATTGGCCAGAATGAGATGATGTACTGTATGATGATGTATGATTGTGATTGATGATAAGAGCGCCCCTCACTTCACATACGGTTGTGATTTCTTTTAAATTAAGTAATCGATCCTTATTTTATTCACAGTCCCCAATCCTGTGTCCTGAAGCAGCTTAGTTGTACTAAATACACCTCTCATGGACATGAATGCCAGTCTGGTGAGGGCTTAGGCCCAAGTCATTAATATAGAATATGTATCATTTGGTGGATGCTATTATCTTTATATCCAAAAGCTCCTTTACAGTACCATGAGTTCTACATATAATTCTACAGTATATGGGGTAAAAGCCATAATCCCCAGCTTTGTTAATGCCATATGAACTGCACCAATTCATCTCATCTATGCTGAGTGCCAAGCAGAGATCCATTGAGGGGCATATTATACAATGTAACATCCTCAATGTTAATTTAACTCTGAATTACAATGTAAGCAAACCTACTTGTCAATTTTGTTCCATTTGTAGCCTACACACTTGTATGACTTAAATGAACACACAAAAAAAAAAATATATATATATATATATATATATATATGTATATATATATATATATATAGGCCTACTACTCTATATATTTCTGAGTGGTGCAACCACTCCTAGAAGTAGAACCAGCAATGTCCGTCCGTCCCTATGTATGTTTAGCGTACCAACAGGGGACGCTGTTGCACCACTCACTTCGGACAAGTCTGATTTTCTTTAGCATTTCTTCTAAGGTTTTTAAGAGTAGCTGAGTACATAGGAAGAGATTGCACCAAAGCATGTATCCAACTCTTTACCAAACTGGACGTAGGAGACAGATTAGGACACTTTCATAGGACAAAAGACATAAATGCAAAAACGATCGTCTATTATTCTCTAGACAAAGTTAAGAAACGGTGTCTTTGAAAGAAATTCATAGGAGGAGTCAATGGGATATTTTGAAACAAGGTTTATTTTATTATTGAATAATACACACACACACACACACACACACACACACACACACACACACACACACACACACACACCTCTTTAGCGTTCTATTCTACATCCATTTACAGTACGTGTACGTCTGTGTGTATGTAGAAGCTGTATTATGCCAGTGTCCTTGGCCTTGTTCTACGCACACTTTGACCCCAGACCAGCAATCTTCACTGAGTTTGTATTGACAAGCATCTCAGAATCACTCTCATGTCATGAAAGGTGCTATACAAATAAAGTTTTTTATTATAGAACTCACACTCAAAGTTAGGCTAGAACTATGTAGTGTGGGTGGTGGCTGATTTCAGACTCTGGACCAGCAGTGACAGCCACCACACCCACACCACATACCTGACTGTGGGAGGCACTCTACCCCAGAGTGACCAGCCAACTCCACCCTTCTCCTCCTTTTCAGAGACAGAGATTATGCGCCTGGGATGCTATCATGACAGAGTCACAGAGACTCTTTCCTGTGTGTGGGGAAGGCTTGAAAATTGAGGCTACGGTCACAGATTAGCTAATTAGTTCTTGTGACACAGCAACTTCTGCAACTTCTGCTAAACATGGCATTCAACTATGTTGAACCCTGACCCATGACTTCACTGTCTTTGGCTGTACTGCTGTAGTTTTAAGGCTATGTTCACACTGGTGCCCCAAATCAGATCTTTTGTTTATCCAGATTGGAATCAAAAAAAGTTTTTTTTATGAAGTCTGAATAGAAAAAATGCCCAGTCACACACTGTGACAAATGTCAGACTAATACAAATACGTTGTCACGTTGCAGGATACATGAAGCAAGTAAAACGACACTGAACCTAAATCGAAGCTAAAACTACTGGGAATCTATACACAAAAGTTCAGCTGATGTATGATAGTTAAAACATTGCTCTGTATAATTATCAATTAAGCTTCTAATGATGTCAGTGATCCCTTTACAATTTGTGTAATGTTAGTGGTGGCATTTGAAAGTTATGTGTTCTGTTTACACGTAACGTCACGTAGTAATAACTACGTAGTAGAACTAAGTAGTTCAAAGGTTATTGCAGTAAGATAACACTATCATGTTCTTAAACAATCTCTCCTCTCACTGTCAAACCTCTGTTTTTGCATTCCATTAAGACTTGTACGGTAGCTATAAGCTGACACGTGTGAATTAAATGTTTTTTTATGGGGTGGGTTCAGTTATCTAAAGAATTTCATTTTTGGAGATGACTCACCAAACGATGATTACAAACAAAGGCAGGACTCTCCACACCCTGCACTGTAGGGCAATGGCTGAAAGGGCAATTTCCTGGAATACATGTCGATGGACAAGTTCTCCAGCACTCCACCTAATTCCATTTCAACCTGTAAAACAATAATTGGAGTGCAGAGAGATAGAGAGAGACCCACTGTTATTGGATTGTTGTCTAATGCCACACCCTTAGGTGGCCATGGAATCTCCTCCCTTTAGGTCAAAAGCCGGGGGGTAAAGCAGTGAGAGTTGTGAACACCTGATCTCTTGGCAAAGTTCGTAGCTGCGTGTTTTGCGTGTGGAGAAACCGTCAGCAAAGGTATGCAGCTTATTTCTCTTTTTCGGATTCCTAATGCATTAATATTAACACTAGCATTGTAAGCTTGGGTGAAAATGTGCTAGTCTAGGACTTAAATTACAATTTTTAACAGGTTTGCGTTTGTATCATACTGCTTATTTTGAGATAACTCGATGTTTGGTGGTGAAATAGATTAGGGCTGTATTAGGTGGTACTGTAAATTATTATTTAATGGAATTAATGCTCTAATGAAGGTCAAAAATCCAAAAGCTTTTAAGCCTAATTATCCATTACTAGTACTTTTGCTCCCAACACATTCATTTTTGGGAGTGCAGTAGATTGTGTTTTATTGTCAGAATGAAAGCATTAATACCTTCATTTTGGTATATGTTTGATACATCCACTCAAGTGAGGTATCCTCACTTGAACTTGATAGTGCAAACAAATAAAGATAGCATCTGGTATTCTTTTCAAGCTTTCTCCTGCCCCATTTAAACCACACATTGCTTATCAAAATAATCATAATTTCAGGTTACAAATCCATGGCATGTAGTCAAGATCAAGATTTAATACTTTTATCTACATTTTCTTACTTTTGGAATGTAGTATAAATGTGCTGTAGCACAGATGAATTATTCTAATACAGTCCAATATGTGTTGTAAGATTTGGCTTGTGCCTGAGGGGTTTACAGTTCCAGAATCATCCTGACTAAACCTAAACTAAATTCCTTTATCTGGTGTTGTGTTGTCAACTCACACAACAGATATTAAACATCAAGCTTATGGAAGCTGTCCATAGCCTATTTAGACTTTGATTAAATACATTATGATAGCCTAGCAATATGATTACTTAAAAGTCCCATTAAATGCATTATACTAGTATATTTATCTTAAAAGGATCCACAATCGTCATGCAACATAAGTCAAACAAATTACAAATTACTGTTTAAACAAGTTGTTGATGTGTGTGTGTGATAAGTCACTCACAGAGTAGCCTATAGTGTTCATACTGTACTGTTCATGCAGCAGAAAGTGTATAATCCTTATCATGAATGGTCTATGGAATGTTGCCCATGGCTGCACGCACTGTTCTGTTGCCAAAGGTGTGTTTAGGGAAGGTGCATGCTGTGGAGGGTGGGTGACGGGTGTGCCTGCTCTGTCTGCATACGGGGTCAAATCAAGCCAAACTGGTTTGGGGCTTAATCAGCAAGTCAGGCTTGAGCAGTGCTTGACAGACTATAAGCACTACAAGCACTACAATGATAGAATGACTGAGCATGCACAGGTGTTAAACCTGCAATCTATAGGTTCTAACGCTCTTCCAAGATGGAATGCTTGTTTGGCCTGGGGAGATATCACAGCGTATGAGCTTCAGGCTGGATAGGCTACAACTGACACCAGGGTCAAAATGTCTATATGAATACCTCCTCCAACCACCAGGCTATTAACAATATGGTCATTAACATAACCACATTTGGTTAAAATTACATTTATTCTTTAAATTAAGTTTGCAAGTCTTAGTTTTCAAATGAATCAACAAAAAGTTGTAGAAAATGGGTTCAGTAAGACTACATTGAATTAGTTGATATCTATGGTCTGATTTAAAATCTAAATGTGCTAATATTTAATATTTACAGTTGATAGTGCTTGGTAAATATACATGACAAACACAATGAACAGTGCCATCTAGTGGCTCATATACATACAGTTCATGCTCTAATGTTTTCTCCTTTTGTCTTTGTTCTCCTTTCATCCATCTATTTTAGGTGAAAATACAAAACATGTCGTCTTACACAAGAAGGACTTACACCTCCCAGACACGTAAGTGCTATGGTTAGAAAGCATTCACACAGGCACTGAGCGAGTGAGCGTTAATTAGGCTACCACTCACTCACTCACTGTAGTGTCATAAGACATTAGGTGACATTTTCTTCTGTGTCAATTTGTCAACATCATTCCAACAATACAGTAGTTATGCATGGTGTTGCCAATGCCTGTGGCTCCTCTTGAGTTTAAAGTAAACTAATGTCTGTCATCACCACGTGTTTCCAGCCAAGAGCACCAGTCCTAGCCAGGCAATTGAGGACAGCAAGAAGAAGTCATCTCATTCTCTGCTAAAAGACAGCAGCTGGATTAAGAAGGATGATGATGAGGATGAAGCAGTCGAGTAAGTCACTCACTGTGATATAAAATAAGATAGGCCAGTGGTTCTCAACCTAGGGTCCGGAACCACCTTGTCGGGGGGTGAGGCCTTGTCTGTTTGGAGGGTTTTTGTAGTCCAAAATCTTAAACATGCGGCACAATATCATAACGTTTTGGGTATGTTGGGGGTCATTGTCAAAGATAGATAGAGATAGACTACTCGGAAAGATACATTAGCCTAGGGGTGTGTATAATGGGTGTGTATAATGAATGGCATTTTTATAGCACTTTTCCAAGTGCTTTACAATGGTTCATTCATTCATAGAGGAGCCAACCCACGGGTCATTGGACGACCTGCTCTACCTCCTGAGCCACAGCCACCATGTGTGTGTACTGTGTACACACATGGTTTGACACCACACCTGTGTCACTTGTCATAGGAGCTCATTATAGAAGTTCATACTGTGCAGTTTTCTGTTGTCGCACATTTTTCGGACACATGCACGTACATGTCAGTGCATGGTTATGTTAAGTCATCCTGTTTGAATAATTTTGTCTTCTTTTCCCCCATTAGTCGAGATCCCAATTTTGGCAAGACAATTTTGGGCCGATATAGCTATAAGTCCAGTGAGACTCTTGACAGGTAAAATCTTTGATACATTTCTCCTTTTACACATTTCTTTAAATAATATAGCCATCTAGACAATACATTGACAATGACTTAATGTTATCACAGAATCGCTGTATACTTTCATTTAAATGTAAGACAGACAGTGTTAACCACTTTTTGTTCTCATAGGGCTGAGCCTGTTGAAACCACAAGCCCAACAAAACTAAGTTCGACATCCTCGGTGCAGTCTCTCAGCAAGAGGTAACTGACTTTAATTGAGTTCTATCATCACTGATATCCTGTTCTGATACAACTGTGCTTACTTTAAAGCCTATTTCTTTTGCTCACAGATTCAGTGCAAGTCAGGATGAGCTCAATGACAGCAGGTTGGTGTATTCCCATTCAACAAACATACTGCACTTCACTTTTGCCTTTAAACAATACTCAATGTTTTTCAATGAGTAAAGTGGATATAGATATTGGAGTATAATTTAATGGCAAAATCCACTTGACATACTTCAGAATCATGGATTAATTATGACTTCTATTTGACAGCACACTACCTTCCAGCTATGGACGGACCTCCACATCTTATACCAGAAGGTATACTTTAAAAAAGCTGCTATTTATGATAGAGGAGTTACTTTGTAGAAACACCCTAAATACTGTATTTTTCTGTAGCATGCATCCAATGCTCGGAATATATATATTTACATCTGGGGTTATACAATCAACATCAACAATTCAGTACAAGTTAAAATAGAACAGTTGTTTCTTTTAAACATGTATTGAGCGTCTAATTGTGTAATATTATATCATTACAGAAGTACGAGCACCAAGACAGATACAGAGGCTCCTAAGACCAGGTAGAAAATTGATCCCTTCACTTCAGCAAACTGCTATTAAAAACATTATCACACTGAGACACTTGAGGTAAATGTTCTGTTCTACTGCTTTTCTGACAGTACCACAACCACTGCCATTACCAAGGATGGAAAGACCACTGAAACCACCACCAGCACTAGCAGGTATAGGCAGCAGACACTAGAGCATTGAGCAACTGTGATTTTCAAACATTTTAATTTCAAGGAGCTGCATTAGGCTTAATAGGACCCCATTTTATACAAAAAATGAATGATTGATTTGATAACTGTGTACAAATAGAATCTGATGTGTGGGACCAGGTCCATTTCAATTTCAATATCAATTATTTAGCTAGACCCTATAAAGAATGCACAGTAGAGTGGAGACCTTCACCAAGGCCTGAATCTTAATTATGTCACCATCAACATCTAGTTTATATACCTCCGAGCATACGCATAAAAAAGACAGCACGACCACAATACTTGCGCAGTCTGCTTGCGCAAGTAATAATAGATTTCTTCTTCTTGGGACCATAAATATACAGAACAAATTTCATGGAAGATGGTTGATCGCAGACAGACGGGCAAAAACATGACAGATTTTGTGTGACCTTAATATTCTCTGTATTTGTAGGTCCTCTGTGAATAAACCTACCGCCTTCACTGACCGGGTTTTCGCTGATGTCAAGAAAGGGTAAATAAAATAATAAAACATATTGGTTAGAGATTAAACAGAAGAACAAGAACAAATCACAAAAGAAAATAATACGTTGATTGATTTTCATATCTGTTCACACATGACAACACAGAACACACCCATCCTATTCGTCATCTACTAAAACAACCAAAGTGACAGAGACAACTGATACAAACAATAAAGCGTAAGATATAATCTCTTGACTAAATTAAGTTCTTGGGAATGTGTGCAACTTTTAAATTATTTTAAATTAACATCTAGTAAAAATCATTTTGACATAATTATTCAATTATTTCATCTTCAATACTAATAAATAATAATAATAATGTTACACTTTTTATTTTACTGTGTAGAACTGAGGACAAGCTTTATGATACACTCATGATGCCCAAGTCTGTCAAAGACGATTCTCCAGAGAGGTAATTTTAATATTTTCCTTTTTTTAATTGACATTGGAAACGTCTCAAATGTCATTGGAACTTGATTTAATTTTTATAATAATAGGTAATTGTGCATGTACTTAATGTTTGTTTTTTAATTACAGTGTGTCCAAAAAAGAGACTGTGAGCGTGAAAAGCAGCATTAAAGGGTAAGTCTTATGCGACAATGGATAGGAAAGTAGAGCCACATGGCTATATGCTATTGTACCAAAATACATCATGTGAATGTGAATTGATACATCTACCGGGTAAAGCTTCTGCGTGTTTGTTTTCCCCAGGGATGGTACTAGTACAACTACCACGACCACCAAAACTACAACAACCTCCTCCACGTAAGACATGACCACTACTAATATAACACTATAACACTACCTCATCCTCTAGCACTCCTTATTTAGTTTCTGTTTATATAATATAACATTGTTTCCTGCTTAGATATACTCTGTCATTCTGATGTATGTTGTTTACTTTAATCACATAATGCTATGTATGTTAAATTTACATGTGTGCTGTTTGCATGTTGCCTTTCCAGGGCTGAGGATGATCCGTTCGATACTCTCCTGAGGAAATCCACGAAGTCTGACATCTCTTCTCCTGTCAGGTATAGTACAGTATGTTGCCCTGACTGCAATAAAAAAGAAAAACAACAACAAATATTAGCATTCACTAACTAAACATCTGAAATGTAAATCTCCAAACTTTAAGCACTACAAGCGTCATCAAGAGAGAGGTGGATATAGTGGACAACGGCAGTAAAGGGTGAGTTCTGACTGAGTGAATGTTATGATACCATCATGCTAGAGAGACTACGTACTATAGTCTGTCAGCTAAATGTATGCGTTTTCTTTGCAGAGATGACACTAAAACCACCACAACCACGACAAGAACCTCCTCCTCGTAAGTTATAATAACCGTTAATAATCTATTTTTCATGCTAAATCCTAAAGTAATCGTGGTTCATGACCAGCCTGTTGATAATGACTTCACAGGGCTGCTGAGGATGACCTTTATGACAGCCTCATGCCTAAGTCCACGACGTCCGACCTGCTGACTCCTGTTCGGTGAGTTTGAGTTACATGAAAAACTAACCTGCACAAACGATAACAAACTACACTGTGTAATGTGAAGACGTGTGTGAATACTGTGTGAAATAAACCTAAATACATTAATACAGTGCAAGTATCATCTCGGGCTAAATGCACATGTGTTTTCTTTGTAGAGATTACACTAAAACCACCACTACCACTACAAGAACCTCCTCCTCGTAAGAGAACCATAAATTATTTTGTCTAGTGGTAATCCATAACTAACGTAATGTAATGGTGGTTTATGACCAGGCTGTTAATAATAATGATAATGATAATGTCTTTATTGTCTTCACAGGGCTGAGGGTGACCTGTACGACAGCCTCGTGCCTAAGTCCATGAAGTCGGACCTCTCTTCTCCTGTTCGGTGAGTTTGAGTTACATGAAAAAGAAAAAACTAACCTGCACAAACGATAAACTGCACTGCATAATGTGAATACTTGTGTGAATACTTTGTCATTGTGCATACTGTGTGAAATAAACACAATTCAGCATAACTATCATCTTGGCTAAAATGCATGTGTTTTCTTTGTAGAGATGACACTAAAACCACCACTACCACTACAAGAACCTCCTCCTCGTAAGAGAACCATAACTGTATCTAAATTATTTTGTCTGGTAAACCCTAACTAACGTAATGTAATGTAATGTAATGGTGGTTTATAATGTCTTCACAGGGCTGAGGATGACCTGTACGACAGCCTCATGCCTAAGTCCATGAGGTCCGGCCTCTCTTCTCCTGTTCAGTGAGTTACAGTATAGGCTACAAGAAACAGCACAAACATTGACAAATGGAGGCTGGTCTGAATGGTGTTACAATATGAAACATGCTTTTATCTGATTTGATTTATCTGCAGCGCCACCAGTCCTACTGTCTTCTCGCCGACATCCTACAACAGCAGGTATTGGATAATTGTCTTTCTTAAAACCTAACAAACATTTTCCACAAATGTAAAAAATAAATAAAAGTGAATAGAAAATCTACAAGCTCACAACGCAATATGTTGTGAGCTTGTATGTAGATCTGCTATTTTCGCTATTATTTGAAATAGGACAAGTCAGTGGGTGAGTCTGTAGTTTTTCCTTTCCTCGAAATGTAGAGTACAACATTTATCTCTGAAATGTTGTAAAAGTCATACGGATAAAAAAATACAAATACTGAAGTAAAGTACAGATACTGTATAAATGTACTCAGGTACAGTATTCAAGTAAATGTACTCTTTTACTGTCCACCACTAAAATGTACAATGACAGTCCTAAAACCAGACAATATAAGGAATCAAGTGTAATTGACTGTCAAGATAACTTAACTATATGTAATATATAATAACTGTGCAGCAGCAAAACTAAGATCAAAATAACTATTTTCAAAGCATTTGTTTTCTCTTTCATTGCACAGTTACAGTTCATATAGCACCAGTGATGACACCCCATCGACCGTCACCCGTACCACCTCCTACACTATCAGCTCCGAGCCCAAGTAAGGACTATAGCCTATATCAACTACACAATTCACTCACTTGTAAAAGAGTATCTTTATTCAGTATACACAATACACCCAGACTAGAATCCAGATCCAGGTGAATATGTAAAGCAATGAAAGCACGCCTTCAGCGGTGAATGATGTACACAGTAATGAACTTCATCAGCACTGCTCAACTGAAGTTGAGCAATGTCATACACAGGCTGGAGGCTGGTCTGAACGGTGTCATAACTTATAATATGAAACATTGCTTTAATCTGATTTGATTTTTCTGCAGCGCCACCAGTCCTACTGTCTACTCGCCGACATCCTACAAGGACAGCAGGTATTGGATAATTGCCTTTCTTAAACCCTAATTTTATACTGTATACTAACTAATGTATATATATCTTCAGAAACTGATAGAAGTTTAACTTTCAATTCAAACCAGGGTGGATAACCTACTGTCTAAATCTTCTATCAAGACCACCTACTCATCTCCTGAGAGGTATAAAAACAATGAAATCAGAATCAGAATATCTTTATTGTCATTGTACAAGACAACGAAATTGATTTGCAATCTAGCTCAGTGCATTTAAAACAAAAGACATAATAAGTCCTTTTAGTCCATAAAGTGTCAAGTACTGTGTCAGTGTTTAGAGCTATGACTGCTCTGGGGTAGAAACTGTTTTTCAGTCTGTTCATCCTTGCCTTGATGACTTTATAGCGCCTCCCTGTGGGCATGAGTTGCAGCAGGTGATGACCTGGGTGGGATGGGTCCTTGAGGATAATGTTGGCTCTCCTGCTACAATGTCTCTTGTATAGTAAAACAGTGCTAGTTATAGTAAAAGTTCCGCTTTGTTATGGGGGCTTATGGGCTTACTGATGATGTCCTGGTATACCTGCATGGTCTCTGCAGGAAAGTGCTCGAGAAAGATCTGTGCTCTTCATGCCGTAAGCCCTTCAACTCTGAGGCCAAGATGGTCCTGGACGACATGAAGATTAACTGCCACGCCTCATGCTTTAAGGTGAAGTATACTGTCAATTACACCTTGGTAAAAACAGAATCCATTCTTTTGAGTTCACGATAGGCTATGGTAATCTCAAGCAAAGAAGAGGTTACCTATGTGGGCTGTGTTCTTGACAACAAACTGACACGTTAAAAAAATTGCATAAAAACTTAAGTGATCAAGAATAATCTGATGTTAACCAGTTTTAGTGATTTTTCTGGTTTTATCCTCGCAACAGATTTTGTATTGACCTGTACTTTCTTTGAAATGTACTACAAACTGCATTTTCAATCAAGTCAATCAAAGAATAAGGTTTTGGGCCAGGATTTCCTCTTTTGTATACAAAAGTGCTCTCAAGAGTCAAGACTATAGCTGGAACCCTCATTCAATGCCATTTTGATTATTTCTTGCTCCTCTGATTATGCTTGCTCATCTCAATGTTACTCAAAACTAAGCTCCAGACCTCCCCCAAGACAAGCTCATCCGACTACTTCTTGGCCTTAAGCCTGCATGGGAAGCCAGAGCCCCTGGTTGTCCCAGGTACGATTTCAGGCAATATGTGTCCCTGACAAGACTCCTTTTTTAAAATGTTTTTGTGGCTTTCGCCTTTATTTTTATTTATTTTTTATAGAGGGATAGGTATACAGTATAGGCTGACAGGAAATGGGGAGAGAGATGGGTGGGTGACACGCAGTAAAGGCCGTCGGGATCGGGAGTCAAACCCGCGGCACACTGCCAGACTGGATTACCAGCCAAGGTGCCCAGACGGCCGCCCGGGCCCTGAGGAAGACTCTTAACTCCTTATTGCTCACTGAGCGCCGTAAAATGGATGCTAATTGCTCCTACAGTTGTAGGATGGGTAAATAAATGCAGAGGACAAAAAAACACCCCAAGGAGTGGAGAGGACACTATATTCTATTCTAAGCCCCATGACCCATTCAAAATTAGCCTGAAAAAACATCCACAAGAGGAGGTAATTTCCCATCTCCTTTGTACTGTACATAATAGTGTTTGTATTTGTTGATGCCATGTATTATGTCATCAACATGTACTATTTGAATATATTCAATAGTACTACTCAACTCACCGCTCTTCCGTGACCATGTTTCTCTTTGAAAATAACAGACTCCCTTATGTATATAAAAAGGTCTCAATTGTTCTGTTGAGTCAGGAAATGTGCAACCAAACAATCAATAGGAAACTTGTTTTTCTTGTGGTTTTCACAGTGTGAGGTGTGCAACTGCACTCTGGGTAACCTGAAGGCTGGGGACAGCATGTGGATATACAGACGCACGGTGCACTGCGAGAACTGCTTTGATGTCACCAGAGGTAGGCCAATGATAAAGCTGAGGAAAACAAAAACAATCCCCTGGAGCTCTGGAAGCTACTAAACAACTATAGGCTGTGGTCAGAAACTAAAAACCAGAACCAGAACCAAAACATCAAATGGAATGACACCCTCATCACTGACAAGCTTGGTGTAGCCAACCCCTTTTTACCTCCTTTATGATGAATTCCTGTTCTGTTCTTTTTTACTATATATAGAAGTGTCTATTTGTACGTCTCTAAATGTTTTGATGAATTGAACAAGGTGGACCCTCTTGTAAACAAGTGTAATGCTTTATTGGGTCGTCCACTCACAGTTAACAGTCTTTGTATTGAGTTGTGCTTTAAATGTACTGTAATTCTGCAAACTGATTGATTCAATCAATCAAATTAATGAATGAATCAATCAATCAATACATACATACAGTTATATGCCTCTATGAAAATACTTTGACTCAATGAGTTTACATGCAATAACAAAATCCCACTGACTAAAGGTTGTTTATTTGTATGTATTGGAGAGTTTACAACTTAATGTAATTGACTCTTTGTTTCTTCACAGAAAAATGGCGACGCTGAATATTCCTGTCTCAAACCTTTGAAGAAAGTATGAGGAAGAATATTTATGTTTATCAATAAATGTTGGTGAGCAAGGTCTTTGCGCATAATATTGTAGGCCTAAGTGTTGCACATGCTATGGTTTTTTACAGACAAAGAACTTGCTTTTGTCTTTTTTGTCTGTAAAAAACCATAGCACTGACGAAGGTCTGAGGACCGAAAACGTTTTGCTTTTTAATCTCACCATGAGCACAGAGCACCATGAGCACAGCATCTTAAAATAAAATACATTTTATTTTTCTAAGTCTCAAGTCTAAGGAGTTTTACTTCTTTGTTTATACGGTGAGCGAGTCTTTTCCTGTCAAAGTTCCCTTATGTTTTTGAGACCACCGCTACCGTAGTCAAGTTTGGAGAAAAAAAGGACGAAGAAAGGCGCAACAGTTTTCTCAGTGCTTCAATGCTTATCTTCAATAAATATATGTACTCCACATCTTTGTATTTTTCATAGCATTTTTTCGCTTCCTCTGTGGAAGATGTTACGTGACTTACTGTATAATGTAATAATATATAAGACAGACATATAGGGCCGGGGGCTTGTTGTGTGTGCAATAGATATAGGATCACCATTGAATGTACTGTAGTGTTTATGCAATAAATGTGTCAAACATATTGTGCTGTGTTTACTTATTTTTGACTATATTTTTTGTTGTTAATATGGAAGGTTCTACTGCAAATGTGTATAGCTATTTTTATTTTAAGGGTTGTTTTTATTTTTATTTTATTTTGTATTTGTCTAATAAGTCTTACTCTGATAATATAACCATTAGTTATGTGTTTGTAACATGGATCCATCATCCACATCTCCCCAGCTCTAGTAAACAGAAAATGTATTTTCAAGTGGTATACCTTGTATCCAGTCAGGAGAGAGAACTCATACAGTGCAATTGGGGGTTGGGGGGGGGGGGGGGGGGGGAATTAAGAAAATAACTTGTTTTAACCAACAAAATAATTGGCAGTTTACCCTACCTTTAATTTTAATATCTTCCACAATTCCATAATTAATTTCCAAGTCAGGAGGTTTTCTACAAAAATGTGGTGCTGCATCCTATAGATAATTGAACTGCTAATAGGGCAGCAGGCTATCATAACAGGCTATATTTTAAATGGAATTTACTCTCTCTGTGATTTCCACATCAGTGGTGGTGTGATGTGATTTTGAGTACGTCCTACCGACCAATCAGATGGAGGCGGTGATGCCGCTGCTATGGTCTGGCTGGCTGCACGCAGCATCTTTGGAGTGGGTGGGCTGGCCCAGTCTTGTGCTCAAATCCGTGCGTGCGGAGGACAACAACGGGAACGGGGGGAATCAAGACACTACTGACTATATCTGAATTGAATTGGACCCTCTCTCTATGCAGGCCGTGTTATTTGTCCTGTTCTCAATGTGTGTTTTAGCAAATGGAAGCCGAAGTGTTGAACCCCCAGTTGATGGCAGACGTGAATGGTAACAATAAAATTGCCAACGCGGAGCTTGAGGTGATTAAGCTTCAAGAATTGGTCCGAAAATTGGAGAGGCAAAACGAACAATTGCGGACACGAGCGAACGCTGTAAACAATTGCACAAACGGCCCGCATCTACCAACATCATTGTGTCCGCACGGGAATACAGCGTGCTCAAATAATGGGAATCTATCTGGGACTTATGGCGTTTTAAGTCCAACGCAATCGCATCCCTGTGCCCTTGGACCATACAGTTTAACGGAGGAGCCCTTTGCTTATTTTCAGCCGACCTCGTTATCGCCTGATGCTGTGGAGGACAGCAGCGGCGCCACTGGACCTACGGTTCTGGACGAGGTCGATCTTTTAGACATCAGCACCCTTCTTCCAATTGGAGAGCCTGAATGCTGGTAACCTAACCTAACCGCTGTTATTCTGTTTTATTGACCAAATTAAAACCATTGTTGCCAATTTCCATCCATACGTCAATCAACAACACATTTAAACAAAGATTTGTCTTTAAACTGTAACCAATTATAGACGTGTGTGTAGTGTGTGTGTGTGTGTGTGTGTGTGTGTGTGTGTGTGTGTGCGTGTGTGTGTGTGTGTGTGTGTGTGTACAGTACGTGTGTGTATATTACAATCCTTTTTAGGCTGTATCTCTGGATACCAGCTGTGTGCAGTATGGATGTACACACACACACACACACACACACACACACACACACAGGCATCCATGCAGGCCCATTGATGTGAGAAACAAAAGGCTTCAAACAAATATATTATCAAAAGAGCTGTCCATAATAATCGCACTGTGTGTAAAGAGCCTTTTTTTTATATTCACCAGCACGTTTTATATCAGCTTCAAGACAGTGACACGGATTAGAGACATGCAGACATCCTTCCAGTCAGTTTCAGTTACTTGGTGGATTTGTTTTAGCTCCTGCGGGCTTAACGGAAGCACAATATCTGCTGAGCGAGGTAGCTCTTCCTATACTAACATGCTGACTAGTGAATCTAGTGATGTGGAAAATGTAGCACACACTTCATGCAGCACAAATTCAATTGCAGCATTTATCATGGCATCCAACGTTTACCCTTCTTGGATGTATTGATATCTTCTCACTCCATTTAACAGAACTAATCGGCTCCAAGTTCTTCTGTCTATGACCTAGTTGCCAACAGAGGTTAGTTCTTTGCACTCTTTGGCAGTCCTACACAGAAGTGACAACCCTTTTTGGCCTGGTTTGGGATTCAGATAGTAACGCATATATGTTTTCATGTTTGATAGTTCATTTAAAATGTGTTTCCTTCATTGTTCATTTTTATATATAAAACACACATTTGAACAAAAAGCTCCCAGTGGTTAGTCATAGGTTTGACTGGGAATAAGCTAGCATTCCTGTTGTAGTTTATAAAATAGGGCCATCATTTCCTGAGGTGGTATAGGGTGGCTATTTGCATATCTTGTCTATGCTGTTTGTCTGTGCTCTGTATCTCTAAGATGCGGGAAATGATGATTTGACAGCATGGCACAGACCCAGTAATCTATCTGAAAGAGTGCAGGCCACACTAGAGATGGATTTATTCACAGCCCTGGAGCTTGGAAGGCTGGATATAGACTAAATGTAGAAACATGGGCCATGGCCACATTATCAGGGCACGGTCACCTTATAAAGACAGGAAATTGCTGCTGTCATTAAGCTCTCAAGTTTCACATTATTGGTTTGATCACTGCTGTGACCAGCAATAAAGAAGTAAGTACAAGGCACAGTGGACATTTCAGGGCCCACAGCCTAAGTGTGTATAGACGTAAAAACCTCTCCCTTTACACAGGGCTGTAAATTGGTCTTGCCTGTCCGGGTCATTGAACTGAGATTCATATATTACTGCTGTAAAACTCATTGCCACATCCCTCAAGGTCTCCAGCTGTTGTGTTGTTCTAATGGAGGCACAGATTGATTCATGAACAAATACATCATTTTCTGCTCTATTTTCTTTTAATCTCCGTTCAGTTATGTTTTAATAGCAGTTTGTACTATAGTCTGTCTGCCATTATTACATTTCTTTTTAAACATAATTATGTTTATTGATTTTTCATTACAACAAAGTAATTTCAATTTCAGTAATTATTTACATATATTTCCCCCCCACATCCCCTTGGCAGCACAAATACAAACACAATCTTTGAAGAAACATCAGGCAATGTTCATAAATACAGAACAAATAAAAAAATAACAACAAAAAAAAAACCCCACATACATTACCGTACATACATTATTACATTTAATGCTAAACACTTTCAATTTGCACAGTTTGCAATGCCACACAATACTACAGTCTACGAGTGTGGCATTGCATGGGTCAACATCATGTTCAGTTTTGTAACATATTGCATCATACATTTGAACAGTTTTCTCCTATTTTGGTTCAAAGTGGAAATATTGTGCACTAATATTAATCGATTGGACTCCTGACAGACTATATGCCTCTTAAACTGTAAATTATAGTCGGTCAACAAAACACATGACACGTAACATAAATGCTAGCATAAATGCTTAGTTATAAATGAAACTAAATGTGCGTGCGTGCGTGCGTGCGTGCGTGCGTGCGTGCGTGCGTGCGTACTGTATGGCTTAACATTCAGCCCTTCACATCACAGGTCACGGCTTTACCCTGAGATCGTATAGTATACTCTAGTGAGTAATAGTATAAAGTAGCCTTGGGAACCAACTGTTCGCGAGCCATGTGACCCATAGGTCAGGTACCTATATCTCCTCCCGTTTCCTTACGATTTGGCAGCTTTATATATACTAAGTATACCCCCTGGATATGACTGCCAAGTACAGAGGCATTGGGTAGCCATGTTTATAGTGTTTTATAGGTATGACTGCTGCTGGGGATTGTACCCTGACCTCACAGTCTCAGGGTGGAGCGGACCATTAAACCACAAGGCCACTGAGCTGGTCCACCGTGACAGGGACAGTACAGGCAGGCACCACGTCAGATATATCTTGGAATAAATTGCAAGTGATGCTCTCTGTTCCAGGCTGTACGTGAGTCCCAAAGCCTGGCTACAAGAGGAGAGTGTCCTCAGCCCTCTCCGGTGGTGCAGGCTGGTACTGGACCATCCAGGGCCAGAGGTGGAACTGGCTAAGAGGACCCTCTGTCACAGATTGGACCAAGGTATGGTATCATGACAACCAGACCAGGCCTTTATCTGTGACTATACATCTAGACTTCTGTCTTGCGGTGTTACTAACTCATGATCATAATCTGTGACACACTTAACCACGTGATGCAACAGGATTTCCAGGGCACTTGCTGAACCCTGGGAGTTATTATTTTCTTTTTTTAAATAGTTATGTTGCTAGATGTATAGCAATAGCTGATGAGACACAGAGAGTGCGCCGGCATCAAAGGTAGAGCAACGTATAGGTTGCACCAGGCGTCAATATATAATTTATAATTTATAATATTATATAGTATGAGACAGCACTATGGTCACTTTCTCTTCCTTGTGACACAACTTCAACTCCTAAGATGTCCAGTTGTAACTTTTGAAAGGCATGTTATGTCAAGCACAAAGTGGTCTCTCCATTCTAAAATTGTAAACTTAAATGTAGCAAAACGTCAACTGCTGCATGGTTTCCATCTAGAGTCTTTTCTTTCTTCCAATACTTCCTTTGAACCAGATTCATTCAGCTTGCAAGACAGTCTCCTCCACAGTGTATACTGTAGTATGCAACTGCATGTATGTGTCTTTGTGTCCATATCCATTTTACTATTTAGGGATTTCAGAGATCAGCTATTCTTGTATCAATTATTCAGTGTGGGCCCCTCCCTTTCCTGAGTGCCTGCCTGCCTGCCTGCCTGCCTGCCTGCCTGCCTGCCTGCCTGCCTGCCTGCCTGTCTGTCTGTCTGTCTGTCTGTCTGTCTGTCTGTCTGTCTGTCTGTGCGTGCGTGCGTGTGATTCAGGGTCCTCTTCTTCTTTTACTAAAGATGGATTCATTGAAGGTTGGCTCTCCTCCCCAGGGTCATGAATACATCCTTGTTCCTGAGTCCCAGTAACTGTTGTTTATGTAACTAGCCGTGAATGCTAGTTTTATCCAGTAGTGGACTGGCTAATTGTGTTAAGAATGCCAAATGCTCTGCGCTCGCTCTCTCTCTCTCTCTCTCTCTCTCTCTCTCTCTCTCTCTCTCTCTCTCTCTCTCTCTCTCTCTCTCTCTCTCTCTCTCTCTCTCTCTCTCTCTCTCTCTCTCTCTCTCTCTCTGTCTCTGTCTCTGTCTCTGTCACTCTCTGCCTATCAATCCAGAATGGTAAACTCAATGTTTTTAGCATACTGTAGGCTTATAGATATATGCATATTTTCAGCACACATTCTTGAATATAATTCTAGGCGTGCACCAGTCACACTAAAAGCTCACAGTACGTTGCATCGTAACACCTATGCTCATGCATACACAGTATGTGCTCATGTACAGTAAATAAGAGAAAGGAAATAGATTTGTGAATGGAAGGTGAGAGACTGACAAAACACAAAGAAACAGAGAGAGAGAAAGAGAGACAAGGTGACAGTGTTGTTTTGGCAGAAATTCTTTATTTTAGTTTTAGTCATAGTCTCTTGACTAGTTTTTCATTTGTTTTTTGTTTTAATCAACCGTAGATTTAATCGACTAAAATAAATTTTGGTGGGCCTTGATGCCGTCGTAATGAGTGTTTTTACACTTTTTTCAGCATGCAACCACCTATAAATGACTTATACTGGATCTCTTGTCCACTAGTCCCTTCCTAACATTTTAGTCGAAATTGTCAATATATTTAGTCTTAGTTTTAGTCATCGCAGCATTTTTATTCCCTTTTCGTCCGTGAAAAAAGGGTAGTCGGCGAACATTTTTCGCCGTAGTATTAGTCGACGAAATCAACACTGCAAGGTGAGTGTCTCGAGTCATAATAACCAACCATGTGCTTAATCCTCACCGCTGTCCTCATAATAACCAACGTGTGCTGACCTCACCTTGTCTCTGTCCCTCCTAGCCAAGCGGTGGCGAGGTGTCCCCTCTGTACGTCCTTACAGCTGCATAGAGGGTCTGTCCACCCTCAGCTGTCCCGTCCTGCCTTATACTAAACCTGCTGCACTAACCGATTCCCCAGGTAACAAATTAATGCGCACACACACACACGCACCGGTGCAATCATATCTAACCACCACTAACCCAAAAAAAAAGGGGGTTGCTAGAATTCCTCTATACTGATCATAATTTGCACATTTGACAGGTGTTGCATATAATAACCAAGAAGCCACATATCCTCGTCGTTATTGAGCGCATATAAAAATCAGTAGCTCAATATACTACGAGTGACCTTGAGTGTCGTATTACGTGTAGGTCATCGGATATCTGAGGATTCTTGTCTTTGTAATGTCGTTTAAGCAATAAGACACTACTTATTGTGCGATCATTACATGAGGAAAATGTGCTGCTGCTGTATTCTTTTCCACCGGTCTGTTCTTTGGAAAATGCAAGGTTTGCATACCTGATGCAATGCTACATGATGAAGTGCAAAGAAGACATTTAAGGAAGAACCACTCACAGTATTGGAGATACTAATAATAACATAGCATTTAATACGATCGCTCGTTAATGGCTTTATTTAATTTGGGGATTTTGACATTCAGAAAATAAGTGTCACATCACTCGAAAGTTATTTTTGGCAACCGAAGTATAGATTAGACTTTATTCTGTGTTTCAACCATACTTGGTTGTACATCAAATAGCAGAAATAGCAGATCTACAAGCTCACAAGTTACAACGCATCCCAACGTGATGCATTGTGAGCTTGTAGATCTTCCAGATCTATGTTCAGTCGAATCATGTTCACCTATTTCTGCCGAATGTTCTGGGGTGCTGTGGTTAAAACGCTTCTCCCTTCCACTGTCTCTCTCTCTCCCTCTCTCTCTCTCTCTCCTCCCAGCTCCGTTCCCTTCATCCAGTCAACCTTTACAACCTTTACAGCAGACCCTCCCAGCCCCTGCAGGAAGGGTCTGCTGCAGCCTAGCTGACAGAACTCCCACCTTCCTCTCCAGCGCCGCGCTCCACAGTAAGACGTCATGCTGATAATCCGTCTTCATGCTCTACTTTTCATCTACTGCAGTTTCGTCCAGTGTGTGTTACACGGAAGTCTATTTTTAATATGTGACTATGTAGTGCACATGTCGGCAGGTTCGCACGTTTGTGAGAGTTCCTTTCTGGGTATGTGTAGAGATCTCCGCCTACTGTTTAACCCATTATGAATCTGACCTGAGATCAGATTCATACGAGGTTTCCACTGGACACACACTGGTCTGATTAACCCATTCTGACCTGAGATCAGATTCTGAAAAATGTCAGTCGTTCTTCGATTTTTCAAAAATAGCAGACCTACAAGCTCGTAGCGCGCCACTCGGTGGCGCGCTATGAGCTTGTAGATCTGCTATTTTTCAATAGCTAAAGCATAACATGATGCTGACACCAAAATGGGTGCCCGGTCAGAATGGGTTAAACGGCTGGTGACATCTAAATTCAATGCTAGACCTTCACCCACTGCTTTGAAAACCAATCATGATGCCGCCCTCAATTGAAGTTTTTGCTTCGCAATGCTGGTTTAATTGTTACCACCCAGCTCAAGGCCCTACCTTGAATTTACATGTCATCTCACCAGATGTTTTGTTAGGCAGAGATCTCCGAACGTCTGTCTTATGAGAGTGTGTGTACATTTGTCGTGCTTATATCCCATCCACATGTACAGCTGAAGTGCAATTTCTCCTGCTTTCTTGCCTTCTTGGCTGAATATACAATAACTTCTTTACGCAGTCTGGAAGATATGCAGGCCCGGTTATGGCCGATATGCCGCCGGCCCTCAGGCTAGATCATTGTCTGACTCTGACTGACTCTGCCTTGTTTATAGATGCTGGTCGCAAACATGCAGCAATCAGCCCCCAGTCCTCCTTGGACAGTGAGCTGGGCGTGTCAGAGCTGGAGGATGACACCATCTCTATGGGCTACAAGCTGCAGGACATGACAGATGTCCAGGTCATGGCGCGTCTTCAGGAGGAAAGTGAGTCATGTGTCCCACTGTCCATTGTATTTGTTTAGTATTTTCTAACTAGAAGAAGTTGTTAACATAGAGCAGGACAAAACATTATGATGCATGAGCTGCTGCCGACGCCTTATTAAAACAATACAATAGGCTGCAACATTCTGAAGATCTGGAGACAGGGTGGCATTCTGTACATGCACTGGGAGCAAGCTGATTACACTGCTGGCAAGGAGGTAGTCGTTCACATCAAATGAAAGATTCACTGTTTGACCTTTGAATAGTCTGGCTCGAGTTGGCTCACTTAGCTGTGATATCATTTGATGAGCAGGTCTTTAATTTCCCTATAAATACAAGAACAAATTTATTTTTTTCATTTTTTATTTTTTGCTTTGTCTTCTGCTGTAGCGGAATATGTATTGAGAGATTAGAATCTGTGAGGTTCAGGGTCCACTTGCCTGCCCCCAGTCCAACATGTTGATTCCTCTTTCTCAAGGTCTCCGACAAGACTATGCCTCTACATCAACCACAGTCAGCCGCAGAAGCTCCAGCTTCTCCATACACTCCCTCAGGCGCAGTGAGATGGACCTGGAGGAGGAGGACGAGGATGACGAAGGCTACGACCAGCTCCCTCCCCCCCAGCCTCGGCTGTTCCGCACCGGGTCTATGCAGCGGGGCGGCCTGCCCCACTCCCACACCTTCAGTAGTATCAGAGACTGCAGACGTAGTCCCTCCACCCCACAGTACCCCCTCAGTGGACTCTCCCAATACTCTGGCCCGTCAAGTCTGACCACAGACATGCATGCAGGCTACAGGAACGGCACAGGTGAGCATGGAAGTTCATTAATTTATGTATTATTGTTGTTGTATTAACCCTTTTTTCCCCTTCTTTTTGGGTAGTTAGTTGTGACCACAAATGTTTTAGATTGTTTTGCGACCCAATTCTTAATATGAGGAATTCACTATCCACACTGCACAGCATAAAACGTCTCCGTAAGCCAGGCCATCAGTTACACTAATTTGAGATGCCTCTGCTCTGACCAGATGGGTTCAGTTTGTGCCAAGACGGATTAAAGTAGGACCCCTTGATGATAGGATGAGAATGGTATCCTTGGGTAGGGTTGTAATTCTGATTTAAACTTCCCCTCCACTGGTTTAATTGAAAGTTAGGGCACGTTTATGGTGTTCTCTTTGTACCATTGTTATTTTATGCTAAGTGAGGAGGATAGGAAGTCTAATTTTTTTATGGGGCATCATAAATGAAGTTAACAAGCTGATTGATTATCTGTTTTTATTATGTCATGAAAGCATGACATGGATGTTTTTATGAAAGCGTAAAAAAAAAGAAACGTTTGATTTGGTTCATAAAGTGTAATCTCCTGTTTTGTTAGTTTTATTTAGTATTATAGTTATTAAATATTATATTACTGTATCGTATTTATGTAATTAAGTTCATGGAATGAACACACTGCTTGTAAGCACAAAAACCCTTGTGAAAGCTTCCAAGAATAAATGTCTTTCTCATAAATGTTCTGTACACTTTGTCTCACAATGTCTGAAGCTGAAAATGTCTGAATTATGTAGTGTCTAAAAAAACGCTTGATCTGCTTTGTTGGTACGGTTGCATAGACAAGCTTCGCAGAAGCATGCCCAACCTGCTCCGAGCTCCCAGCATGCCTAGTGTCCTCAGTATTCCAAGCCTGGCTTCCCCTGTCAACCCCTCCCACGGTCCCTCTTCCTTGCCAATGATGTCCTCCCTCCGGAACAGCCAGAGTTTTGACTCGTCCAATGGGCTTGCACGACTCCAGTCGTCTAGTAAGACATGCCTCCTCCGTATGCAGAAATAAATCCTTCAAAAAAGCTACCATGGTTTTATCCTCGGGTTGAGTACAGAGTGGCGTAGAGGGTGCGCTGTGACTGGCCAGTCGCTGTGATTGACAGCCTACACCTAAACCTAACCCTAACCTTAACCTCAGTAAAACTATACCTAAACCTAACCCTAACCCTAACTTTAACCTCAGTAAAACTATACCTAAACCTAACCCTAACCTTAACCTCAGTAAAACTATACCTAAACCTAACCCTAACCTTAACCTCAGTAAAACTATACCTAAACCTAACCTCAGTAAACTATACCTAAACCTAACCTCAGTAAAACTAACGCAGTGGCTGGGGGGGGCGTTTCCAAGAACCCGAAGCCGAGGATAAAACCATGGTAGCAACACAAAACACTTTTTGTCCTGCATGCTAATAAGGCTATTCTACCCAGTTTTCTTGAGAAAAGTACATTTCAACAAGATTTGAGCGTGTTACTTGCAAAGAAGTTACTGACGTAAAGAGCCTTAATCTTGCTTTTGCTTTGTCCTGTGTTCCAGTTCCTTCCCCAGGCCAACTCAGTCAGCGGGTCCAGAGTGTGGGAAACTTCCCTACCACGCCCCGGCACCCTCTGAAAGCCACCGCCTACGTCAGCCCGACAGTCCAGCAGGGTCCCCCCGCCACCACTCTTTCCTCCTCTGTCAGTCTACACTCTATCCCCTGCAACGGAACCCTGCCCCAACCCATTAAACCCAGCAGTACCTCTGTACCGCAACCTCTAAAACACGTCTCCACCCAATCTGCTGCTCCTCGCAGTTCCCTACCTCGCCCAGCTTCTTTTGTAGGAACCAATGTGACGCCGCGTCCCAGTAAAATCGCCCAGCCCATACGCAGGTAAGCCATTAGAATGATTCAATTCAAGACTTCTTCAGTGTTACATTTTGTATTATGGGTACATTTGGGATGTATATATTGGGGGAAATGTATTGCAAGAAAGAACTAATGCTTCTGGTGTATAGGGACCTTAAGAAATCTAAAATCCCCACTAGAAGCCCTTAGTCACGTGTCTGTTGCTCCCTACTCCCAGCTGGAAATTGGCTGATGGTGGTGTTCATTGGGCTATATAGCTTGAGGAACCAGATATAACCTGGAACCACTTCTCCATTGAACTCAAGAAACAAGTTCTATTTGGTTTTGATTGTACTCTGGCTTGATTTAAGAACTGCAGTGCAGAGGGCACAGAAAATCCCTGGCCACTCATTTCAATTAAAGTTGCTCACCCAGCACATACTCCCCTGGAAGTATCTCTTTTTGAGGTCATAGAGCATGTGCTTTAGCGTCCTTTGTGTGTCTTACGACTTACGGCAAGCTTGCAGTACCAGAGTTGGGCAACTTTTGCCTCAACTTCTGCCTCAACCACCTGGGTTCTTGGTGGTGCTACAGCAATGGGGTCACCAAAATCATTAGGAATTTATGAGATCTCTGTGTGTTGAGATATTGTTATTTTGGCCTGCGGCAGGGTGGTGCTAGACGATGATACGTCATGGGATCACTCAAATATTTAGGGGTCACCTTCCAGGGAACATCACTACACTCTGCCCATTAGCTGTAGGAAAACAAAAGAGCAGCTAGGTGGCAAAGATGGTCATTGTCCAATGTAAAATTATGTTTTTTTAACATACACAAGGATATTCGTTATGTTTAGAGCTCACTTAATCTGATTCCATTTGTAAGGCTTGAGAAACAATGTAACTAACTAACTAACTAACTACCAAACCTTACCTGTCTCTTCACAGTTTACTGCCTCCCCCAAAGAGCCTGGCTGCCCTGAGTGCCCTGAGGGATGGCAGCTGGAAAGATGGCTGCTACTGAACCAAGTGTCAGGTGAAGAGACCGAGAGGTGTACACAGGGTAAAGCTGCATGGGGCGCCGACTGAGGCTAAAGCTTCGTGTCTGGAGGGCTTGTTCCTACAAGGCTGAGACCCAACGGAGGGTGACTGTTAACGTCTGGGAAGCACTGTTTATCACAGAGGACTAGAGACAAGCAGCAAGGGTCCAGCAGGCTGGATCTGTAGCGTACTACCTTCAGAAACACAAAACCGATGCATTTCTAAATTGACCTGGCAAGATGCTGATAATCAATTCTTTGATATTGGATTCTGATATGTGCTTTTTTGATTTGGCATTGTGGTTAGTTTATATTATTTCATTCAGTAGAATGGAAAACCAGCTCCCGCTGAAAGATTATAATTAGGCTATGCGTTTATACAAGTCCAAGCTTATCATGATTTTCTATTATATAATGTCACCTTTATTCTGTTATGTCAGTTAAGATCGCTGTGTCAAATGAGAAAGCTGAGATTGAAGTTGGAAGTTTTGTTACATTTTGTGCCTGTTATAAAAGTGGTGGAATTCATGTCAGTTATTTATTGTTTTGGAACTTCAGCACTTTTTTATCAGCATTATATTTAACACATCCAGGTCTGCTTTGTTTGTTTATTAACTAAAATAATAACATTTAGTAACGTAAAACGTAACTATACACATGTTTTGGCTAGTTTCTTGTCATTACTGTTTACAAGACAGCCAATATTTTATTAATGTTCTTTAATAAACATTAGTGCTGCAATGATATTGCACATACTTGCTTTTCATGGATGACAATAAATTTAAGAAGAAGTGCATTTTTCAAGTGAATAAAAGGGTTTTCCAAATATTTCTCTCCATCTCAACATCTTTCTGTGGCATAAAATACATGCACGGAACAGATTTTTACATTATTTTCACAATGCCGTATCAGTGAAGATCTGTGTACCCGGTCAAATTTAGATGGCATTATTACTCATAACATTCCAAAAAGCATTACAACAATGTATTTTTCTCTGTAGTAACAACAGTAAGTAATTTAGTGTAATATTAAAATAGTTATTCAGTAATTGAGTTACTTGGGGTCTACTGGAAATCGTTAACTCTGAAAAGCTCCCAGGGGGGGAATTGAATAATCTTTAACAGCATGGTATGTTGATATTGACTCACCCAGGCAACATTTAGGTCACAACTTATTTTGTAAAGAAAGTGAACAGGCAAGGAACGTTTCTTCCTATCATTGTGTATGTATAACAGATATTAGTTCAGCAATCTTGATAAATTTGATTTCATATCATTTGAGCTCCATAAAATTGTGACCAGAGGGAGCTTTTGGTTTCCTTGCGAAGATCATGCCCAATAAATCACAAGAGGTAAGTCAGTCTGAAGACTATTTCCACAAAAGCATTTACAGTATGTTTTTCAAGTGATTTGTGTCAAATATTTGTTATTATTTCAGTATATTGTGACTTTCTTAGGATGCTGTAATCAACTTGAAGACAGTGCAGGACATTTCCGGGAAGCTTAGTTTTGAGTGGACAGTTCTGGCATATGAACTTGGCTTCACTAGAGCTGAGATCAGGCAGTTCCAAACCAAATCCTCAGAAAAGAGAGTCCAGGCCCGGAACATGTTGGAGAACTGGTATATATTGTGTGTGTGTGTGTGTGTGTGTGTGTGTGTGTGGGTGGGGGTGGGTGGGGGTGTGTGTGTGTGTGTGTGTGTGTGTGTGTGTGTGTGTGTGTGTGTGTGTGTGTGTGTGTGTGTGTGTGTGTGTGTGTGTGTGTGTGTGTGTGTGTGTGTGTGTACACATGCCTTATGATCCTGATTCCTCATGCAATTCAAGTGTGGCAGCAGCAAGTTATAAATTCTCTCAGTTTAATCATAAATCAGTCGTCTAATCATTGGTCTCTCATCTCTCTATAATCTAATGTACTAATCTTTGGTACTTATAGGTATGACAGATCATGGGAAAAGCCAAACAAGACCAAGCTCCTGCAAGATGGCCTGGAGCGTGCAGGCAGGCGTGACCTGGCCGAGAGGCTCCGCTGTCTGCACTGGGGCCAGCAGAATCTGAGCCACAGAGTTGAGCTGCCTTCTGCCTTTCCCTTCCTTATTACAGTCCAGAAGACCATCCATAACCAAGAGGGCCTACGCCGAATAAATGACCTCAACCACAGATGCACCGGAGGGACATAAAACTGACTAGTGCACAACATCTTCTTGTAGAAATCTTTGCATTCTTGCTTCTATCAATATTGAACACACGAGACGGTTACTTTGCTGTTTTGTTTCAGTGAAATCAAAATAGATTATTGCAATAAATGTATCTGCTGATGTGACTGCTCAAAAAGCAACGACCTATTACTGTATATCTCATAAACCTGTTTATAAATAATGGATTTGAATATGGCTTTTAATAGCTATACATTAAGTTGAATTTATGTCATTATTTGAACAATATAAATTCTTATAAAATTAATCTGTCACTCCAAGAGGGAAATAATTAAATGAGGGATATATATATATATATATATATATATATATATATATATATATATATATATATATATATATATATATATATATATAATGAAGTCAACCAAACATGCATGTCTTCAACCAATCAGAAACACGGTCAGTCAATCCCAGCAACTGCAGCAAGATTGTGTGAGCATGCACTGAGCGGCTGTTGTATTTTTGAAAAGCAAAACCTCTCTGAAGAAGACAGATCAGATATCAGCTCTGACTGGAAGATATCAATCGAGATAAATGGATATAGTTGTTTAAATAATCTTAAAGAGTAACGGATCTATATTTTGACGGTATGATATGATTTATGGTCATCCGGATACATAAATCTGGCATGCATCTTGGTTAAGTGTCTGTCCACCGACATGTAGCAAGCTATTGCTAATGTTTGCATAGCATGTTTGTTTTTCATTGATAAACCAATGTTATTTGACCAGCGCACGGACATTTTCACGTTATCATCAAGAATATCCGTATGTATGGGACTTTTGTTTGCCAATTTACTGCAAATATATCTCTGGACTGACAAATTGCATCAATGGCTTCTTTACTGAGTTACTTCAGTGGTCCCGAAGAATTGGAGGATGCGAATCATGCTCGGGACTTGATGCAAGGATTGAAATTATTGTACGACTCTCGGGTTCTCGCTGATGTTACTATCGGAGTGAAAAGCGACGAGTCCCTGCTCCACGGCGCCGAGTCCGGGAAATGTGACATTGAAAAACTTTTCCTGTGTAACCGCAATATACTCGCTGCTGCCAGTCCTTATTTCAAAGGCATGTTCACCGGTGGCTTAAATGAGAGTATGCAGGAAAAAGTGATAATTTGTGGCGTCGACGCCGAATCCATGTCTGTGATCATAGATTACTGTTACACAGGGAAAGTTAGAATCACAGAGGGCAATGTACAGAGGCTTTATTCAGCTGCCAATATGCTGCAACTTGACTATATCAGGCAAGCGTGCTCAAGTTTTATGTCAAGGAGGCTGGACGTCTCAAATTGTGTGGGAATTCTAAAATTTGCTGACACTTATGGCAATCCAGAGTTGAAGGACAAAGCTCGAGCCTTTATAGCCAGGAACTTTTGTCAGCTTTGTAGTGGGAGGGAGCTTTGTGAGCTTGATTTGATGCAGCTGAAGGAGATACTGTCTCTAGACACCTTAGATGTGGATTGTGAAAGGAAGGTGTGCTCAGCTGCCCTACAGTGGATTGAGGCCAATGTACGAGAGGAAAATGAAGATGCTTTGCAAGTACTCCGGTGTGTACGCTGGGACTTGTTTAATGAGAAAGATAAAGGTTACCTGGAGGAACGTATGGCTATTCCTGTCCTAGAGAAATACCTTGCACATTTCATTAACAGGTCAGAAGAGAGCCAGGCTATGTCTGCCAAAGTGCACATACCAAAGCACAGAATAGGTGTGAGCGCAAAGGAAATGATCCTCTTCTTCGGCCTACCAAATGACAACATAATGTGCTGTGACCCTTACTCAGAGGAGCTCTACTTCATGGCCCCGCCTCTCGTGGACCTCAGCACACAGGACTACAAGCGTTCGACTATGGAGTCCTTGATCGCCTGTGCCACGCCTGAACACAACCTTTACCTGGCCTCGCACCTCTCCAAGCACTTCTGGGTCTACGACCCTGTGCTGAACAGCTGGCAGGAGTTGGCAGAGAGGCCTCTGGGAAGGATGCACTCTGGGATGGGCTATCTCAATGGGCACGTGTACATCCTGGGTGGCAGAAACCCTGTGACGGATGTCCGACTGAAGGAGGTGGAGTGTTACAGTGTCCAGAGGAACCAGTGGACGTTCGTGGCCCCTCTACCCCACTCCCTGGGCAAGATGCAAGTGGTGTCGCTCAACGATCACCTGTACGTGGTGAACAAACGGCGACTGCTTTGCTACGACCCCAAGAGGAATCGCTGGCGCCACTGCGGCTCGCTGAGGAGAGACAAGCTTCACAAGGCCTGCATCTTTCAGGACCAGATCATCTGCGTGTGCGACATCCCCGTGGTGAAGGCCTACAGCCCGAGCCGGGGGGAATGGAAGAGGATGGGGGACATTCCTATCGACAGCCGTGCCCTGAACTACCAGGTGATTCAGCACAACGGCAAGCTGCTTCTACTCACTCAGACCTTACTGCAGCACAATAAGAACCGGGTGCTCATCCACGAATACGACCAGACCAGGGACAACTGGAAAAATGTCATGGCAGTGTATGTGTCCTCATTGGGACCTGTGTGCGTCTCAACTCGTGTGTACCCAGCGTGTTTGGGTTCTGCACACAGCTTCTCCACTGAGGAGGACGACGACAGCGGCTCCAGTGCTGACTGGGAGTTTTATGGGATGACAGATGCAGTTTCAGACTCTGGGAGCTCCAGTTCCTTCTCAGATGAGAATTGGTAGCAAGCATTCTCTAAAGGCTCATTCATAGTCTGGATTTTCGGTGGTGAGGTGACCACCCGAACTACAACATGACGTCACGAGCCGCGGTGAAGAGAAAACCACCGCCCCCAGCCCTTCTCTCTGTTTTTACTCACCACCGCTCAACATTATTTCAGCTCCGGTGGTCACCTCACCACCGGAGCGGTGGTCATCTCACCACCGAAAATCCAGACTATGAATGAGCCTTAATTGTGTCAAAGGATGTCTCAAAGGGATTTCTGTGTTCTGTATCTCCAAGAAAAATAAAATGGTGCTATTGATGATTGAGTATTAAAAAATACAATTTACTGTGAAAAAATTAAACACAGGTCCTTGTGTTAAGAGTTTATGGTCTGTGCAGTGTGCACTAACTGGATGAGCCAAGTTCAGCCAAACCTTGTTTATTTCTCCAATAGTTAGGCTACTAATTTATGTCTTGAGTTAAATGATTCTATCGCACTTATCTGTATTACTTAAATTTACCATTTTATTTCATATAATCTATTTGCCCCAAATGTCAAGAGAGTAGGGCTTTGGGCATGTTTTCTTAACTTTGGTGCACCCATTTAATTATGATGTGAACATGATTTATTGAGGGGATTGAAATCAGCTGTTGAAATGTTAAAATGTCACTCAAAGAGTTGTGAAATTTACTGTAATCATATTTGTGCACTACAAAAAGGAGTTACAAATGGATAAATAATCACAGATTTTATTGTATATGCTGACTCAGGTTAGGCTTCAGCAAGAGCCTGTATGCCATGATTAAAACTGTTTTTAAGAATGTAGAATGAAATCAGTGTTGTGTGAAGATTTAATTCATTTAATTACCGGTAATCACAACTTTTAAGTGAAGTGCCCTGAGAAATCCATAGAGTGCAAGTTTTGTAACGATTCCTTTAGAAGTTTAGATGCAATAAAAGCATTTTGCTGTAGATAAATGCCTTTACTCCATTCCACTTAAAACAGATTTAAACACCGTTTTTCTTTCATGTGGTCATTTTTATATGGTGAATTGCACATCATAGTATTGTAATTTGATGTGTGAGTGTGTGTGCCCGGCGCGGGGGGGTTGTGTCACTTTCTACTCGAACTCAAAGAGGGCTTCATGTTACTATTCAACTCAAGGTTACAAAAATTTGGATATTTCCTCCCTTTTAAAAATGGACATGGTTTATATATATTGCTGTTTTGTAGTGTACAATAAATGCATTGGAACTTTAAAGAAATGTTGTATGGATGTGTGTTTTTTTTACATTCCAGTAAAGCGGCATCTAGTGCCATCTACTGGTGGTTATTTACTACAACACAACGGAGCTACAGCTTGATAGGGTTACACATTCTCGCGGTGTTACGTTCTGTATTGAAAATGAGCAATGGCAATAGAAAACAAGCCCGGAGAAGAATTTCACACAGTTTTCAACCGAAACGATTCCTTAGAATTCCAATCCCAACGTGAATATGATAGTCTGCAGGCTAGAATATTCAAAATTATAGTAATAGGTGATTCTAACGTTGGAAAGACATGTTTGACTTATAGGTTCTGTGGAGGTGCTTTTCTCAAAAACCCTGAAGCCACAATCGGGGTAGATTTCAGAGAGAGGACACTACAGCTCGATGGAGAAAGTATCAAGGTAAGCAAAGCATAATGATCGACAAATGCCAATTCTATTCATTCTATGCCTTTAGGCTACTACGCCTACGTTAATAACGGGATGATGGTGGACATTGGTGGTCGTCATCAGCCGACCTGCACGGCGCGCACGGTTCTCATTTGGAGCTCATCGAGCCATTGAACGATGGCCTATGGCCAGACACATCATAGGGAAATACCCCGGCTTTAGAGTGACCCTTGACAGAAACCTGTATTAGACTGCAGTCACGGACGGTGCAGATTAAAAAAGAGCTCTATACTGTTTATTTGCTTGAAAACGAGACTACGATGGAGGCCTGCCTGGCCGACCTAGTCTATCCATTTTCACATTTGCCTCGCGTTTTTTGTGGGACACTTTGCTTTGTCACGTCACCCCCCCCCCCCCCCCCCCCCCCCATGTACCTGTACAGATACACTATTGTAGGAATTTGTTTTGTTTATTCTTTCGTGCTAAGTCTAATACATCCCTACTTTGTTTTTTATCACTGCGCTATACTAGTCAATACAGCATTGGGCAGTTGTCCACAATGCAGAAGCATTATGTTACACAGCATTGGGCAATTGTTCACAATGGAGAAGCATCTGTTGACTTGAGAGGGTAATGGTTCACATCTCTCATCTTTAATTATTATATAGACTAGCCTACTTAAACTGAAGAGAGGAGAATACATGTTTGGAAGATGTGATAACAAACATGGGGATGTAAACTAAGAACAAGTGCTCTGATGAATTGAATACGAAGGACCCCAATGTCAAGAAGCATTGATTGATTGAAATATTTATTAACAGTTTGCAGAATTACAGTACATTTCAAGCACAAACTCAATACAAAGACTAGCTGTTAACTGTGAGTGGACGACCCAATTAAGCATTACACTTGTTTATCAAAACATTTAGAGACGTACAAATAGACACTTCTATATAGTTAAAGAACAGAACAGGAATTCATCATAAAGGAAGCAAAAAGGGAAAAGAAACATATACATGTCTTAATGACTGTTGGTAGGGCGTTCCACATGTTGGTGGCATAGGAGCGAAAATTATTTAGTCCCTTGTTTGTGCCGAATCTGGGTTGTCCATGGTTTGTTGCACTCCCTCTGGTTCGGGGGTTGAGGCCAAGTAGGAGCCTGACCAGTTTGTTTTGGGAGGTCTGGAGCCTTGTTTTAAGGGCCTTTGAGATGCTGTGGTACCAAGAGGTGCATGCATAGTCAAAGAAACTTTGTACGAGGGCTCCTGTTAAGGTCTTCAATGTGTTTTTGCTGACCAGTGAGGAGATCCTGTAAAGGAATCTTGTTCTTTGATTGACTATTTTGATTACGTTGGTGGCCATTTTATAGACTTTCTTGGGTTTTAAATCCTCTTAGCAGACCTTGTATAATTGAACTGTACTTTTTTCTGCAAACCGTTAATACGGTAAAGTAATACCGTATTAACTTTTGATACTAAAGAGTATAGTTACTTACAAGCCTATGTTCAGCCTAATGTTTATAATTTATATCTGACATTTCAGCTGCAGATCTGGGATACGGCAGGCCAGGAGCGCTTCAGGAAAAGCATGGTGGAGCATTACTACCGCAGTGTCCACGCTGTCATCTTTGTCTATGATGTGACCAGCCTCTCCTCCTTCGAAAGCCTCCCCGAATGGATCGATGAGTGCCGCCGACACGCCGTGTCTGACTCTGTGCCTCGCATCCTGGTGGGCAACAAGTGTGACCTGAGGGACCTGAGGGAGGTGCCCACGTCGTCAGCCCAACGACTGGCGGACAGCTACAACTTCCCAATGTTTGAGACTTCTGCCAAGGAGCCTGCTGAGAAAGAGCACGTAGATGCTATCTTTCTGACACTGGCGTACAAGTTGAAAAGCCGTAAGCCCCTGAGACTGAAACAGCCCAGTGAAAGCAACATCAGGGAACTGTGGAATGAAAGAGAACACGGGTCAGAGACCTGTCAGTGCTGAACTTCAGTTGTGTCACAGAGTGTCTCTCTCTTTCTTATAACCATAATGGTGCTTATGAAAGCAGTGTGGAAGAGGGGCACATACAGTAACGGAGAATGTTTTGATCAGAAAATACGATTGCTAACAGTGGGACAAGTGGAAAGCTTACAGGCTGCTGAATTGAACGAAATAATGTACCCGCAGGCTGTAGGGTACCAATTCAGACAGTATTATGAGTTTGCACAGCAGTGTGAAATTGACAATTCAGGTATGCATGTGAAGTAAATGCAACTCAATCTGCAGATGAATTCACGTTCAATCAAACCATGTAGCATTGATTGCAGTATGTTGCACTATTGTATGGAGACAAAATGATAAGCAACCATTTAGCATATTTTGCTCAACTATTCATTGCAGGCAGTGAATACAAGGGAAAATACTGAGATAAAAGGGACCAATATTAAGGCCAAAATGTAACTGTGAAGAAAAACAAGCTAATTTATGAAACTGATCATAGATTGTGGAAGAAAACACTTGGTAAGCATGATGTTATTGTGCTGTTGTGGAAACAACACTATACTAAATTAAATGCTAATATAAGCTAGCAATTGTTTTTGTATGACTAGATTGACATTTGCTCTAGCATTTGAAAACTGGAAAAGTAAAGCAATTTGAGATATTTGAGATAAATTGCAACTTGGGAAGTTGCATGACGATCAACTAAATATTTGGGTGGGGAGGGGTTATCTGACAAGTCTTGCATGTGTGCTATACCTAAAGAGTATGGAAATTTGTAGCAAAATTGAGATGTCAAAATAAAGATACTATAAGCTGAATTATTTCGACTGCTCGTTGGAACTGTGATCTGTGACAGTGAACCTAAAGCAAATTGGGTATGAAGCATTATTTGCTGTTTCAGGTCACTTTAACGAAACTGTGCAGTACAAGACTTTTGTGGTTAGATCTCTTTACACCCCCTGTGTATCTTTTATATAGTAACCTGTACGATGCTGGGTACCGATACATAGTGTGTATATGTTGGGAACAGTTATCAAAATGTATTGAATGGGATAGAACGACGGGGAAAACCCAGTGCTATCAAACCTAGGCCCACTGATTTGAAATCTAATCCTGATACCCTCTATAATGTGAAGGACTGTCTACATTTGTTCTGCGATGCAGATAAGTAGATCTCTGATATCGTCGGGCTATGTGAGAGTAGTAGTTTAATAGAATCACACCTGTGTGAAGTGAGGGGAGCTCACTTTTGTCTTCAGTTTTTGTGTTTATGTAATGTTTGTGTTTACACAAAAACTCCAAATTGGCCATTCATTGTCAATGGCATTTAATGTTTGCGTTAGGACAAAGTTTGTGTTTACACACACCCTCAAAGCTGGACATATACCCTCAAAACACTAAATCCACTTGTGTAATATGAAAACATGACGGGGTCATATTTAAACAGTATATGGCGCACCATATTGATGACATCAGTCTTGCTTAACTATGGATCAGTGGATCTGAGATGATGAATTCACAAAATGTGTAGAGATAGACAGGCAACCCGTGAGAAATACAACAAGTGCTCCTCGTAGCACAGGTCTAAAGGTCAGGCGTACAGGTTTATTGTGGGCCAGCAATGTTTGGGGTTCAGTCATTATAGAGGTGAGTGGAATCTGTAGAAGTTATTGCAGAATATGTTGATTAGTGGGAGATGCAAATCTTAGTCAATCAGGATGGAATATGAAAATAAATCACATGCATGTGAAGTGAGGGGCGCTCTTATCCTGAACAATTGAATTCATGGGATTGGTTGGTTACATTTACGTCATATTTGGCGGACATTTGACCTAATTTCTCCATTCAATGTCAATGGCAAATATTCAGACATGTGGAGACAAAACCTGTATACAAAAATCTGACAGATCGTTCTTGATCACATGACAGCCAAGCCTATATGGACTTTTTATGTTGTCTTATTTATGCCCCCCCACCCACCTGTGACCTCATGTAGCAGCCAAGTCTATGGACTTTGTGCATGCCCCCAAAGGTGCCCCTCACTTCACACGCGTGTGATTTAACCCATTTCTCTCCCCAATATAATCGTTATGCCAATTGAATCCCCCCAAACAATACCCACCCAATACCTTATTCGTTCGTGTAACTTCTCACGCGCACACACACACACACACACACACACACACACACACACACACACACACACACACACACACACCTTTACGTTTGAAGCTGATATTTCCCAGTTTATGGTAATCACCCAAACGCAGCATGAACGTATACCCACTTCCATTCGTCATTGCATTCTCCACACGGCGTCTCTTGCGGCCATGGTAACATCGGCTCTCACATCAGACCGCAGATCAAATCAATACAAGTGGTCTACATGTAGCAGGTATGTGTATTTTCTATTCAGGATTATTAGAGAGGAACAGAGGATGTGTTCTTCAGTTGTCGGACGTTCGATTTTGCTAATGTAGGCTACTAATGTGAGAAACCGATAGGATTAACGTTAAGGTTGTTGTGTGTTGCCATGCAATTCGTTTTGTTGTGGCCTAGCCTAGCTACCATTAGCTTAGCTAGGAAGAGCTAACGAGACAGTTGGGGTGTAACGACCAACGTTAAACTTGAAAGGATGCTGATGGGGATTGGGGAAGCGGTTTCATTCAATATCACGTTGATTGGACTGTCTGCGATAAAGCAGTTCAGAATTCAGAAGTAATCCAATACGCTTTGCTGATATCGTTAGTTACATTATCTGAAATAGAAGAATAAAAATGAGAAACTGATAAATCTCAATGAATGGAAGCTGAGCTATAATGGAAGCTGAGAGTTACGTCAAGCGAGGCTTCTGCTTTTTCTATTAGAATGTAATGCAAATGGAAATGTAGCTATAATAAACCTGTTCACTTTCACTACTCAGCCATGTCCATCCCTTCACTCCAACAGCTAGCTCCAGTATGAATTTGGCAGAGATAAGTGACAACGCAAAGAAGGGCCGTGAATATGCTTTGCTGGGGAACTATGATTCTTCCATGGTGTACTACCAGGGTGTCATTCAACAGATTCACAAGCACTGCCAGTCTCTCAGAGACCCTGCCCTTAAAGTCAAATGGCAACAGGTGAGGCAACATCCCAGAACCTATGACATGTCCACAGCTCTTAATCTAGTGTTATTGAAGTGTATATCATTTACTCATTTGCACAATGGTTCATATCAAAATGACTACTAGTGGTGTAAAAGTAAAGTTACATTTTGTGGCCTGCTATAATACCCTCTTTCTGCTTGTTTGCAGATGAGGCAGGAGCTGGCGGAGGAGTTTGAGCAGGTAAAGGGAATCGTAGCAACCCTAGAAAGCTTTAAGACAGACAAGCCACTGGACTTCTATTCTCCTCACTTTGAGCCAGAGAGACTCCAGGACCCAGATGTGTGGCCCCCACCCATCCCTGCAGAGCATAGGTGCATGTATGTAGGGTTCGTTTGACTGTATGGATCTCAATGTCTCGTACGTTGGTGGTGAGTGGTTCTGATTGGTCTGCCTCCAACCCCACCAAACCAATTAAAACCTTAAATTCTTAGATTAATTTTGGGTTCTTGCTCAGGCAAGGCACTCGCATAACTCACTTAACCCATTCTGACCTGAGATCAGATTCTAAAAATGTCTGTTTGAAAATGACAGTTTTCTGAAAAAGCTATGTTTCTATGTCAGTCGTTCTTTGATTTTTCAAAAATAGCAGACCTACAAGCTCGTAGCGCACCACTCGGTGGCGCGCTATGAGCTTGTAGATCTGCTATTTTTAAATAGCTAAAGCATAACGTAATGCTAACACCAAAAGGGGTTCCCGCCTAAATGGCGTAAGTTCCTGTTTTTTTTACCCCCTGGGGCTATGGTAACTGACACTACACAATGGCTCGATGGAACAAGACAATTTCCCAGAAAATACTGAGCAGAAGCAGAACTAATGTCCCCTTAGGACTAGTGCAATGTGACTTACGTCGTTGGCTTTATGTTCATTGTTCATCAAGGTTCCACAGAGAACTGGCAGAGCAGGTTCAATTGTCAATTACGTCATTGCAAATAAGGGCAAGGAGGTGCACCATGACTGCCACTCAGCACGCTATATACTCTTTACAGTGTCTGTGATTTCTGTTCAAGAGGCATATTTTCCTAACCTGTGCTTGCGCGTGTGCGTGCGTGCATGAATGAATGCAGAAATCCTGCTGCAGTGAAACGTCCAAACAGTGGCATGAAGCAACAGAGGAAGGATTCTCCTGGTCTGCAGCACAGAGGCGCTGTGCCCGGAGGTCGGGGACAGACAAACCCTAAGGCAGACCGGCCAGGACCCAAGGATGCCCGTGGCACCAAGGCCAAAGATGACAAGGTCTGCTGTTACTAGCTGAGTCTAGTGCTGTAAATATCAACAGTGCAATTTTTGAGGCCCAAGAACAACAAACGCTATATAATACAAGTTGTCTACAGTGGCATTGGGCATTTAAATATATGACAATATCCTATTTGTATTGGTCAAAGACCAAATCTGTGACTGCTGTAACTCAAAACCACTTGTCAAGTCAAGTCTGAAATAACGGCATCAGTAACGACTTGAACCGTTAATATGAAACAAGCTTAATGGTTATGTCACCTGGTGGGTTTTTGGATGCATGGGTCAGATCATTAACACGTTGATTGCGGAGTATTGAAATTTTGAAATAACCTTCACTGCTGAGTATTTCACTAACCTTTGAAGAAACATCCCGGTGCTAATGTAGGTCCGTTTAACGAAAATCCGCCTGAATATATTCCAATCGTTTGTAATAGTGTACAAAAATATTCCACAGTCCCGACAATAACAACAGCTGGGAACTGCGGCACACAAGTGCGGCCATTGGCCCTCGTTGACTTTGCATTGCGCCTCAATTTCCCAGACGCCTGAGAACCTCGTGTGACAGATCTTTTTCCGGTCACGTGATCCAAACGTTGTGACGTGTCCTACTGTGTCCGCTGGAAACCATGTATCTCTTAGAAATGATCAAAAACAGCGAATTAAACGATGAAAACAAAAGACGGGAATGTCGTGATCTACAGTCAAACTGTTTTAAGAACGTAGAGTATCATAATCTATTCTAGACAAGTCAGTTCTATGGCACAGAATAGATGTCACAACTTTGGAATGTAAGTGTTCGGCGTAGCATTTACTTGTTGATTTAAATCCCTGGTGTCATTTCTCAGGGAAAGAAAGGGAATGGAGATGGAATAGGGGATGGAGAGATGAAGAAGTTTGACGGTACAGGATATGACAGCGACCTGGTGGACGCACTGGAACGAGACATTGTGTCTCGCGCCCCTAACATACACTGGTATGTTAGCCAAACACACGCATGCTACAGTACACACTGTCTGACCTGCATCTGCATAATGTTGATCCTAGACCTAGAGGGTGTGATTGGAGAATATACATATTCTCTATGTTCATATACAATAATACTCTTACATTTTTTCGCTTTAACATACTGTTCTCCAATTTCAATGCATTCAACAACTGTTACACCTTCCGAGCAGTTCCTAGAACAAACACCAACTGCTTAGATATTTCTAGGGAGTGGAAATACTGAACTGATAAGTGAGGACAAGGTCGAAGGCCCTCTGAGCAAGCAGATGCCGTTCAACAGTGTATGCTATATCACTGGCTGGCGCCTCCTTTGCTTCTCAGGAGCTTCACCTTATCAGGTCAAGCTTTGCTACATCCATCAATGGGACCCTGTCTTGTTCTAGTTTAAGCTGGTTGCTGGCTCGGCTCTATGCCAGTTGTCTACCACTATGTTAGAACCTGTCATCTTAAGACCCACCCATCAGCTAATTCTGTGCCTAGATATACTCAATGAAAGTCCATTTTTGCCTCATGTCTGCCTCAACCTCTTTCCCACTAAGAGAGAGCTTGATCGTTCATCACTTGTATACATTTTAAACTTAGAATAAATTAACGACCTCAGACCAGACTTTCTCCAGTGTGATTTTATTTCTCATCTTGTGCTTAAAAATCCTCAATCAGGTGGTTGTTTTTCTTAACATTGCTGATTGTGTTTATATTGCAGGGATGACATTGCTGATCTGGAGGATGCTAAGAAACTGCTGAGGGAAGCAGTGGTGTTGCCTATGTGGATGCCTGATTTCTTCAAGGGCATTCGTCGTCCTTGGAAGGTACACAGCACACACACACACACACACACAAATATGCTTGCACATACCGTGTGAAGAAAACTATTGCGGAAATTCTTCATCTCAAAATTGTTTGACCAGAGTGTGTGCTTGTGTCATCAACCTCTATAATAATTGAATTATAATAGAGGCATTTCAGTTATGCTATGCCCTGCCTCTCAATTCAATCATTTGAGGGTCAATATTTCATTTGGTTTTATTTTTTTTATTTTTTTATTTTTTTATAAATCTTTTTATTGGGTTTTTTTACATTTTTTCCCCCCTCCCATGTGGGGTCCTTGTTCATGATCAGCATATACATTTCATGGTACAGTACATATGTCTTAAGGTACCCCTCATTTACCTCCCGTCCACCCCTTATGCCCACCCACTCTTCCCCGATGCAGAGACAATACAGCTGGAAAAGGGGAAGATTACAAAGAAGAAAAAGAAAAAAAGAAGAACAAATACGCAGAAAAGGGAAAAAAATTATAATAGTTAAATTTAAAAAAAATAAGGAGGGGGGGGACCACCTGTGTGTGCGCGCAGCCACCGGTTTGCACGACGCATATGCAATGTATAGGCCTAGTGCGTTCACCATTATATAGTTCAAATATTTCAAATATCGCTCATCTCTGGGACAATCGTCAGGGTTTTTACGTGATCGATAAAGGGCGTCCATGTTTGCTGGAAATTTGTCGTGGAGCCATTAAGTGCGAATCTAATCTTCTCAAGCTTGAGGTAGTATAATGCGTCCTTTAACCATCCGTTGTGTGTAGGTGGGGAGACTTGTTTCCATTTCAGGAGTATAAGTCTTCTGGCTAAAAGCGAGGTAAAGGATATTATTCTCTTAAGATATGGGGGGATTCTAGTCCCTGGGGGAATACCAAACAAGGCCGTTAACGGGTTGGGTGGGATAGGTACACCCAATATGTCGGAATATGATTGAAATATGGCTGTCCAGAAGTCCACCAGCCTAGGGCATGACCAAAACATGTGTGACAAGGTAGCAGCGGGTTGTCTGCACCGGTTACATGCATCGTTAATGTCTGGAAATATTTGTGCTAGTCTTGCATTTGTATAGTGAACCCGGTGAATGATCTTGCATTGGATGAGGTTGTGTCTAGCACAGATTGAGGAAATGTGAACCAGTCTCAGAGCTGTCTTCCATGTCGGGTCGGGCAGTTCTAGCCCCAGGTCCTGCTCCCATGCCGTCCTAAGATGGTTGAGAGTTTCTGGGTTTATTGAGTTGAGTTCATTATATATTGTTGAAATTAAGCCCTTTGTATTGGGGTTCAGAGAAAGTAAAGAGTCCACTGCAGAGTGGTTGGGTTGGTTTGGAAAGTTTGGGATTTGTCTTTGTGCAAAGTGTCTTATCTGGAAGTAGCGAAATAGGTGAGAGGCAGGTAAATGGAATTGCTCTGTTAAGTATGAGAATGGTGCCATAGTCCCGTTGCTGTACAGATCTTTAATAGTTCTGAACCAGTTGTCAAACCAGTTTCGGAAGACAGGGTCCGAACATGAGGGCTCAAACAAATGGTTACGGTATATTGGAGTTAGGTAAGATAAGCTTTTGAGACCAATTTGGTTTTAATGCACAGTGGATTTGCATAATTCAATTCAAAACCTTTATTGATAATCTGAAAGTGAGCTCTCTTTTAAAAGTGCAACCTGCAATTCATGGCTTTTGAAAACTGGGAGAGAAAAAGTACAATAACATGTAGAATTATTAAAATACATTCAATTCAGTTCACGTTCCTTTTGTTGTGTTTCAGCTAGAATGATGGTACTCATTATAGGTGAACATTGTGTCATATTAACATAATTTTGAATAGAAAAAGTGAACATAGCAGGCATTCAGAACGGGATCCCCTTTTGGTGTTTTAAGCATTACGTTATACTTTAGCTGTTGAAAAATAGCAGATCTACAAGCTCATACCGCGGCACACGAGCTTGTAGAGAGAAAAAACGTGAAAACGTGGCGCAAATCTTTGAATATATATTCTTTAAGAGCGAACGTTTATAACTCAAATATTTGCTTCCGGGAGGGTCCCTGGAAAAGTATATTTTTTGTGACCAAAAACGGATAATTCTAGGGGTCTTTGACATGAAAAAGGTTGAGCACCACTGACATAGAAACATAGGGTTTTTCAGAAAACCGTCAGGATTTAGAAGGCATTTGTGGAGTCGTCCTCGGGTCTAAATGGGTTAAGTAACATTTTTGGGTTGTGTCTGTCCATCCGTCCTCGCAGGGCGTGTTGATGGTTGGCCCTCCAGGGACCGGGAAGACCATGCTGGCCAAAGCTGTGGCTACGGAGTGTGGGACCACCTTTTTCAACGTGTCCTCATCCACCCTCACCTCCAAATACAGGGGCGAGAGTGAAAAGCTGGTCCGCCTGTTATTCGAGATGGTGAGGCATTGCGTCTGCAAGTTGCACACCTGACTGTCTGTGACAAACGATTAATAATGTAGGCAATGTGGCAATGGAACAGTTCCCCTTTAGAGACGTGTGATCATAAATAATCCATGTGATTTCCTAATGTTCATTTTTTTCCCCCTCCGTCCAAGGCTCGGTTTTACGCGCCAACGACTATCTTCATAGACGAGATAGACTCCATCTGTGGCAGACGAGGAACGTCGGACGAGCATGAAGCCAGCCGCAGGGTGAAATCGGAGCTGCTGGTTCAGATGGATGGTAAGTAGGTCAGAGAAGTGAGGGGACGGCATAGTTTGAGGTCACGGCCGATTTCACAGACTCTACTACTCACACGGGAGGTTTTGGTGCGTTCGTGAAAGCGGAGAAAGTATTTTGCGGGGAAATGGCAGGTGAGAGGTGCAGCCTGCAGCCCACCTGGCTAGGCTACCCCCCGACGCCCCGTTGTCTGCAACCCCCTTAACCCATTTAGACCTGAGGACGATTCTATAAAAGTCGTCTGGTTGGAATAACGTGTTCCTTCCACGCGCTGATGTCCAACCAGGGAAACTCCCCCCTGTCAGGTGTAAAGGAACAACTTGGACACTCGGGCATGAAGGAAGCATGAGTTCAAGTCCGTTGCTCTCCCCAGGTTGGCGGAGGGTGTGTAGAGCCCAGGATCATATTAGATAATTGACACAGGGGTGAAAAATGGGTTACAAAATCGTGGGATAAAAACTATTAAAAAAAAAAAAAAAAAAAAAGTCGTCTAAATCCAGTTTTCTGAAAAACTTTCAGTTTCTATGTCAGTCGTTCTCAAACATTCTCATGTCAAGGACCCCCAAAAATATGTAATTGGCCGCCGACCCCCATCTGAAAATATGTAGTTCCAGGGACCACCACCCAAGAAGCAAAGATTTGAGTTGAAAACGTTCGCTCTGAAAGAACATAATTATATTCAAAGATTTGCGCTGCACTCTGTGCCACGCTATGAGCTTGTAGATCTGCTATTTTTCAATAGCTAAAGTATAACATAATGCTTAAAACACAAAGGGGTTCCCGCCCAACCAAATCAACAGTCACACATAAACACTGTTACACAATATTTGTGTGTGAGTACTTGTATGTAGGCCTATGTGTGGCTAAAGGTCCTTTTTGTGGACTTAGCTTTTACACACCTTGTCCACCATGTAATTTTAAAATATTTGAACATGCAGTTTCTTACAGGCCATGTTCATTATATATCCTACCTGTAAAAAATAAAATGCAAAAGGAACATTACCAAGGTGATGTCATTTGCCATTATTAACTCATTCGCCATAGAGATCGTTTTTTTGGCGCCTTTACCTACTTGGACTCTTGTCGCCGAGATCGTCTTTTCATGACTTTAAAAATATATATATATTGATTACGGGAAAAAACGGGAAAGAATAGGTTTATGCGGATCATTTCTATAAACAGATATAATCTGAGTCAAAATGTATGTTTTGGGTGAATTAAATAACATTCACGGGACCTGTTGCATAGCGATCATTCACTTCCTCTTTCTCGGTTTCCGAGAGAAACGGCTTTCAAAATAAGACGGTTAACATTGGAGTGAATGGTGGCCTTCTACGAGTATCAATTCAGCCACCAGATAGCGCTGTCGCGGCGAATGAGTTAATAGTGAATGGACCGTGTGCACACCCGGCCATCTTACCATATAAGTTAATGGAAAGGTGCAACTTCCCATTACAGCCCATTCATCCAAACAGAAAAGTCCTGTCTGATTGTATTACACAACGTCAAACTCACCAACATTGCAACTGTACGAAAAGCTTCAATTATCCTCTTTCTATCCTCAAAGTGTTTGTTTCATAAAAATCCATTGCAGACATGTTATGAGCTATACTTTCGTTCCTGGCAGGTGATTCTTTTTCTAAGTGTTGCAGTTTGGAGGTGCTCGTTAGATATCACTCAACTTCCCTGCGTACCACCTGTTTTGAATTTGCACATAATGCAGGAGGCAGCAGGATGTTGCTTTACTGGAAACGAGTGCTTCCAAAATGGCATGCGGTCTGCAAAATGGTCAATAATGGGAGCATAATGACATGAACAACGTATGCTACGATTTGGTAACCAGGTGTTGGGGGAGCGATGGATAACGACGACCCATCTAAAATGGTGATGGTCCTGGCCGCCACCAACTTCCCCTGGGACATCGACGAAGCGCTTCGGCGGCGCCTGGAAAAGCGGATCTACATCGCCTTGCCCACAGGTGAGTTATCACATGACACGCGCAAGAGAAAATATCAACTCCACAAATGAATAGGTACAGTGTCAAATGATATAATGCAGTACAGAATGGATCCAGCAGGGGGAACCTTGAAGGCTCAGTGTGTGTGTGTGTGTGTGTGTGTGTGTGTGTGTGTGTGTGTGTGTGTGTCATAGCGGAGGGTCGTGTAGAACTACTGAAGATCAACCTGCGGGAGGTGGACGTGGCAGCAGACGTAGACCTGACCTTCATAGCGGAGAAGATCCAGGGCTACTCTGGAGCAGACATCACCAACGTCTGCAGGTCTGTGTGTGTGTGTGAGAGAGAGAGAGAGTTGTTTATAATAGATAGATAGATCTTTATTGATCCTCTAGGGTTCTCAACGTTTTTGGCTGGGGACCCCCGGAAATGCTTTGGCCATGTACTATGTAAACTCTTCTTTTCCATTTTACAGCCATTCAGTTGCACACAAAAAATATATAATCTGGGGGACCCCCCAAAATAATTTCTGAAAAACAGTCAAAATTAAATACAAATATCTATATACACATATACACGAAATACATGCATACATGGCATGTTTCAATTTTAAGTATCAGTTTCTTGTACGGTATGTAAATGGTGCTTTATATAGCGCCTTTATCCAAGGCACTTTATATAGATTGTGCATTACATTCACCCCATTCACACACACATTCATACACCGATGGCGGCGGAAATGTAGAAAACATATCCACATATAACGTCATTGAACATATTAAACGTCGTCGTTTATGCCCCAGTAGCCTCAGAAACCCAGACGTTTTTATATCCAGGGAGAGAAAAAAAGTCTGGGGCCGACACCGACATGGCAAATGTCGATCACGCTCTGCTGATTTCTGATCGTCTGCACCTTTGTTAAATTGACGCACACCCGTACACACACACACACACACAAAGCAAAGCAAAGTTCTTTGTTTACCCAGGGAAGTGGACTAAGCTCGAGATGCTTGTTTACAGCAACACCCTGCTCATAGAACATTTCATGGTAGGGGTTCAATGCCTTGCTCAAGGGCGCTTCAGTGGTGGTAATTTTAACGTGCCGGTCCGGGGATTCGAACTGGCGACCTTCCGGTATCAAGACCGCTCCGCAAACCGTTCGGCCACCACTGCCCTAACTACACACACACTCTCTCTCTCTGTCGCTCTAATTACTTAGTCTCATGTCGCGCAGCTGCGTCTAGATTCTCCCGGGATCCTGCCGGGAGCTGCTTATGCCATAGAAAGCATAGGTGGACCCCAGGTCCTAATGCCCCGGTGCCTCTCTTTGCCACCCAGAGATGCAGCCATGATGGCCATGCGTCGTCGAATCCAGGGCCTGAGCCCGGAGGAGATCCGAGCCCTGCCCAAAGACGAACTACAGATGCCTGTAACCATGGAGGACTTCACACTGACCCTCAAGAAGATCTCCAAGTCTGTCTCTGCTGCCGACCTGGAGAAATACGAGGTGTGGATGGCCGAATTTGGATCTGTGTAGATGAGGAGGGGCTACAGTGAGACCCAGAGGGGACAGATTTTTGTTATGGGAGAGTGTGCTCACCAACTGGAGTAGACTGCCGTACAACAGCTGCCTGGTGGGCAAGGGATCAAGCTGAGATCACGGTGTGTCGGTGTCCGTGCCTTTTTTTAAGGAGAATTGTGACAAAAAACATGTATTGACTTGGCTCCCACTTCCACTAACCATGCCGTTGCTGTTGGCTGCACATCGGTGTGCTGTGAGAATCCACACGTGAATGTTTTCATGTAATCACTGTATTAGCAGCGCTGACTGATTTTGTTGACCTAAGGTGGAAAAGGGTCAATTTGAGGTTATTTGAGTTACCCTAACCCTCTGCCACAGGTCAGACTTTGTACTAAGTTGAATGTCATGTTTCTCTAGTGTTGGGAATGGGAACCTTTACTCTAAGAATTAGCGTAGCAAAAGATAGTCCAGGGAATGCACATTACCACACACACACACAGAGATGCACCGCATACTCATACACACCATAGTGTTTAATGTAGCCGAGTCAGTGATTGATTGAGATTGAGCTACCACATATGAAAGTATTTGTGAGGCCTCCGTTTGCTATAATTGATTATCAAATTATGAATGCTTTTCCCCCCCACAACCACAATGTCGAGGTACTACTGTAGTGAATGTGATCATATTTCATTTGGCAATGCACTAATGGCCATTTGACTTCACTAAGCCTGTTGTTAACATGTGTGTCTTATAAGTAATTTCATTCATTCCTTTTGGTTTTATTTATTTTTATGTATAATATGAGTTTCATAAAGTGAAACAATCTTCACAAAGTGAAGATTTTCTAATGTTAGTGTAAACATGCGTGCTTGCTTATAGCTTGCACTGTTTGGGTTTGTTTTATAACTCTGAAATACTTGTTTTATGTTTTATTGATGTTGACAAAATCATACTGGAAATTGTAATTGTATTTTCAGCTGCCTCAAACTCATTTTAATGAGAAGACGTGGATTGTACTAAAAATCTAAATATCATTCAGTCATTATATTACACAGACTAAGTTTGTCTAATATGTGACATTCTGGCCAGTATTGCTCAAAGGAAAAGAGGGAGTGGATACGAAATAAATATGTGAGAACGGTACGGTCTCTGGTGTACTGTCTGTAGGTAAATGGTACGGTCTCTGGTATACTGTCTGTGGGTAAAACGGAACCTGCAGGAGTGGGAACTGACTCGTACATCATTGTGGATTACACTTTCTCAAAGCCTTTAGTTTACAGCAATGATATTCAACAAAGGAATGGGTTGGAAGTTGGAACTGGTGGGAACATTTACCAGGTTGGATGGTTTAGTTGGAAATAGCCAAACCAAGTAAATATTAGCTGTGTGTGTGGTATAATATCTCAGTTCGCTCTTCAACCTATAATCCCTCTAGTTTTATCCGGTGAAGGTATGATGCTTCACATTGTGATTGTACCAATGTACCATCCGTCCAACCAGCTCTAAGTGATTTTTTTTTTTTTTTTTTAATACAGCATCTGAGTGAGCAACATTTTGCACAACATTTAGACACAGATGTTTCGAATTTCCTTTCCATATGCTCGGCTGTTTTGGAATGGGTTTTTTTCTTACATTTTTCTATGACCAATTTCATTCTGTACCATGTTGGTTTCTGTTGGGCTATTTACACTACAGCACCTACATTTTCACCAATGCAATACTTACATTCCATCTTCCATGCATTACACACCCTTCTCATTACACAGATGGGCACAACGGAAGAGAAGATGGGGTGGAAAGCCAAGGTCATTCCACCACTCAGAAGCCTGGTGAAGCATGGTGTCTTTTGCTGGATCATGCATAGTCGGTAAATGTCCTCTGGCAGTCAAGGGCTTGAAATTGACACGTGCATCTGCACAGTCATTTCAATTTGTAGCAGTGCAGGGGGGGGGGGTTGACAAGAGTTCAGGGAGTTTGAACACAAGGTGGGCTTCAGAACTTTTGGTTGAGTTGTAATCATCTGGGAGTCCAGCCAGACGGGATTTATTTTAGAGCAGTGCAGATGGGAGATGAGCAGTTGGTGAATGAGTCAGAGACGAGGACGGTGTAATGTGATTCAACAGATGCTATGGAATTCATACCAGCAGGGTGAGATTGTGGTGGCTGCAATGTGGGCTTAATTGTTACAACAGTTGGTTTGTTGTTGACGCTCGTCAGCAGACAGACTGCTGATGTTGATTAGCTTATAGGCTACTGATATTACAGATAATTGTTATTTGCACTGCCTATTCCATTATAAGGTCAAGTCTGCAAAGCCAAAGGCATTACCAACCGTGTAGGCTACTTGTTATTCTGGCAGTATTTGAGTGAAAATACTTCAGTCGGATCTGAAGTATAGGGCCCCCTGCTGGACCTCTGAAAAACTACATTTCTCTTTCTTTTTTTATGTATTTGGTTGCTAGTACTTTATCTTTTCCTCATTGATTGAATGAACATTTTGATAAGGCGGTTCAATCTAAAATGTGGTGTTGGTGTAAGAATAAGATATGTTTTTTATTACTGTGGTGGAAAAGAGAGTAAGTAAATCCACGTAGTGTAGCTACAGTACAGACACGGTTATATCTTTTTAACACGCAGCTACTATGTTAAACCATTTCACTGCTGATAATCAGAATAAAGTGACATTACCGTGTCAAAAAATGTTTAATACGTTATTTTCTCCACTGAATCTACATTGTTCTGGGAACTGAAAGCAGCCAGAGAGGGATCACCTATTGAGCCCTACTAAAATAAATAAATTCCATCTGCCTTTAGAGAGGCTGGTGGATGCGTTGTTTCTGTGACGCTGTGTGGGTGCATCAGCGCGTCTGCGGGCTCTCTGGCTGCAACACGCCACAGTGATTTTCACAGACGTTTCCGTGGCTATACCCCCTATTGTAGGTCTATACGACGAGACAACCATGGAGACCAAACCAGTGATAACCTGCCTAAAAACCCTCCTCATCGTCTACTCCTTCGTGTTTTGGGTATGTTGCTTTTCTTGTATTATTATTCAGTAGACTAGCAAATGCTACAATGCCTCGAATCGTGTTCATCATTCATCTGAACAACGGTGCCAGCATCATCGTGCTCTGTGTGACTCTGTGACGATCAGTGCGACCGTTATTTTATTATCATGTTATTATGTAAACTATGTTTTCGGTGGTTGCGTCGATGGCCTTGCTTTATGTCGGGTTCGTGCGTTTTTCGACTCGGACGACTCCCGACCTTTTACGTTTTGTATTAGTATAGCCTCGATGATATAACCTATTTTTTCATCTTCAGATATAAGGCGTTGCTGTCATAGAAATCAACGCACCATATCTCACATCGACAGTGTTTGCCATTTCATGTTTTTCGCATCACCACCATGAAATAATTTTAAGCGTGTCTAGGCGTAGCCTGCCTGAATATTTAATGCGTGTTTTTTATTTGTCCTACTGTACATTTTATCGAATAAAGGGACAGCACATTTCACCCTTTATACATCGATGATGAACTATATAATTTTGTCCTCGCTGTCGCACATTGATCTTGAAGGAAGATATAGGCCTATATATTTTTTTCTTTTACCAAAATAGCCTAATTGTAGCAAAAATATGGCAGAATTATGTAGGCTTTATATATATAATTATATAGGCTAAATCAAATTCTTATAGGATTCCAAAAACACAGGTCTAATTATCCACAACGTGATTTCCCTGTTTTTTTATATATAGCTCACAAATATCACTAAACTCAATTGCTTTGTCTATATTATGTGCAAGTGCAATTAAATGTAACCGATTGTGATGCAGGTATCTGCTTTGCAAGCCAATGAAAAAATGCCTCTTGTGTTATATTTCATTTTCAATATCATGGCTACCCCTTTGTTTACATCTGGATTAGCCTACTAATATTATAGTTACTAACTTACTATTGACTAAACGAGAGTGTGAAATCCACAGTGTGAACATGAGACCACAGAACACAGAATAGCCAAGCAGTGTTAATGTAGGCTATACTGTACTTTATACACTATGTAGTGTATAGCTCACTATTGGATTTCACTTATGTTTCTGATAACTGGCATTGTCAATTAAATATAGCTAGTAGGCCTACTCCCTGCTAACCCCAATATGCACCCCTGTTTCCTGGTTAAGGTTGATGAAGGTTTGTCTCTCCCTGACATGCAGTCATGTGTCAGTGTCACAGATATGAACATTTATATTTAGTCTGGGCGGTCTCTGCACTCTCCTCTGTCTACATGATCAGATTTCAGATGTCTTTCCAACAAGGGATGATTGCATGGAGCAAGGAAGTGGTCCCCCCAATCATTAATCCACCCTGGGGCTCCTCTCACCTCTGAGGGTCATGGGGGGAGAGAGAGAGAGAGAGAGAGAGAGAGGGAGTGTTACAAAGATTACAAAGATGCCCAGAACATTGAGATGAACCTGTTTAGTGTATGGCTGCTCCAACAGTAGTGGCACCATTAAAATAAATATACCTCATACTAAGCATTTAAAGTATGAGTATTTAAAGTACAGCAGCCCTTTTTTTTTAATGTTTCCACTACTGTTGGAGTAGCCATAAACTAAACGGGTTCATCTCGATGTTCTGGGCATCTTTGTAATGTTAGTGTTAGTAAAAAGCAGGTAAAAGAGTAACTTTTGAGGCAGACTAACATCAGTCACTCTACCGTCCACTGTAGTAGAAGAGGTGCGCCTGGTGAGGGTTTTAACCCTGCAGCTATGTCGAGTCCGCCTACAGGAAATACATAAGCTGCGACAGTGAGACCCCGTTTCTGAATTCATCTATAGAAGACAGAAAACCGTTTTAATGTCAAGGACACTACATTAAGGGGCCAGCTTCTCCTGGGTAGATAATGTCCTCCGGGCTCTGGTGATTGCCTATATATCTCCAATCCATGTATCATGTGCAGCATGGTTTAAAGTTGAATGACTCCTGAGTTCATACGTTGTTCACGTGATCACATTTTTAATGCAGACACCTCCTGTTTCTTTATGGGAACAGTGAGAGGGAGAGGGGGGCGGGGTGGGAACGGGGGTGACCTGTTTTAAACCCTGTGCTGTAACCAGGGTTCCCGGCGTGGCATTGAGTTGCAAACAAAACGTGCAGCGGGCGGTTTGAGCCTGCTTGGAATGCTGTAACAGTCAAGAAGCATCCCGAGTGGCCCCTGCTGCAACTCGTATACTTTATTTGAATGTCCTTATACCACGTGAACCTATATTCTCGTCATTTGATTCAAGGTTAGGCTATACAACATGGCTTGCAAGGTTATACAAGGTGGTCTTTGCGTCTTGTGTACATGGGTAGGAGAGAGTAAAATGTGTTTCATTTCCGGCTCATTCCAGACATTCATTGTATAGCAGCATTGGTAATATAAAGTAAGTATAGCCTTGCCGAGCCATGAGGCCCATAGGGGCAGGAGCCTATCTCCTGTTTCTGTAGCGTGAGGCAGCTTGATGTAAAAGTACACCCCCTGGACATGACGCTAGTATGTCGCAGGGATTTACCCCCAATCCAACCCTTGATGTCCCCGACTGTCTTAAAATGACCCGGCCGGGGATCGAACCCCGACCTCCCAGTCTCAGGGAGGACACTCTACAAGGCCACTGAGCTGGTCATTGGTAATATATTAATACATAGATCAAACGTGTAACAACATAACAATAGGTGATCATTCAGCGATCAATCATGCAGCAAAAATAGGCAAACATTCAGCAGAAATAGCAGATAGCTAGCTTGTTTCTGGAGAGGAGATTTGGTGTAGAGGGGAAAAAGGAGCAGCGAAGGTAAGGTCTGGCTGGGAGACCCCGGTCGGCAAAGTATATAATGTAGGTACTAGTGGTTAGAGTGAACGCTCCAGGATTGGCAGGCTATAGTCTCATTTGTGTCCAAGAGAAGCCACTAATGAAAGGAGAGAATATTGTTGGTGGTGATTTGATATTCCGTCATAACAGTACAGGCCTACACAAGCTGTCATAGTGTGCAGCCAGTATCACAAATAACTAATAACTATAGGCAGTCACATCACATATCAATATGTATCAGATAGTCAAGTGATAGATAACATGTACCTCTGCATTGAGTATAGCCTATACATATTAATAATAGAAGTCAAATATTGAATAACGTTTTCCCTGGAAATGTAGGACGTTTTGTCGTCTTAAATTAACGACGAAAGCAATGTTGTCCTGACTCCGTCGTGTAGTTGGATAGAGAATGCTGTGTGAGGATGTATCGTGGCATATGTACATTGTACATACCACAACATTGGTATTACTTCAAACACTGAACACACATCTTTAGAAAGCCCTCTATAGCAGTGGTTTTCAACCTTTTTCATATATCAAGGCCCATTTTGTATTTGTCATTTGAGCCACAGACCACCATTTTGATGACATTTAGCCTATCAGACCCAAAACAAAGAATATTTTATTATCGTTGGGTATTATTATTATTGTGTAGACTTCTTGTAAATTAACAGTATTGCAGATGTTTAAC